>NC_091249.1:120503333-120822166 GCF_042477335.2 Ovis canadensis
CAGGAAAGCAAGAATGAAAGTCGCTCAGTTGTGTCCAACTCTTCGTGACCCCATGGACTGTAGCCCGCCAGGCTCCTGTGTCCGTGTAATTTTCCAGGCAAGAATACTGGAGTGGGTAGCCATTCGCATCTCTAGGGGATCTTCCCGCCCCAGGGGTTGAACCCGATCCTCCTTCATTGCTGGCAGATTCTTTACTGTCTGAGTCACCAGGGAAGCTGATCCTCTAATGTTGTCTTTTTCACCCAAAGTCTAATTTTGGCCAAAATACCAAGGAGAAAATGATAAATATCAAGTATTGAAAAGTAAGGGCTTCCTTACTTTTCCTCAGACAGTAGAGACTCTTGCCCGCAAAGCAGGAGACGTGAGTTCGATTCCTGGAAAAAGAAATAGCTACCCACTACAGTATTCTTGCCTGGAGAATTTTGCGGACAGAGGAGACTGGCAGACTACAGTCCATGGGGTCTCAAGGAATCTGACACGACTGAGCAGCAACACACAACAAAAACAACATTGCACAGCAATTCTCTATTATTTGTGGACAAGTATGTTTCATTTATACATTTAAGGCAGTATTTATCAATCACCTGCTAGGTGTCAAAGGTATTTTTAGATACTTGTAATATATCAGTGAATAAAACTAATGAAGACTCTTAGGAGTGACATTCTGTGGTGAATGGCACTTAATAAATAAACTATATATTATATTGTAATTGTAATTGAATGAACGCTCAGTCATGTCCGACTCTTTGAGACTCCATGGAGTCCCAGGCTCCTCCGTCCATGGGATTTTCCAGGCAGTACTGGAGTTGGTTGCCATTTCCTTCTCCAGGGGATCTTCCCTATCCAGGGATTGAACCCGAATGTCCCGAATTGTAGACAGACACTTTACTGTCTGAGCCACCAGAGAAGTCTGTATATTATGTTGGAAGATCCTAAATGCCAGGGCATAAAAACAAAACAGGATAGGGGGCCGGGGGCCTAGTGGGTCAAAGGTTGGGATACAATTTTAAATGGAAATAAAGATAAGCATCTTTGAGAAAGTGACATTTTAATATTAACAATGTTCTTTTTAATGAAAAAAATGAAATAATAGGTAAATAGCCATCACAGAATCTCTGCTTGGTGGAAATTTTTTTCTGTATTATTTTTCTTAATTTTCAAGATTTCTGAAAACAACATATGCTGCTTTATACAAATGAGTGAGTGTTATTAAATAAATACAATATATTCCTACTGCATAAAATAAAAATAGTAGATAAAATAAGATACCTCATAGTCCTGCTGAGCATTCAGAGGCATCCAGTGATCAATTTTTACACAAGAAAGTGACATTTGAACAAAACCTTGAGCTGGGAAGCTAGTAAACCGCTTAATTTCCGGAAGAAGAACATTCTAGTCAGAGGATGTGTTTATGTCGAAGACAAAGGCAGGGACCTATCTGGACTGTCCAGGGTACAGTGAGGAGCTCTGGGCAGGGGGAAGGTGAGAGGACAGGGAGTGAGTGAGAAGCGATGAGAGAAGGTCTCAGGTCCCGGGAGCATAGTGAGGATGCTGCTGCTGCTAAGTCGCTTCAGTCGTGTCCGACTCTGTGTGACCCCATGGACGGCAGCCCACCAGGCTTCCCTGTCCCTGGGATTCACCAGGCAAGAACACTGGAGTGGGGTGCTATTGCCTTCTCCAGTGCATGAAAGTGAAAAGTGAAAGGGAAGTTGCTCAGTCGTGTCCAACCCTCAGCGACCCCATGGACAGCAGCCCACCAGGCTCCTCCGTCCCTGGGATTCTCCAGGCAGGAGTCCGGGAGTGGGGTGCCATTGCCTTCTCTGGCATAATGAAGGATCATGCGTTTTCTCTGAATGAAAGGGGGAGCTGCTGGGTGAGGAGGTTGTAACAGAGATGGACACGCTCTGACTTGTGATTTCAGTGATCGCTGGGTCAATAACACACTTAAGAGGTGATAAGGTTGGAAGAATAGGGTGTTTGCCACACCCGGGGGGTAGAAGATGAGAGAGTGAGGATGGTGTCATGGGAGGCAGTGAGAGGTGATTCGTTTCTGGGTATGGTTTGATGGTTGAAAGTGAAAGTGAAGTTGCTCATTCATGTCTGACTCTTTGCGACCCCATGGACTGTATTATAGACCACCAGGCTCCTCTGTCCATGGAATTTCCCAGGCAAGAATACTGGAGTGGGTTGCCATTTCTTTCTCCAGGGGATCTTCCCAACCCAGGGATCAAACCCGGGTCTCCTGCATTGCAAGCAGACACTTTTACCGGCTGTGCCACCAGGGAAGCCCGTGAGATTTCCTGTGGATTAAGTCTGGGGTATGAGAGAGAGGAGTCAATGACAATTTTAAGGTTTTGAGGAGGAGCTCTAGAGGAATAGCATTGGTTTCAAGTGCAGGGAAAGACTACACACAGAGTACCCTTGATGAGGAAGAGCAAGTGTTCTGTCTGTCTTTCCAAAATAGAAAGAAAGAAAAATAAAAAAACACCCAGTCAGTGTGGACATTTGGTAGTTCCAGAGCATGTTTTGGACTGGAGATACACATTTGAGAGTTGCAGGCATCAGTGGTGTTTAAAACTATTTGACCGTAGAAGGTCACCAAGTGAAAGAAGGCAGAGAAGAAGAGGGAAGCAAGGGCTGCGCTCTGGGGTGCTGCAAGTTAGATCCGGACAAGGAGCAGTCAGCATAGACTGAGGAGCAGTGACCAGTGAGGTGAAAGAAAGTCAAGAGTTTGGTGTCCTCGAAATACCTTCCACGGAGAAATGAGTTCTGTAGTTTGGGACCTGCCAGGTTAGGGCACTTTCTGATTTGACTGCAGGACTTTGCTAAACTTTCTGTATCAAATGCCCAAGAGGAGAACTATAGCACAGAATGCTCTCTCTCTGGAAATACTGGTCCCATCCTTTCTCAGTCCTTTTTCAGAGTGTCCTGAAGGGACCACTGTACAATGGAAACTGTACTTTGAGAAGTGAATTAGAAGACAAATCCTTTCTTATCAAATTGAGTTATTGACTGATTGAATGTGCTGTTAATGGTAAAGGCATTTTGCGTTGTTAAAATGCTCTATGGACCCAAGGATTATTTTATCTTATTCTGCAATTCTAGCTCTGCAGGCAGAAGAATCTGCCTTTTGGGGCAGTGTGAAAGGGTAAACTCTTTGTTGGCTGGCCTTGGATAATGATGGCAATACCAAGATTTCTAGCCCCTGACTAAACATTGCCTGACTTTACTCTCTCGCTTTCTCTCTCTCAATTTGTTTAAAAAGTATTACATGATTGGTTTTCGCTATCTAGTTGTAGAAGATAATAAGTTTTCAACCAGTGTCTGTTGAATTGAGGAATTGCACTTCCTTTTTATTCCAGAGTAATCTAATTACTTTACTTTATAGCAGAGTGTACATTAGGCCAAATATAATGACTTTTGTTCAATCTCCTTTATATGTCAAATATAGCTAGAATTGATAGCACTGTGGAATGAGTTCTTTTAAAATGTTTTTAGCTATACTGTAAGATAATTGCCTTTACTTTGATGTTTCTGAAGTTGTACATTTTAAGCCCTTTTACTAGCATAATGCACAATATAAATTTATCTTCTCTATGTATTTTATTCATTTCTGCTTAATTGAACAGCACTGTCAATAAAACCTGTTTTGTTACGTTTCAGCCAACAAAATATCTTGTTTGTTGACTAAATATTGTCTGCCATTATGATTCAATGGTAATTCATTTTACCATAGTGTTCAATGTATTTTCAGTTTTAATAGTTAGTCCCTAACTTGGAATGCTATCAGTTGAGATACCATATTGTCAACATTAGAGAAGCTTTATCTGTTTTCATCATCAGGTACATTTCCTTTCATTAAACACAGAAGTTAAATGTTAATCCCAAGCCTCACTGTCGCATGTGCTGAGCAAAGTGCCCGACCAGGACCAGGGGGCCTGAGCTGAGCTTTGCCTCTGCCGTGGAGCTCTTGTGAGGCTACGTAACCTTTCTGAATTGGTGTTTTTTTTCCATAAAAGGAGCAAATGTGTCCCCAGCTTGTCTGCCAGGATTTCTGTGACACTGAAATGAGATTATGTAAAGTATTTTATGTTTTATGAAATACTGTTAAAACACATTTCTATTTCATTTTTTTTCTAATAATGTACCTTAGTTCACATTATGAATTGTGGCTATTTCTGTTAGATTATCTTTTATATTTCTTACTTATGAAGGCAAACATCATAATTAATTTCTCTGAATATGGAGAACATACGCACGCATGGGGTCTCCGTGTCCTTTTGTGAGTCCTCGGTGCCCTGCCTCAGAGGCGGCTTTCCAGCAGCAGTGTATGCAGATATAAACATGGATTTATATTACATGTTTTCTGCTCTTTTGACATAAATGGTAAAGCATATAACAATACTATTTACTTTTCTGCTTAATATATTTTAAGTATCATTTACAACAGTGAATATATACTTCTTTTTTTCATTTATTTGTTAAACAAATATTTATTTATTTCATGTCAGCTATCAGGTACCATTTTAAGTTCTGAGGATGCAGTAGTGAATAAAATAAACTTTTGTTCTCATGGACTTTGCACTCTTAACTGAAGCAGACAGACATATGTATACACACACACACGCACACACACACACGCACACACACACATATGCAGTCAGGTGGTGGTAAGTTCTTTGGAGAAAATAAAATGATGGAAGAAGAGGGTATGAAGGACACAGACAGTAAATTTACATATATGTATATATAGTGTCAGATGGTGGTAAGTTCTTTGAGAAAAATGAAACAGGAAGGAAGAAGAGGGTGCTGGGAGGTGTTTTATGTGGATGGTGGTCAAATATGGCTTCACTGATCAAGTGGCGTTTATACAGAGATCTGAAATAACTGAGGAGCAAACGGTGGGATT
The DNA here is from genome assembly GCF_042477335.2 of Ovis canadensis. Lineage (NCBI taxonomy): Eukaryota > Metazoa > Chordata > Mammalia > Artiodactyla > Bovidae > Ovis > Ovis canadensis. The sequence goes on from NC_091249.1 coordinate 120,508,243, forward strand.
GCCTGGGGTGGGACTATCTCAGGCAGTGGAAAAGCAGCGGGAAGGCTCTGATGCAGGAGCTTGTTTCTTGCGTTGGTGGAACACCAAGGAAGGCAGTGTGCTTGGAACAGAAGGAAGTAGTAGGGGTGGGGCTGGAGAAGTAGCGAGCATTCAGATCACACCATTGGGCAGAGCATTGTGAGTGCTGTGATGCTGGCTCAGAAATAAGATTCTGAGCAAAGAATGGCGTTTACATGGTGTACAATATTTTGTTATTACTAAGACAGCTTTGGTGAAATCCTATACTTTTTCCATGTATATAAATGGAGATTATATGTAAGATCCATTTTAGAGGGTTTTGTGCAGTTTATATAGGTTTAGATTTTACTCTAAAATAATTTAAAAGTTTCTTAATCTGAGAACAATGTAAGTTATAGACAGTAATTACTATATTAATATTGACATTAGTATTTCAGTTTTATAGATTAATAAATTCTTGCTTTCAGCTTTCCTTTGGCATAGATTTCTATCATGCTGATCTTTTACTAGCTCTCTGCTGCTAAGTCACTTTGGTTGTGTCCAACTCTGTGCGACCCCATAGACGACAGCTCACCAGGCTCCTGTCCCTGGGATTCTCCAAGCAAGAACAATGGAGTGGGTTGCCATTTCCTTCTCCAACGCTTAAAAGTGAAAAGTCAAAGTGAAGTCACTCAGTTGTGTTCGACTCTTCACGACTCCATGGACTGCAGCCCACCAGGCTCCTCTGTCCATGGGATTTTCCAGGCAAGAGTACTAGAGTGGGGTTTTATTAAATTATTAAATTCTCCAGTGGGTCTGATACTTAAAGAGTATTTAGAGATATGTGCTTTACGTTTATTTGATGGACAGATTTTTAATTTATAAAACAAAGATGTTAGGAGGTGATAATGATTCAGTTCAGTTCAGTTCAGTCACTCAGTCGTGTCCAACTCTTTGCGACCCCATGAATCGCAGCACGCCAGGCCTCCCTGTCCATCACCAACTCCCGGAGTGCACTCAGAGTTGCGTCCTTATAAAAAATTTGTTGATTTTTCCAAATGATTCAGGTCAAGATTCCTTAACATCCTAACCATAGGGGAACCACCAATCAAAACCACAATGAGATATCACCTTACTCTGATCAGAATGGCCATTATCAAAAAAACAGTAGATAACAGTGTTTGGCAAGGATGTGAATGGGCAGTAATGCTTCGGCACTGTTGGTGGGAATTTGTTGTTCAGCCCCTATGGAAAACGGTATGGAGGTTCCTCAAAAAATTGAAGGTAGAACTGCCACACAATTCAGTAATTCCATTTCTGTGTATTTATTCCAAAGGAAATGAAAACACTAACTTGAAAAGGTCATCTGCAGCCCATGTTCCTAGCAGCTTCCCAAGTGGCACGAGTGGTAAAGAATCCGCCTGCTGCTGCAGGAGACAGAGGATCAATCCCTGGGTCGGGAAGATCCCCTGGAGGAGGGCATGGCAGCCCACTCCAGTATCCCTGCCTGCAGAATCCCATGGGCAGAGGAGCCTGGCGGGCTGCAGTTCATGGAGTCGCTCGGAGTCGGGCACAACTGAGTGACTTTCCATGTAGCACAAAGGGTAGAGAAAGATGTGGAGACTTGAGTCAAGCGTCATGACTTTCATTGTGTTTAAGTAGATTTCTGCCTCCCCCCACCTTAGCTCAACGTCTTCATCTGTAAACTGTGGTTAGTGACGTGCCCTTCATAGGATTGTTATCAGGACTAAACGCGTGTTGCAAAGGCAGAGGCACTTTATGGAGCCCTGGGCGGCGTTAGGGACTGTCATCAGGAGCCCTGGGCGGCGTTAGGGAGGAAGGCGTTCCGTGCGCAGTAGGTTTTTGCCCCCTTTCTTTTCCTCCTTCTCCCCCTTTCTCATTTTCCTCTTCTCTTCTGTGTCTTGCGCTTTTGTCCCTGTTTCTCCTCTTCCTTCCTTTGCCTTCTTAGTAAACAGTCAGACAACTTGCATGAATATTTATTGTGTGCCATGGATGGAGACATCCTAAAGTAAAACAAAGTCTCTGTACTGAAAAATCTACATTCAGCAGGCAGAACGTTGTAATGAATAATTGATTAACAAGAAAACATCAGAGTTAAGGGCTGTGATGAAATTGATCATTAATATTCCTCAGATTTTTGCCTTTGCCCCAAGGCCTTCTTTTCTTTGTAATTACGTTATCTGTGGGCTTTGTTACCTTCTGTCATGATTTAAACGTTAACTTATGACCCGCATATCTACATGTCCAAGGAAATTAGGAATACTGAAATATTACTCAAACATAAAAAATGAAAGCAGAGAAGTTAAATGTAATATGCAGATTCACACAAAAAAGTTAAATTAATACAGATTTTAATTTATTGACAAATTCATTATTATTCATACACTAATTAGATTTCATTTTTGTGTATTTTTTGGACTGTTTACTTATAGAAGTAGTGTTAACAGATTCTCTGTTATTTAAAATTAAAAAAAAAATAGACTATCTTATGGTAGTTTAATGCAGATACATTATTTGAAAAGACAGGAGAGATCTCATCATATGAAGAACAAAAAGACTTTTAAGTACATGACTAATTTGTTATAATAATCGTGAATAATAAATTGCTAATAGTTTCTATTGATCATGAATACATAATACTTTATGTATTTTTTTCCATAATACATTAATAGTCTTGTGTGTGTTTTTTTTGCACCCATTAAAAATAGGTCAGTCAAAAGCAACTACTTGGCATATAAACTTTTGCATGTCGTGTTTAGGATATTCTTTTAAATTTTAAAAATTATCTAATTTCCTTCAACCTGAAAAAAGTTATTTCAGTCTCTACAACTTATTTGCTAATTCCTGTATTAAGTTGAATAGTATTTGTCTTAAAATTCATGTGAGAATATATCATCTTTTGATTTGAATTATAGGCAGACAGTTGACCTTGCATGTGGTAAGGAATTCATATATTTTTATCTCCAGAGCCTTTCATCTTAAATTTTGAAAATTATCTTATGACATATTAATTTCTTTAATTTAATTGAAGGATTTAATAAAGAGGATATGTGAATATTATGATTGATTGCTTCATTTGGTACCTAATGATAGAATTTTAAATCCTAATATATTTTCTATTTTGTTATAGTATTCTGTAGAAAATTATTTCTCAGTATTAATATTTAAAAGATTAAGACTCGTGTTAATTTTTAAAATCATTGTTTTATTGCAAATTCCAGGCAAATGATAAGATCTTGAACTAAGGAAGATTTTCTCTGTCAGAATATATCTAGAGATCTTTTACAGTAGAGGCTAATTCTTGCAGATACATTCTCAGAATTGCTTAAAAATCATTTAATCCTTGGAAGGAGAGATAACTATCAGAAAGAAATCATTTATACTCCTGCTGTGTAGTTGTTGTGTGGTAGATGTTACAGGGGCTACAAGAGAAGACAAACAAACTCAGATCCTTTCATCTGCCTTCGTTTTGAAGCTTGAGTGTTTCTTCCATGGACAGCATTTCTCCCTTCCTTTCTCTTTTGCACACGAGCCATAATTACCTGTAGCGCTTGCTGTGAGAGTGTTGCACCCTTCAGGTGTTTTGGGGCTGAAAAAGGTTTGAGGGCTATTGGGCACAGAATTTTGTCTTATAGAGTTTTTGTCTTTTAGAGTTCTGAATGCCTCTTGTGAAAGTAGCATATTGAGCATTGTGAGATAATAAAATGTGCCTCAAATCAAGGCGTGGGGGTAACCAGAGTGGCAGTCACCCTGCATGTGGGCGGTGCGAGCATGTGAAAAGACCCGTTGAATGCAGCCTTAATATAGATAGGTAAGCTGGAGAGTGGGCATTGGTGTTAGAAGGAAACTCAGAAATTGCAGTCACCCTGAATGTGGGCAGTGCTAGCGTGTGAAAAGATCCTTTGAATGAAGTCCTAATACAGATAGGTAAGCTGGAGAGTGCATGTTGGTGTTAGAAAGGAAACTCAGAAATTGCTGGAGATGAATTTAGTTTCTTTCATAATTTTGTCTTTAAGCCTGTCCCTTTCCTTTTTCAGAAGTAGTTTAGGTTGAGAGAGGTGGGGGAAAAATTAGGATAGAGGAGAAAGCTAAAGGAAAAGGTCTTAAAATTTTGGAAAGGAGAACGGACCTCTTTTTCTGTGATGTAACCAGAAATGGTAGAGGGCTACAGGTGGAAACACATGGGCTTAGCAGGGGCAAGGAGCACATGGGGTAGGTGGGCCAGAAAGGCAAGTGGCAGCTGGTTCAGAGGCCAGTGAGCAAAGGACTAAGAGCAGGGTCGGCCAGACAGGGTCGGATTGGTGAGGGAAAGAAGAGAAGAAAGGCGAAGAAGATGGCAGGCCAGGAACAGGAGGGAAACAAAATACAGAGATGAGAGGCACGTAAAGGAAAGAGTGGAAGGGGCTCAGAAAGGGAGACGGCCGAGGGCTGTGTGCTAATCGAAAATAAGATGAAAACATTTATTGAACCAAGCTAAGGGTGTCACAGTTTTACTTTGTAGTTCAGAAATATCTAATATATGGATATGATTTGTGGTTCCAATACTTAGTAAACTTCATTCTTATTATTTTCAAGTTTTACATCAAGAGCCAAATTATAATGATTGATTCCCAAAGGTTTTTATTGGGTGGTATTTAATAGGAAAAAATGAAATGGAAAATGTTAATGTTTACCCACAAATAGAAATAATTTAGTTCCAAATAATTGGTTCCCCCAAAGAGAAATATGTAATTTATTGGCACAGGGTATGAGTGAGAATAGACTTCCATTATACCTATAGCTGCTTTGATTTGCTATTGCTTACCTCATGGGTATTTGAGATAGCTTATGTCAACAGTGTGTAGTTGTTACAGATGTCTATACTTTTGATATTGTGAGCCTTTTTGATTTTTGTTATTTATAAAATAGTTATAGTCTTTGCATGTATTAGTCTCCAATGCAGGTAAATTATTAGCAAAGAAGACTGTGAGATAACTATATTCACTCATGGTTGGATGACATAAGAGGGAATTCAAATCAGCATGAAAATTCTCACTGAAACCCTTTGTTGTCCTCCCTTTGTGCATAATAGAAAATGCATAGACTTTTTTGGTAGCCATAGTTAGTTTATATCACATTTGATCATGCTTGCAATAATTTAATTCCTGAGTTTACAACTAATGAAAACTACTTGAACGTGGGATCCCACAGTTTGATCAGCAGTGTTTTCTGATATGATGCAGTGAGTATTTTATATCACCCTTTATTCGTGTAATTGTCTTAGTATATTAAAAGTGCATTTAATCAGGAAGGCTCTCTGCCAGTCTCCTTTGGTGATAATGAAGCCCCTTGTGGTTTCTTGTTTTTTTTTTATTCATGTACGTAGTGATGTAGACAGGCTGTTGTTACGAGCATGTTGATTTTTACTCTTCACTGTTTCTTTAACTCACCAAGAGAAAGTACCTTTCTACTTTCTAGCATTTCACTACAGCATACAATTTAGAGGTCTCATTATAATTTAGTGGTTGCATGTTATAATTTGAGAATTGTGCTGAGGAATTAAATTATATCTATTTTGAAAGATAGACCGTGCTTTTAAAGTGATGAATTTGTGTAGATACTTAAGATATTTGGTATGTGAGGAGTAAAACAAGCATGGACTAGCCCTGCTGTGAAGAGAACGCTGGTGTGTTGTTTTCCATAGGAATTTGAAAGGCTCATTTAGTTTTTCTTTGCCATTCCTTGTAGAACTTCTTGGATGGTTTTCAGGGATGTTGCCTCTCTCCTGTCTCCCAGTGTCAGAGTCAGAGACAGCTTGACTTCTTGCTCGGTGGCTGTACAGTGTGACTGAGGATTAGAATGCTAAAAAGCAAAGAACACGAGGAAATCTTCCTGCGTCCCCTCCTGTTTCTGCAGAATTCCTCGGCTGATTGACAGGAAGTGAAAAAGAGCTGTTGCTGGAAGCTTCTGCTGTGTCGCTTCTAAAAACGGCAGCCTAGTAGAGTGACCATGTCTAGGGGTCTGAAAGTTGCAGAGACAGTGATGTCACCAACATTAGATAATCAGGTTTTGTTTTAAATTGTTTGCCAAAAAGACCATTAACTTTGGGGATCTGTGATCTTCCCATTACAAGGCTTTCTGTGCACATTTCAAACTCATCGTTTATACACTGTGTCATTCTCTCATTCAGTTCCTGCCTTAGTCCTCAGAGTGTTCAAGGTAGCGATGATAGTGATGTCCAGAAAAATAGGAATGAAAAACAAAATCGGAACCAGAGAAAGGGAGGTTGTAACAGGGGTATTAAGACTGGAGAAAAAGCTATGTAGATTATAACACGCTTAGTTACTCCAGTAGAGCGATTATTTTGTCTCTAAGCTTCCCAAAGGCCAGAATGGAAAAGAAGACAACGTTAGTAGTTACTGTTAAATAAAAGAAAGCATGTCACATTGCAGGGGAAGCAGAGCGTTCTGCTGTGGCTCTAACAGAATTTCTTACCTGAGGCTTTAGCATTGACTTCTGCTGTGACAGTGCCCTTGACGATATCACTACAGCTCATGCTGGAAAGAGATTCATAAGGCCATCTCTTTCAGAATCTAGAATCCCTCATGGAAGTAGAGGCTATAACATCAGAATCAGCCCATGGGTGTCTAAAAATACAGCTGTCTATAAGTTGAGTCTATCCAGGAATATAATCTCGATTTAGAATAATTCATGAGCTGTATGTACTTCTAATGACTCAGTACCATTTTTCTCAGCTGCAGTTAGATTATGCGGTGACTGATTATTTTCCCTGGAAAAAGTTTTCAACTGCAGGTATCCTATACTTGTTTGCAGGTAGATCAGTAAGGTTAGAAGGATTTACTGGTAAATTAGGTTATGTTTAAAAATTGTTCAGTTCAGTCACTCAGTTGTGTCCGACTCTTTGCGGACATGAATCACAGCACACCAGGCCTCCCTGTCCATCACCATCTCCCAGAGTTCACTCAGACTCATGTTCATTGAGTCCGTGATGCCATCCAGCCATCTCATCCTCGGTCGTCCCCTTCTCCTCCTGCCCCCAATCCCTCCCAGCATCAGAGTCTTTTCCAATGAGTCAACTCTTCGCATGAGGTGGCCAAAGTACTGGAGCTTCAGCTTTAGCATCATTCCTTCCAAAGAAATCCCAGGGTTGATCTCCTTCAGAATGGACTGGTTGGATCTCCTTGCAGTCCAAGGGACTCTTGGAAATATTTTATATGTTTAGAATAATTTTGATATGTTAGTGAAAACAAAGCTCCCATAAAATTATCTAAAGCTTGTCCTTTGTTAGGGCTAGAAACTATTACTGATGATTTAAAAGGAAGTTGTCAACGTTAAACTTCAATTTTTACTTGCAGTGTTCAAGATAAATTGATGTCTCACTGTTTATCTCACTGTTTACAATGTGATCATTCTTAATTTAACTTGGTAGTTTATTTTTTATTGGCTTTATGTATAATCACTCTATAGATTTTAAAGATAAGTAAAGAATTCTGAAAATCTTGCTGTTATTTGAAATGTTCCATCTTGGAGGATTTTTCTGAACAGATTTTTTTACTGTCTATTACAATTTAAAATTTCCTGAAAGATTATTCTTTTAGAGACAGTGGATTTGACTCATTGACATTTTGCCAATTAAAGCCTCGCACATTAGGTTGCTCTAGTATGTTCCTTCAGGAAAATTACCAGAAGAAACTAGCTGACTGCATGCTAGACATAAAATACTGTCAGTGAGAAGCAGCCTCCAAGGGGGCAGTGATTCCTGCCTTATAGGTGAGAGCATCTTGGAGAGAGAAGGAATTTGATCAGAATCAAAGTCGCAGATTCAGGCTCAGAATTTTCTGTCTAAATTCTCAGCATTGTCACTGGTTTTATAAAGCCAGCAGACTTGTAGTCAGAGAGAATTTAGTTCAGATCCTCTCTGTGCTGTTAAAGATATGACCATATGCGAAGTCACACAGCCTTTCTGAGGTAAATATCCTTGCTTGTAAAATGTACCAAGTCATAGAAATCTCATAGAATTGTTTTGAAAATTAATGAGGTAATGTTTTAAAAAACGTTTAGCACAGTACCTGGCATATAGCTAATAAAAGGTAGCTATAAAGAGAGAAAAAGTTACCGTGATGTATTCTCAATGTGATTTTTCAGTATATTCATGTTGGAAGCTAGGTTGCCATTTACTTCTCCAGCGCATGAAAGTGAAACGGGAAAGTGAAGTTGCTCAGTTGTGTCCTCCTCCTATCAACCCCAGGGACTGCAGCCCACCAGGGTCCTCCGTCCATGGGATTTTCCAGGCAAGAGTACTGGAGTGGGTTGCCATTGCCTTCTCTGATATGCTACATAAACATATTAAAAAAATTTTTTTGTAGTGTAATACCTAAAGATAAGGAATTACCAGCAGGTGGAGCTCAGTGTCAGAGAAACCAAATTTCTGAAATTGAGCTATTTTTTAACCTTATATTTTAAAAATAATATAAATGCATACAGTTTTGAAATTTATATGTGAAGGTTTTCTATTTTTAGCATGCCTACCAAAAGTCATCACCCTGCCAGCTGGTTCTTGAATATGTAACAATAGTGTTTGGTTATTCATATCATCTAAAATTCTTTGTTATTTCTGGTATTATATAACGGGTGACAGTTATTTGCCTAAAGAAGACATACTTAAAGTGAACTTTGTTTAAGAGACTGACTTAGAATTTGATCATTTCATTCATGTTTGGACCGATAATCTCATATTTTATTGGTCAAAACCCTCAGACCTGCCACTCTCACAGGATTCCACTTCTTAGTAAATGATGTCACCTTTAATCAGCTGCTAAAGCCAAAAATCGTGGGCATTACCCTTGTGTTCACACTTTCAGAAATCTCACATCCATTCTGTCCGTCAGTTCTCATGGTGTTGCCTCCAATATACACCCCAGATCTGGCGTCTCGTCAGCTCCTTCCCCGTGGTCACCCTGAGAAAGTGCTCTGTAAGTTGTAGCCTGGCCTGTTCCTGTGTCCTTGCCTCCCATACTTCTGTTTCCCATGATGTGGTTGAGAGACCTCCTTGTGGTCTTGTGTCTCTCCTGCGTATATGCTCCAGGGGCACCCCAGTGTAATTAGAATGAGGCTTTGCAGCACAGCTTAAACTGCACGAGCGGGTCCCTGCCTCCCTCCTCTGAGCAGAGCCGCCCACCCCTTCCCATCCCCTGTTGTCTGGCCTCCGGATTTTATTTGTCCTTTGATCAGGTCACGCTGCTTCCCATCTCAGGGTCTTTCTGTTTCCTCCCTCTTTAGAGGAAGAACTCTTTTCATCATTTCGACTCCAATGTCATTCTAAGACACCGCTCTGACTACTCTAGATGTCAGAGGCTCTTTGACTGACTCTCTACACCTTGCCATGATAATTTACCTTATCATGCTTTTCCATTTCTTCCATGGCACTTCTAGAATCTTTGCTGCTACTACTACTATTCTGTTGGCTAATGTTTACTATATGGTAGGTTTTTTCTAGGGCTTTCCAGGTGACACTGTGTGAAAGTCATTCAGTCATGTCCAACTCTTTGGGACCCCATGGACTCTACAGTCCATGGGATTCTCCAGGCGAGAATACTGGAGTGGGTTGCCTTTCCCTTCTCCAGGGGATCTTTGCATCCCAGGGATCGAACCCAGGTCTCCTGCCTTGCAGGCGGATTCTTTACTGGCTGAGCCACCAGGGAAGCCCCCAGATGGCACTGCTGCTGCTGCTGCTGCTGCTGCTGCTGCTTGCTGCTGAGTTGCTTCAGTCGTGTCCGACTCTGTGCAGCCCCATAGACGGCAGCCCACCAGGCTTCCCCATCCCTGGGATTCTCCAGGCAGGAACACTGGAGTGGGTCCAGATGGCACTAGTGGTAAGGAAACCTCCTGCCAGTGCAGGAGACATGACACTCAGGTTCGATCCCTGGATCAGGAAGGTCCCCTGGAGGAGGGCATGGCGATCCACTCCAGTGTTCTTGCCTAGAGAGTCCCATGGACAGAGGAGCCTGGTGGGCTATGGTCCTTAGGAACCCAAAGAGTCAGACATGACTGAAGGGACGTAGCATGTACTCACAGGTTCTTCTATGTGTTTCTATGCATTAAATACTTTAAAATGTGTATTTATATGTTGTTAATTCATTTAGCTATGGAATTTTATTTTGTACGTATCTATGATTTTGGTGTCTATTTTTTTCACTATAATCCCTGCTAGACCCTCAATCTGTAGCTCCACAAAGATAGGCACTTTCATTTTGTTTACTGTGAATTCCATGGCCTTGAGCAGTACTTGGCAAATAGAGGAGACTTAGTAAGTATTTTTTGAATATTGGGCAGGCTGTTAGAATTCATAATAATAAATAGAATCATCAAATATTTAAGTAAAAAAATATTCTAGGGGAAAGGGAATAGTTTCTAAGGAAGGAATCATGCCTAACTGATAATTCTTAGAGTTCTTTTTTTATCAAAATAATAGAGAACCGAAAATCATCTACTTAGGTTTTAGGCAAGACTTGGCAATGTTCTTTACGAAAGATTACTACATATTAAGTCACCACTGGGTGGGAAATACACTTTCAGCATTGGCCCAGCAAAAGGTTTAAACTCAGAAATCAGAAGGTAGGAATAAATAGGTATTTCTTCAACTGGAAAATGTAAAAGTCAAGGTGGTGGTGTTCAGTTACTCAGTCATGTCCAACTCCTTGTGACACTATGGACTGCAGCATGCCAGGCTTCTGTGTCCCTCACTATCTCCCAGGGTTTGCTGAAATTCATGTCCATTTAGTTGGTGATGCTATTTAACCATCTCATCCTCTGCTGCCCCCTTTTCCTCCTGCCCTCAGTCTTTCTCAGCATCAGGGTCTTTTTCCAATGAGTCAGCTCTTTGCATCAGTTAGCCAAAAGCATTGGAGCTTCAGCTTTAGCATCAAACCTTCCAGTGAATATTCAGGGTTGATTTCTGTTAAGATTGACTGGTTGTATCTCCTTGCAGTCCAAGGACTGTCAAGAATCTTTTCCAGCACTACAGTTCAAAAGCATCAATACTTCAGCTTCAACTGAAGAATTATTGTCCAACTCTCACATCTATACCTGACCACTGGAAAAACCGTGACTTTGACCATACAGACCTTTGTTGGCAAAGTGATATCTCTGTTTTTTAAATCTCTGTTTTTAGGTTTGTCATAGATTTTCTTCCAAGGAGCAGGTGTCTTTTAATTTCCTGGCTGACGTCACCATCTGCAGTGATTTTGGAGCCCAGGAAAATAAAATCTGTCATTGCTTCCATTTTTTCCCCTTCTGATTGCTATAAAGTGATTGGACTGGCTGCCATGATCTTAGTTTTTTGAATGTTGAGTTTTAAGCCAGCTTTTTCACTCTCATCTTTCACCCTCATTAGGAAGCTCTTTAGTTCCTCTTCACTTTCTGCCATTAGAATGGTATTAACATACCTAGCTATTAATAATCCTACCTGTTACAGGTTGAATTGTTTCTTCAAAAAGATACGTTGAAATCCCAGTACCCAGTTCTTGTGAATATGGCTTTAATTGGAAATAGTGTCTGTAGATGAAATCAAGTTAAGATGAGGTTATTAGAGTAGGCTCTGATTCAGCATGACTGGTGCCCTTGAGAGCAGATAGCCTGACACACAGGGCATTTAGCCACGTGAAGACGGAGGCAGAGGCAGGAGTTATGCTGCTACAAGCAGAGGATTGACTGGGGCTCCCAGAAGCCGCAAGAGCAAGGAAGGTTTCTTCCTTAGAGGTTTTGGGGAGCATGACCTTGTCAGAACCTTGATTTCAGACTTACAGCCTCTAGGATTGTGAGAAAATAGATTTCTTTTCCTTTAAGCCACCCAGTTTGTGGTATTTTGTTAGCAGCAGACCTCAGACACTGATATAACATCCATTGTGCTTATTATCTTTAGAAGTGACCTGAAAGACAACCCAGTGAGGTTTCTCGTTGTTGTTGTTTAGGCAGCTAAGTCGTGTCTGACTCTTTGTGACCCCGTGGACTGTAGCCCGCCAGGCTCCTCTGTCCATGGGATTTCCCAGGCAAAGATACTGGAGTGGGTTGCCTTTTCCTTCTCCAGGGGATATTCCTGACCCAGGGGTCGAACCCACATCTCCTGTGTCTCCTGCATTGATAGGCGGGATTCTTCACTGCTGAGCCACCAGGGATGCCCAGTGAAGTAAATAGATGACATAAAATTTTTCTAATTGTAAAGATGAAAAGTAATGGGTACAGATGATCACAGGAGAAATAACTGAATTAGCTTTTTTTCTGTGCTAGACCAAGAGGCAAGAAATCTAGCTTCTCTAGAGTTTATATTCCTTGACTGTGAACATTAATTTTGATTTATTTTATCTCCAAGATTGTTTTAAGATTTAAAGTTTTGTGATTTTATGAGCCTGTGAATTTATATGCCAAGCATCTTGTAAATGCTCAGTGAATATTGAAACAATAAATAAAACCTACAGGAAATAAAGAAAGGTAGGAAAATACAAGTAAATCTTTGTAGGTGTAAAACTACAAATTATATTTTCAAAATGGTCTAGGGAAAAGGTGAGGCAAAGGAAAGAAAATTGAGAATCAAAATTCATTGTTTCTTGAGTGTGTCAGCATATAGCAAAAAGAAAATTAATAAATTGCTAATACACCCTTTGAGGCTCTTTTTTGGCAATAGAATACTTTCAGTGAGCTGGAGCAGAAATTTAACCTGAGAAGCGTAGTATAAGTTAATTGTATAGATTTTTGGAGTAGAGTTGCTTGGACTTGAATTCTGAGTTAACCGAATATTGGCTGTATGACTTAGGGCAAGTTAGTTAACCTTTCTGTGCCTCAGTTTCCTCTTCTATAACCTAAGGTTTGTGATAGAACCTGTCTCATAATGTTATCGTGGGGTATTAAGTGAGATTTCCATTCAGATCAGTCTCTTAGTCGTGTCCGAATCTTTGTGACCCCATGAACCGCAGCAGGCCAGGCCTCCCTGTCTATCATCAACTCCCAGAGTTCACCCAAACCCATGTCCATTGAGTCGGTGATGCCATCCAACCATCTCATCTTCTGTCGTCCCCTTCTCCTCCTGCCCCCAATCCCTCCCAGCATCAGGGTCTTTTCTAATGAGTCAACTCTTCACATCAGGTGGCCAAAGTATTGGAGTTGCAGTGTGGGCATCACTCTTTCCAATGACCACCCAGGACTGATCTCTTTTAGGATGGACTGATTGGATCTCCTTGCAGTCCAAGGGACTCTCAAGAGTCTTCTCCAACACCACAGTTCAAAGGCATTAATTCTTTGGTGCTCAGCTTTCTTTATAGTCTAACTTTCACATAGTCTAACTCTCACATCCTTCCATACATGACTGCTGGAAAAACCATAGCCTTGACTAGATGGGCCTTTGTTGGCCAAGCAGTGTGTCTGCTTTTTAATATGCTGTCTAGGTTGGTCATAGCTTTTCTTCCAAGGAGTAAGTGTCTTTTAATTTCATGGCTGCAATCACCATCTGCAATGATTTTGGAGCCCAAGAAAATAAATTTGGTCACTGTTTCCATTGTTTCCCATCTATTTGCCATGAAGTGATGGGACTGGATGCCATGATCTTAGCTTTCTGAATATTGAGTTTTAAGCCAGGTTTTCCATTCTTCCTGTTTCACTTTCCTCAAGAGGCTCTTCAGTTCCTCTTTGCTTTCTGCCGTAAGGGTGGTGTCATCTGTGTATCTGAGGTTGTTGATATTTCTCCTGGCAATCTTGATTCCAGCTTGTGCTGAGATAATCTACCTAGAATGTTTTAAAGAAGGTCTAGCTCATAAAAGGCTCCCCATCCTATGTTGTCTATTATTACTATTCATTAATTGTAACATGTTATTAAGTTATTCTCAAAATATAAAATGAGGCTTTTCCCTAATGGACATGATATAAAAATGAATGATTGTTGTAACAGCAGAATCAAAATGTGTATGTGTTTAGACTAGAGAAATAGATTAAATTATACAGGAGATACCTCTTTTTTTTTTTAAGTGCATGGAATTGAAAAAGGAAGCAAAGGATTTAAAGAAAGAGACTTTATGTCAGAATTGTGAGCTAGGAAAGTTTTATTGAATAAGACTTTTGTATAATTAGTTTTCTTGCTTTTTGCCTGTTTTTTCTTATTTGGTTTTAAAAAAAAGTTTCTTGAACCTTGGCCCATTTTAAAGAATGTTCTGCACAGTATCTGAATGTGGTATCTGGCACCTAGCAGAAGCACCGTGCCTTCTTCTAAAGAAATGAATGAATAGAACAAGGGTGTATGTAGCAGTGAACAAGTAAGTATAAAACAGAGTAACAAAACAGGAGCCTTATTTTCAAATTAAACATTTGTGGTGTTAAGTATCCTGAGCATGATACTGCTTCTCCACCCTTTCACCTCATTGTACATTGTTAAGCTCAACACATTTCTGTACATATATCTTTAGTTTTATTTTGATGTTAAAGATTATTTTTGTGTGTAATTTAGATTCTTTCTCTTTGAATGAGATGAATTATAAAGCACTGGAGAATTATTCCTTCTTGAAATCAATTAAAATATACTGGGTTGAGAAAGACTTTTTAAGAAGGCTTTTTGTAAGATTTTTGTTTCAAGAAGTGCTTGAAAGTTTGGTCTCTTCCCGAAGATCTGAAGATCCGAGTTTCTAAAGCAGATGACGTCTACCGGTTGTATAGAGAGGAGACAGGTATTTTCATTTAAAAAGGTCAGTTGCAGCGTGGGTTTGTTTCTGAAACAGTGGGTCTTCACAGCCTGTGGCCGAGTCCACCCGTTCCGTTCGTGGCGTGTGTGGATCCCCTGTCCTCCGGGAGCCGAGTGTCAGACTTCCGTGCCAACAGGGGGAGACAGTGCCCAGCGGCAGAGCCCGGGTTCCTGCCCTGGCCGCCGGCTGCGGGAGGCCGAGAGAAGGTGCGTCCCGCGGGCCCTCGGCGGAGGCCCGCCATGGAGAGGAGCTGCTGGGGCTCGCAGGGAGAGGGCGCGCCGGAGGCTGCCTGTGACCCGCAGCCCTGTGAGCCCTACGGGCCCGGGGACGGCTCCGAGGCCTCCTGCCCGTCCACCTCGGGGGGCAGGAGGGAGCAGGTAAGGTGGCCCGGGGCCTCCGCCCACCGCGGGGGCGCGGAGGGAGAGGCAGGCGTCCTGGGAGGGCGTGCCAGCCGCGTGCCAGGCTGCCGCGTGTGCTGGGTGGCCGTCCGTCTCCTCTCAGACCTGAGGGAGGCGTGCCCTCGGCGCTCCCGCCGCCTGGGCAGGGGAGGGCCGCGCTGCAGCCGTCTGAGCAGAAGCACCGCGCGGCGGGCAGAGGCGGGCGCCCTGGGAAGGAGAGGGGGCCGCGCTGCAGCCGTCTGAGGAGAATCCGCGCGGCGGGCAGAGGCGGGCGGGAAGGAGAGAGGGCCGCGCTGCAGCCGTCTGAGGAGAATCCCTCGCGGCGGGCAGAGGCAGGCGCTGTGGGAGAGAGGGCCGCGCTGCAGCCGTCTGAGGAGAATCCGCGCGGCGGGCAGAGGCGGGCGGGAAGGAGAGGGCCGCGCTGCAGCCGTCTGAGGAGAATCCCTCGCGGCGGGCAGAGGCAGGCGCTGTGGGAGAGAGGGCCGCGCTGCAGCCGTCTGAGGAGAATCCCTCGCGGCGGGCAGAGGCGGGCGCCCTGGGAAGGAGAGGGGGCCGCGCTGCAGCCGTCTGAGGAGAATCCGCGCGGCGGGCAGAGGCGGGCGGGAAGGAGAGAGGGCCGCCCTGCAGCCGTCTGAGGAGAAGCACGCGGTGGGCAGAGGCAGGCGCCCTGGGAAGGAGAGAGGGCCGCGCTGCAGCCGTCTGAGAAGTAGCGCTCGGTTTAACCTCTGTGGCGGGGTTACGGTTTCTTATCTCCAGATTTCAGTTTCTTTATTGGCTGCTGAGCCCAGTTTGACCCTCTTCGTTTCAAGTTCTGTCAGCAAAGGGAAATAATGTTTTTCCGGATGGTGCTGAGTAATCGGTAATGATGCCTGGTGGCGCTCTTCACTGCGATACGTAACTGTGCAGTTCAGTACTCCTGGCGTCATCAGTCCTTGTGTTTTAATTCAGTTATCTGGAACACACTGATATTTTAGGAGTTTAGTGCCTGTCATTTCTATATAAGAATGGGGTCCCATCTTAAATTTGTTAGTTAACGCGTATGTTTCCATGCTCTTCTGCACTTTAAATTTAATTGCCTGCCTCCCGCAAGCCGCTGGGTTAATGACCCTGTATTCTAGGCTGGCTTTCTTCTAGATTCGCTACATTAAGAAAGTAAATTCTGGCCTTCAGATAAGAATGGGACATGTCCAAAAGGAACATTCAATGATTATGTAGCTTCATATATTTTTTCTTTTATATTTGAAGAGAACTTAATAGACATAATTTCTGTTTTAATGTTACAAAAGTCGTGGTTAAGTTACGGTGTTCTAAATACTAGTGTCTTAGAGTCATTTATAAGAATCATTTCTTATATTTGTAAGTTTTACATTACCTTGATTTAAGGAGTCATAAAAATGTTAGAGGATGTAGAATCTATTGGTGTCATCCTGTCTAATCTGTCATTTTATATATAACAATGTCTCTGAAGACCGAGATAATTAGTGACTCATGTAGCTAGCTAGTGATTTGTACAACTGTAATTTTCTGTAGCTTTAAAGTCTTGCTTCCTTTTCACTTTTCTCTTCCTGATATATTTTTATGATCCTTATTTGATATTTTTCTGTATCTACTTTTTGTGTATCTCATTACTGTTTTTGCAAAACAGACTTACGCTCTGTATTTCTTGTTCTTGAAATTGTGTTTAATCCTCTTAATTTTTATTTTTTTCTTTTGTGTCAACTCTGCTGCATGTTTTCAAAATAAAGTGGAAAAGATTAAAGTTTTGTTATTAGCTATTATATAAATTTCTACATCATTCTGCATTACTCCTACATTATCTTAAGGCACATAGAATGAGAGTTTTTGTCTAGATGGCTATCAGACACCATCCTCAGGTAGATACTATGTATAGATATGCACACTATCTTCAAATAGATATTTATTGAACTTTCATACCTGTGAACACCCATCTATAACTATGATGATTTGTTTTTGGTTATTAGCCAATGCTGGCCTAAATATAATGGGAATTTTTAGCTTATGATAAATCTGTAAATAGGCTTTTAAGCACTTAAACATTTATGGTCAGTTTTGCTTAGTCGCATGTTACTACATCCACTCAGAAACACACATATTCAGATTCATTTATATTAGCTTATGTGATGATCCATACCTGAATTGATCAAAGGAGGGTTCTATATTCTTATGAAGACACTGTGTGCTGTGCTGTGCTTAGTCGCTCCGTCGTGTCCGACTCTTTTTGACCCCATGGACTATAGCCTGCCAGACTCCTCTGTCCATGGGATTCTCCAGGCAAGAATACTGGAGTGGGTTGCCATGCCCTCCTCCAGGGGATCTTCCCTACCCAGGGATAGAACCCAGGTCTCCCACATTGCAGGTGGATTCTTCACCATCTGAAACACCAGGAAAGGCCAAGTAAACTGGAGTGGGTAGCCTGTTATTCAGGGGATCTTTCCAACCCAAGAATCGAACCAGGGTCTCTTGCATTGCAGGTAGATCTTTACCAGCTGAGCTATCAGGAGGCCCATGGAGTCACTGTTTATCCTGATTTCATAGGGATGTTCTGACCTCTTTCATTTTTACTCTCTGTTATTATTTTATGATGTTTTCAGTGAATCCCTATCACCGTAAGATGTATACTGAGTAATGAGGGCTAATCTTAGTCAGGAGCCGTTCTCTTTACTGGAAACTCAGATTCTGGTGACAGGTGCAAGCCTGCTTCATCTTTTGCTGAGCTTTGCCGCCGTGTTGCTTTCTCCAGCCGTCTTCCCCCTCTGCCATTAGTGTGCCGTATTCGCTCTGTGTTATCTATGGCACGTTCATTCTTTACCTTATTTTCACTTCCCCAAAGCATCCGCAGACAACTCTGCACTTTCTAACCCTTCTTTACTGTGCCCCCTGGAATCTCATTCTGGTAAACGCACTTCCTTTTCAAGAGATGCGTCCTCTCACATCAGTATAACTCCGTGTTAAGAAATGTTCACAAGTGCTACCATTTTTATTCTTTCACTTTATGTGAAAGCCTCTGTGCTGTCAAGCCTTTTGGGGTTTGGTTGCACTATATATTTACTTCTTCTCTGAAGTAATTTTTTCATTAATTACTGAATTCTTTTATGTTTCTGGTTATTCCTATTCATTTATCAAAAAATAAGTGTTCTGTGGTTCATTGTCTCTTTTTCTACCCGTAGCCATTTGGGATGACTTTAGCATTCATGTGTAAGTTCCATCCAAAATCGTAGTTTCTATGTTCATCAATCTAAAAATAGTACTGATTGAAGTCTGATAGCTGGTAAGCAAGTTTAGGTCAAGAGTCTTTTTCTTAAAGACGGAAGAGCGCTCCTTGACCCTTGTTCCTCTCGAGTTTTTGGCATCAACTCTGGGCTGCTTACTTTATAGACTTCTTGTTTTATAAGAAACACAAAACCTGATTTGGTTAGCTTTAGATGTGTTTTTGAATGCAGTTCTGAGTGGAAGATTAAGTAAAATTTTAGTGAAAATAGAAAATGTAGCACAGCACAAAGCTGCTGTTTTTGTTATTATTTGTTTATATATTTGTATGTTTGAGAAGGTGCTAGCTTCCACAGGAGCTTTTGTGGCACTGAGATTATTAAAGTAGAAGAATTTTAATGCATCAATAGGTGTTATTGATTCTAATATTAAAGAATCTGGCTATCACATTCTGTTTTCATAAATACCTCTATTTTGAAAGCATGGTAATTTACCTTGCCCCCACCTCCCTAGTTTTTGGTTGGATTATTAGGAAGACTTAATTGCCTGTGTAGCTTTACAGCATATTACATGATGTTTTAAAGTTATATACATATTTCAGTGTTTGGTAATATGATAACATGAATGAAAGTAGTTAATTTGGTGAGTTCTTGAGGTTTATTGTAGGACTTAATCTTCTTCATGAGGACAAAAGCAAAGATTTAAAGATTTTATGGGCTTCTACATATATTAAGGGAAAACAGGGTCATTGTACATATTTCAGATTGTCCTTGATAATTTTATAGTTTTAGGTTATTGCTTTATATTCTCAATTTCTAATTAATTTCTGAACAAGATTTATTGTAGGTATGAATGATGTGATTTTTATGGCATCTGCCTTGAAAGTATATATCTATTAAGACTGGTTTTGCTTGTTTCTTAAGAGGATGAGAGAGAGTGGCAGTGGGAGCAAGCATGGTCAAAACTGTAAAATAAACCAAAAGGAAGAATGATAGATGAGTACTTTAGACCCTGTAGCTAGTCATTTAGCCAAATAATCCCTAGAATCTTTACAGTTTACTCTTTATAATGCTTTTCTATGTACTAAAATATTATTTATATAAAACTTTATTCTGATTAAGAGGCATACCTATAGATATCTGAGAACATTGGAACATATATGTTGAAAATTCATCCCAAAGTACTGTAGGACCCCAGAGGTTACAGATGAAAGAGAAATGGCATGAGATGTTTTTTAGCTTTTTTTACTCAATCACAGCAGATAAAGTATTTCTACATTTCTAATTTTATAAAGGTATATATCCTTCAGTAATTAGTAAAGGCCACGTCTGTTGTTTTGTTTGTGGTAGCAAGAAAGCATTGGATACCTTAAAGCTTCTTCCTCGCCCTGTACCCCCCCACCCCCGCCCAAATCTTGAATTAAGAAAGCACACAAAAGTAGATTGCTCTGTTCTAGGATATGTTGCACTGATCAATCTAGGTGGTAATGGGACCAAGAGAAAATATTTCATTAAATAAAGCTAGAAGTTTCTAGGTAGAATCTAGACATCATTTGAACTACTATTTACTGGAATTCCAGAAATCCTTGGTTACATGGTTTATCTTTTGCATTATTCACCAATGGAAGGTTAGCTTTTGTGTTTCATTTATATTAATGGAAATAAGATACACAGGCATCTTATGGAATTGAGCTTGTAAAGATTATAGCTGCTTTTTTTTTTTTTTTAACTAAAGGGAAGGTCACCAAGAATGGCTGGCCAGAGAGAAATGAAGACTATTATGACTTGCTTATCATGGGCTCTCTATCAATGAGGGGAAGAGCAATAGAGCAAAGAATAGCTGTAAGAAGTGGTAGGAAAACTACTACTTGTTTTAAAATTATGATTTGCTACTTAATCACAAATCTCTGCTATTATTCATCTTTGAAATAAACATAGAATGCTTATTGCTGCTGCTGCTAAGTTGCTTCAGTCGTGTTCGACTCTGTGTGACCCCATAGACGGCAGCCCACCAGGCTCCCCCGTCCCGGGGATTCTCTAGGCAAGAACGCTGGAGTGGATTGCCATTTCCTTCTCCAATGCATGAAAGTGAAAAGTGAAAGTGAAGTCACTCAGTCGTGTCCGACTGTTCGTGACCCCATGGACTGCAGCCTACCAGGCTCCCCCGTCCATGGGATTTTCCAGGCAAGAGGACTGGAGTGGGGTGCCATTGCCTTCTCCAAGAATGCTTATTATAAACGTAAAAATTTTGAGCTCCACACTTAGTTGACTGTTCATATAAGCATTAACATCTAACAGATTTTGAATAGATGTTAATGCTTATATTTTATCAATTATTATAGACTTTTCTGTCTAAGGCAGAGAAGCAAGTGTGATTTTTTAGGGGGTGCTCAGTGGGCAGGAAAGATGACTGACCGGCTTTGTGGGATGAGTGACAGGGAGAGTAGAGGTGGCGTGGGGGATGGCCACCGACCGGTGACGGGGGCCATACTGGCTCCGTCCACCTAGTGCCCCGAGCAGGGGGACACCGGGCCGTGGGAGGACTGAGTTCACTGTGGGATATTCACAGCCTGAGGGGTCCTGAACTTCTTGTCGAGATGAGTAGCCGCAGTTTGGGATGTCCTTCTGAAGCTGGAGATGAAGACTTGGAAGTGGCCAGTGTAATTCAAGAGGAAGAGAAAAAAAAGAAGAAAGTAGGGAAATTTGGAAGATAGAAGAACAAAGGAGTAGGCAGTTCAGTGGAGAGACGGACAAGGCTGCGAAGCTTTCTGGCTTTGGCAGCTCGAGGTTCTCTGTGAGCTCAGAGGGCACGTACGTGCTGTGGAGTGCGCAGGGAGAAGGTCGGGCTGCAGTGGACACAGGAGTGAATGGTGAAGAAGTGGGGTTTCAGCCGAGGAAGGGTTTCAGAATACTGAAGGATAAGATGTATTCCAGATTGGGTTCAGACTGAGGGACTTTAGACACTTTTACGTGGGCTTCCCTGGGGACTGAACCCAGGTCTCCAGCACTGCAGGCCGATTCTTTACTGTCTGAGCCCACGTAAAAGTGTCTAAAGTCCCTCAGTCTGAACCCAATCTGGAATACATCTTATCCTTCAGTATTCTGAAACCCTTCCTCGGCTGAAACCCCACTTCTTCACCATTCACTCTTGTGTCTACTGCAGCCCGACCTTCTCCCTGCGCACTCCACAGCACGTACGTGCCCTCTGAGCTCACGGAGAACCTCGAGCTGCCAAAGCCAGAAAACTTCGCAGCCTTGTCTGTTCAGTTCAGGGGATTGGGAAGATTCCCCTGGAGAAGCAGATGGCAACCCACTCCAGTGTTCTTGTCTGGAGAATCCTATGGACAAAGCAGCCTGGTGGGCTACAGTCCATGGTGTCACAGAGAGTCGGACGTGACTGAGCGACTTCCACTTTACCTCCCTGAGTCTGAGTTTCCTAAAAGAAGGTTGGCGATTTGAATCTGGAACACAGGAGACAGTTTTGTTTTGATTACAACAGAATCAGTGAACCTTCCACAGGAGCAGTTGTTCCCCGCCCCCCACCCCCGCCCCTCACTGATAGCTCCCTAGAGCTTGCATTACTATCTGGAACGTTGTAGTTGGTCAACAGACATTGTCTAAAAAAGGAGAGAGATCACACAGGAAGATGGTAGATTTTGAGGAAAAGGCTCAGACCAGAAGCTTGGGGAACCTGAGGAGGATGGGGCAAATAAGGCTCACAGTGGAGACAGGAATGACAAGAGAGGAAACGAGAGTCACCCAAAGAAGCGTTTCAGGAAAGGAGCCCCCAGTGAGATGCAGAGGCTGAGAGATCTTGCTTTCGTTTTCTGTGCTATGTTGCCAACCACCACTTTTTTACTGGCTTCAAAAAAGACCTAGATTTCGCTTCTCTGGGTCAGAAGTCCAGGCCTGGCCTGTCTTCTTGCTCAGGATTCCATTAAACTCAGGTTGTTTGCTGGCTATCTTCTCACATGAAGCTTGCGGGTCTGCCTCAAGCTCCTGAGGTTGTGGCAAAAGTCAGTTCCTTGCATTTGATGATGGAGGCCCTCATTTGCCTGCTGGCTTTCACCTGGGGGCTAGTTTTAGCTCACAGAGTCCCGGAATACTTTGCTGCATAATCCCCTCTGGCAGTGGAGGACATTCTTCGCACTGAATCTCTGTTAAGCTTTAAAGCTCTGCCTTCAGGGAGACGCCAGTCTCTCTCAAGGGCTCACCTGGTTGGGTCAGGCGCACTCAGAATAGTCTCCCTTTTTAAAAACCGACTGTGTCACGTCCACACAACCTAAGCGTGGGACAAACTCCACCGTGTTCGCTGTCCTAGTGATCATGCAGGGTGAGCACACCAAGGGGTGGGGATTTTAGAGACCGTTTGAGAAATCTGCCTTCTCCAGGGCTCAAGTAAAATGAAAGCTGAATAGAGGACAGGGGATATGGCAATACCTTTTTCCAGGATGGTGGTGAAACCCTGGGAAGACCATCCAAATTTAAGGCTGCAAGTAAGGCATGCAGGTGGTGGCAGTAGTGGCAAAGAGCCCGCCAGCCAGTGCCGGAGACATCAGAGACGCGGCTTGGATCCCTGGCTCGGGAAGATCCCGTGGAGGAGACAATGGCAGCCCGCTCCAGCATTCTTGCCTGGAGAATCCCGTGGACGGAGGAGCCTGGTGGGCTGCAGTCCACGGGGTCACAGAATCAGACACGACTGAAGCGACAACAGACAGTTTCATGCTTAAAAGCAAGTAGGAAAACATCCAGTTTCTCCATGAACCATTGTCTTTGTGACTTCTACTCTGAAACAAGAAGTAGGGGAAAAAATATTCTATTTGGATCTCACAGATGAGTGTAAGTTCACATAATAAAGATCAAATGTTTTACTTAGAAATAATCTTCGAACTTTCTACTCTTGTTTAGAAGCAGTTGTAAAGAAGTTATTTTCATGATTTCACAAAGTATTATAGATTAGAAAGAGCAAATGGTAATATACCGAGTGCAGGCGTGGAGTGGCAAGGGACTGGGGGAGGAACAGAATCAGGCATTGTCAGTGGCCAGAAGTGATGACCCGTATTTTAACATCACTGGAGAAATCTGAAGGGTGGGGAGAGACCTGAAATTCAGATGGAAGAAAGTCTGAAACAGTTATCTTGTAGTTTTGACTTAGCAAAGTAAGATTATGTTCATTTTGAACCATGTTGTTTTGTGAAGATAGTCTGTTTTTCAAAATATGGTCTAATAAGGCATCTCATTTGTGCCATTTAGTTCTAAAGTAAGTTATTCTTCTAAAAATTCTTAATTTCTACTGAAGTTTAAAGATACCATAGTTAACTATTTGATTTTATTTTGTACCTTTTAAGACTTAGGACAACTTGTGGGTAATCTTTTGAATCTTTGTATGACTCTTAGAGCCCTGAAGCTGATTTTTAAAAATTCTAGACATTAGTCTTTTGGTTCTGTAGATTATCTTGTTCCTACCCAATCGTAGGGAAGAGATCAGGTGATGTGATTGAGATTACAAGACTGAATGTAAGAATTAGCGTTCTAGATGAAACTTATTGCCCTTGCAAAAGTTACTTAACCACTCCAAACTTCGGCTTTTTAATACGTGAAGTGAGGCTAAGAGGGCCTGCTGCATAGTGTTAGAGATGACCAGATGTACAGAAGACTGCGTGGACGGGCTGCGTGGCGCTTGGCACGTAGTTCGTGCTCAGTAAATGTCAGCTCCTGTCAGTGTTAGAGCCGTTTTCAGAGCATGTCAGTATTTTCTCCACAGTGACCTCAAGCAGTGTATTATGGCCGTCCTCTTTAACAGAGCCCCTAAAATATTAGCAGTAGTGATGCTACTAGTAGTATTTGACAGTACTTAAAATCATTTGGCTTCTCACTGAACTACTTTGAAATGTAATGGAATTTATAGGCACTGAATGAAGCATTTCTGACATGTGGATCCAGCCTTTCCTGTATCCATATT
Source organism: Ovis canadensis (assembly GCF_042477335.2). Lineage (NCBI taxonomy): Eukaryota > Metazoa > Chordata > Mammalia > Artiodactyla > Bovidae > Ovis > Ovis canadensis. The sequence goes on from NC_091249.1 coordinate 120,532,568, forward strand.
CAAAGGGCTCTCCCCATCTTAGTTTTTATCTTTAGTGGAAAAAAATAGATAATTTTATCTGTCTGATGTTTTGTAGTTTTCAGTCATGTCTAACATTTTGCCATTCCAGTCCCCAATGCCTGTGTGTGTGTGTGTGTGTGTGTGTGTGTGTGTGCATGAGTGTATGTTCTTATTAGCAGCATTCTTATAATTATTTTAAATTTTTAATGGTCTTTTCCTGTTTTTATTACATTCTTGAGATATGGTATTCAAAATAGTGCATCTTTTGGGGTATAAATGAGCAACAGTTTTATACTAAACGTTCTAAATTTGAATGCAGTCATTGTTTCTATGTAACATTTCTACTTTAATGTCATTAGAGCATTTTCCCCTCACCTCACACTAAATTTCTGAGTTAGTGACCAATGCCCAGCGTTGGTTGACTCAGTGAATGTAGTCTAAGCCAGGCGTCACAGTAGAAAAGGGAGGTGGCTTTGTCATCATACATGTGTCATGAGTTGAGTCATCTCACCGCTGATCTCCATTTTTCTCAACTATGTGAAGTGAAAAGTTTGAAGTAGAAAAATAGGTAGCTTGGAAGAGTCCTTCCAATGCCATTTCTATATAAACCATGAAAAAGATCTGATAGAATACAGACTGTGGCCCAGTAATTTTATACTTATTTCCAGTGTTTTTACTACATGCCCTATATGCGTAAACTTACATCAACTTATTTTTTTGATTAGTGGTTGGTTGCCTTTGAAATTCCTTTTTTCTTTGCTGGCGCCTTATAATTGGAAACAATACTGGATCCAAAAATGTGAAAGCCGTGTGTGCTAATTAGTGTGAAAATAGATGCTAGCAAAGCAAATAAAAAGTTAGCTACTGTTCCAGCTACTGTACTGTAAATGAATAAAAAGGTCCTGTGACCTTGCTGCTGTTGAGTTGTGCATATTGCTGTATAGTTTCTGGAGTAGTCAGGGTTCCTGTTGGGAAAAACTGTCTTTGAGACTGCAGCTATACTTCTGATAGTGCATTTGAGGGCACGGTGTTGTTTTGGTCTGAGATAAGTGTCTAAAACCTGGAGTGGAAAGAGTGAACAATAAAAATGCATGTATGCACATTTTAATCTCACTGTATAGAATTTATGAGAATAATGCAATTTTTGGACCAGTTTTCCTGGTTAATAGAATTCATGTAAGCTTGTTTTTTTGTTTGTTTTGTTTTTGATGTTTAGGGCAGCTGACGATCACTTTACGAGGTAAATATTCAGTGACTCTTTGTCAGCTGTGCATCAGTTTCCTAGGACTGCTATCATACATGACCACAAACTTGGTGGCTTAAAAAAACATAGATTTATTCTCTCATATTTCTAGAGGCCAGAAGTTAAAAATCAAGGTGCCCCCAGGTTGGTTCCTTCTGGGTGAGAATGCCTCACTCGAAGCTTCTGACAGGTAGCTGCTGGCAAACCCTGGCATTTCTTGACCTGTGGGCATGTCATGCCAGTCTCTGTCCCCTTTCTTCATAACACCTTTTCTTCTGTGTGTTTTCCTCTCCTGTTTGGCTTCTTGTAAGGAAGCTTATCTTTGGATTCAGAACCCACATGGATAATCCAGGTTGATTTCGTTTTGAGATCCTTGATTCTAAACTCCTTTTCCAAGAAAGCTCCCATTTATAGGTTCTGGGTGGATTTATCTTTGGTGGGGGCTCATATCCAGCCCATTATAGCTATGTACGTTTTCTCTTTAATTGTCAAAATTTTCTAAAGTTGAAGCTTTGATTGTGAGCAAGACCCTTAACTTTGAGAAAAGCTGGTTCTTTTGGTCTTTTATTCAAATATTTTTTGAGTACCTATTCTGTGAGCCCCAGAAATATTAAATAAATTACCCAAGGTCGAGCAGCTGAAACGTTAATCCCGCTTTGATGCCGATTTTTCGCTCTTAATCACTATGCTGTTGTGTCTGTCTGGAGTAGTTTTGCCAGTGCCTGACCTCATGCTTCACAAGAACTCTTTTCCAAGTCCCTCAAAAAGGAATGTTGTCTAAATTTTGGTCAATAAATATCTACTAAATTGCTACAAAGATACATTAAAGAGAGGATTTTCTGGCCTCAAAATACAGATGAAGACACTTGATTCTAGTTCTGGTTTTGGCTTTAACTCAGACTTGAACCAGAAACATCCTTGAGCTTCCAGTGAAACAAATTACTTTTATGCTATCTCCCAATTGGGAAATGTTATGGCTATTTTTTAAAGATTTTTCTCTAATTATGCCCATAGACATTTGTAAGTAGAATGCCTTAGCGTATTAGAATGTGTACTATTATGAGATAGAACTTTCCTTGTGTTTTGATTGTGACAGCAGAAGGCAATGGCACCCCATTCCAGTAACTCTTGCCTGGAAAATCCCATGGATGGAGGAGCCTGGTGGGCTGCAGTCCATGGGGTCGCTAAGAGTCAGGCATGACTGAGCGATTCACTTTCACTTTTCACTTTCCTGCATTGGAGAAGGAAATGGCAACCCACTCCAGTGTTCTTGCCTGGAGTATCCCAGGGACGGAGGAGCCTGGTGGGCTGCCGTCTATGGGGTCACACAGAGTCGGACATGACTGAAGCGACTTAGCAGCAGCAACAGAATATTTATTTGACTCATTATTGGATGCTAGGAACTTTGCTTAGTCCCTTCTGTGCCACATTTAATCCTATACTAACACTGTTCAATTCAGTTCAGTTCAGTTGCTCAGTCGTGTCCGACTCTATGACCCCGTGAATTGCAGCACGCCAGGCCTCCCTGTCCATCACCAACTCCTGGAGTTCAATCAAACTCATGTCCATCGAGTCATGCCATCCAGCCATCTAATCCTCTGTTGTCCCTTCTCCTCCTGCCCTCAATCCCTCCCAGCATCAGGGTCTTTCCTAATGAGTCAACTCTTCTCATGAGGTGGCCAAAGTATTGGAGTTTCAGCTTTAGCATCAGGCTTCCAATGAACACCCAGGACTGGTCTCCTTTAGAATGGACTGGTTCGATCTCCTTGCAATCCAAAGGACTCATAAGAGTCTTCTCCAACACCACAGTTCAAAAGCATCAGTTCTTCGGCGCTCAGCCTTCTTCACAGTCCAACTCTCACATCCATACATGACCACTGGGAAAACCATAGCCTTGACTAGACAGACTATTGTTGGCAAAGTAATGTCTCTGCTTTTGAATATACTATCTAGGTTGGTCATAACTTTCCTTCCAAGGAGTAAGCGTCTTTTAATTTCATGGCTGCAGTCACCATCTGCAGTGATTTTGGAGCCCCCCAAAATAAAGTCTGATGCTGTTTCCACTGTTTCCCCATCTATTTCCCATGAAGTGATGGGACCGGATGCCATGATCTTCATTTTCTGAATGTTGAGCTTTAAGCCAACTTTTTCACTCTCCTCTTTCACTTTCATCAAGAGGCCTTTTAGTTCCTCTTCACTTTCTGCCATAAGGGTGGTGTCATCTGCATATCTGAGGTTATTGATATTTCTCCTGGCAATCTTGATTGCAGCTTGTGTTTCTTCCAGTCCAGTATTTCTCATGATGTACTCTGCATATAAGTTAAATAAGCAGGGTGACAATATACAGCCTTGACGGACTCCTTGTCCTATTTGGAACCAGTCTGTTGTTCCATGTCCAGTTCTAACTGTTGCTTCCTGACCTGCATATAGGTTTCTCAAGAGGCAGGTCAGGTGGTCTGGTTTTCCCATCTCTTTCAGAATTTTCCACAGTTTATTGTGATCCACACAGTCAAGGCTTTGGCATAGTGAATAAAGCAGAAATAGATGTTTTTCTGGAACTCTCTTGCTTTTTCCATGATCCAGCGGATGTTGGCAATTTGATTTCTGGTTCCTCTGCCTTTTCTAAAACCAGCTTGAATATCTGGAAGTTCATGGTTCACGTACTGCTGAAGCCTGGCTTGGAGAATTTTGAGCATTACTTTACTAGCGTGTGAGATGAGTACAATTGTGTGGTAGTTTGAGCATTCTTTGGCATTGCCTTTCTTTGGGATGGGAATGTAAACTGACCTTTTCTAGTCCTGTGGCCGCTGCTGAGTTTTCCAAACTTGCTGGCATACTGAGAGCAGCACTTTCACCGCATCATCTCTGTTCTTTTCTAAGGCAAACTATTCAGTATCACGGTAATCCAAGCCTATACCCCAACCAGTAATACTGAAGGAGCTGAAGTTGAATGGTTCTATGACGATCTACAAGACCTTTTAGAACTAACACCCAAAAAAGATGTCCTTTTCATTATAAGGGACTGGAATGCAAAAGTAGGAAGTCAAGAAACTCCTGGAGTAACAGGCCTTGGAGTACGGAATGAAGCAGGGCAAAGGTTAATAGAGTTTTGCCAAGAGAACGCACTGGTCATAGCAAACACCCTCTTCCCACAACACAAGAGAAGATTCTACACATGGACATCACTAGATGGTCAACACCGAAATCAGAATGGTTATATTCTTTTCAACCGAAGATGGAGAAGTTGTTTACAGTCAGCAAAAGCAAGACTGGGAGCTGACTGTGGCTCAGATCATGAACTCCTTATTACCAAATTCAGAGTTAAATTGAAGAAAGTAGGGAAAACCGCTAGACCATTCAGGTATGATGTTAATCAAATCCCTTATGATTATACAGTGGAAGTGAGAAATAGATTTAAGGGAGTGGATCTGATAGAGTGCCTGATGAACTATGGACGGAGGTTTGTGACATTGTACAGGAGACAGGGATCAAGACCATCCCCATGGAAAAGAAATGCAAAATGGCTGTCTGAGGAGACCTGACAAATAGCTGTGAAAAGAAGAGAAGCGAAAAGCAGAGGAGAAAAGGAAAGATATAAGCATCTGAATGCAGAGTTCCAAAGAATAGCAAGGAGAGATAAGAAAGCCTTCCTCAGCAATCAGTGCAAAGAAACAGAGGAAAACAACAGCATGGGAAAGACTAGAGATCTCTTCAAGAAAATTAGAGATACCAAGGGAACATTTCATGTAAAGATGGGCTCGATAAGGACAGAAATGGTATAGACTTACAGAAGCAGAAGATATTAAGAAGAGGTGGCAAGAATACACAGGAGAACTGTGCAAAAAAGACCTTCACGACCCAGATAATCATGATGGTGTGATCACTCACCTAGAGCCAGACATCCTGGAATGTGAAGTCAAGTGGGCCTTAGGAAGCATCACTACGAACAAAGCTAGTGGAGGTGATGGAATTCCAGTTGAAGTATTTCAAATCCTGAAAGATGATGCTGTGAAAGTAAGACTGTTACATGAACTGTTATTTTTCCTGATAGGCATTACTATTATTCTTGTCAACTAGTACAGAAGGAAATTGATGAAGAGTTAGGCAACTCGTCTGAAGTCATGTGGATTGGAAGTAGGGAGGTCGCATGTGAACCCCATTTAGTCTGACTGTGGAACCTGCTTTTATCACCTGGGTTGTGTAGCTTCTGTAATTTAAGTGACATAAGAGGAGTCGCACATTATGGCCCATGGGTCGCCTCTGGCCTGCTGTCTCTATTTGGATGGCCTGTAGCTAAGCGTTGTTTTTATTTTTATTTTTCATTGATTGATGATTGGTTTACAGCATTGTTTTGGTTTCTGTCATACATCAGTAGGAATTACCCGTACGTGTACGTATGTCTCCTCCCTCCCGAGACTCCCTCCCACCCCCTGCCTGTTCCCACCCCTCTGGGTTATTGCAGAGTTTGAGTTTGAGTCCGCTGGTCACCCAGCACACCTGCCTTGGCTGTCTGTTTACATGTGTTAGCGTGTATGCTTCCGTGCCACTCTCTCCATTCCTCTCACCTTCTCCCTCTTCTCCCCCAAAATGATTGAAAAAATATCAAAAGACGGACTACTTCGTGATATGTAAAGTTTATATGAAATTCAGGAATCAGTGTCTATAAATAAAGTTTTATTGGAACACAGGCTTGCTAACTTCTTTGGCATATTGCCTGTAGCTACTTTCATAATACAGTGCTACAAACATTGGCCCTTTTGGGTAGTGATGACTGATAGCTTATGGGCCAGGAACCTAAAATATCTCCTGTCTAGCCCTTTACAGAAAAATGTGCCAGCCGATGTAGCATCTCTGATAATTATTAGTTTTACCTTTTTATTGCTTTTATGGCAAAAATGTTAAGAATTTCTTTTTAGGTTTCTTTTTCAAAAAGGCAAGTTCTAAGTAAAGTTTTATATTTTTGACACTTATTTTTAATATTATATGCCATAATAAATATTTGTTAGTAGTTGGGGAATGGTAGTGAATATTTGCGTGCTAAGTTGCCTCAGTCATGTCTCTGCGCAACTCTATGAACTGTAGCCTGCCAGGCCCCTCTGTCCATGGGGTTCTCCAGGCGAGAATACTGAAGTGGATTGATTTCCAGGTGCTCCTCCAGGGGATCTTGCCAACCCAGTGATTGAACCCACATCTCTTAGGTCTCTTGGATGAGCAGGCACCTGGGAAGCCCCAGTTAAATATTTAGGAAATTATATAATTGGGAATTGTATGTAAAAATATATTCATAGGCATATTAATAATAGTTTGTAAATTATAGAATATTATGTCAGCTTCATAATGCAGTCTAAAATTATAGTCAATATTTTTATACTTGAGGTAATTGCATGTAGTAGAATATCCCTTGTTATTTTGATGACTTGTATTTACTTACTTATATTTGAGAGGCACTTCCCCTAGCACAGACGGCTTCTGTGATGGCTCAGATGGAAAATAATCTGCCTGCAACACAGGAGACCTGGGTTCAATCCCTGCATCAGGAAGATCCTCTGGAGAAGGGAATGGCAACTCACTCAAGTGATTCACATTCTTCACTAGTATACCTAGTTTATGCTTAGTATGAAGAAAGTGAAAATATTGTTTAAATCTCAAGTGAAACTTCTGTTTGCTTAAATGTAATAAATGTACTTGAATAGTCCAGTTAGCTCAAGAATAGGTATCCCATACAGATTTCTCATTTAAATCTACACCAAATGTCTTACTTAAGAGAACTACATATTGCAATTCTGTTGAAATTACATTCTTGTATGTATCTATCAGATGATTCCTAATGAGCTGGTACCTGCCTGTTGAAGGAAGAAGTATGAAATTGTAATAGTTGTCATCCAGATAGCCACATGAGATTTAATCCATGTACTTGTACATGGATTATATAAGCAGTTTATATAAAACAATGGTTTATATAAGCATTTATATAAGCATTATTTATATAAAAGCAAAACTGGTTAAGAAAGAATTGTCTTTACACTCTTAAGTATTCTGGTTAGTATTAGGCCCAATGATTAGAGTTACATCTGTGTAACCTATTTTGTTTCATTAATCTCTCTTCGTCATACATTTCAAAATCATGAGTTCTTGTTGATTTTTTACATCTAATATTATCTGAGTAGTATTGCTTTTTGTTAAAGTTATAAGAATTTCAGGATAAACTCTATAATCAAAGTTATTTATAGCAGATTTGAAAATACAGTTTTATTTAAATTTAGTTGTTCAAGAATCTGTTCCCGTGAGATGATTCAGTGTGCTTGAGTACTTTGCTGGTTGAATTGTGTTCATTGGCTGATGTAGTTTTTATTACTTTCTAATTGTTCACTCTTGTGTAAAAGCTTTAAAATAATGAGAAATCTGTATAATGTGCCAGCCAGTCTCAAATTTATGTATTTTGATTTTTCTTTAAAATCTTTTTCAGATTATGGTATTTTTGTAATTCAAATGAATGGACTTCTGAAGAATAATTTTTACAAGTAAACATAAGTAAATGGTAGAACAAATATCTGTGTACATTAAGTTGTAGGGACCAAGTTACAACACCTTGTTCTGGTACAGAGATTATTACTTTATGTAATAGCTTTGGAACTTTCTATCTCAGAAGACCATTAGAAAACATATTTCAATGAAAGATTTTAGAGACAATTTCTCATGTTAACCTTTGCAAAATAATCATTATAGTTTATCTTTATAATAATATAGTTATTCAGTTCAGTTCAGTTCAGTCGCTCAGTCATGTTCAGCTCTTTGCGACCCCATGAATCGCAGCATGCCAGGCCTCCCTGTTCATCGCCGTCTCCCAGAATTTACTCAGACTCATGTCCATTGAATTGGTGGTGCCATCCAACCATCTCATCCTCTGTCGTCCCCTCCTCCTCCTGCCTTCAATCTTTCCCAGCATCAGGGTCTTTTCCAGTGAGTCAGTTCTTTGCATCAGGTGGCCAAAATATTGGAGTTTCAGCTTCAACATCAGTCCTTCTAATGAATGCTCAGGACTGATTTCCTCTAGGGTGGACTGGTTGGATCTCCTCGCAGTCCAAAGGACTCTCAAGAGTCTTCTCCAACACCACCGTTCAAAAGCATCAATTGTTCGGTGCTCAGGTTTCTTTATAGTCCAACTCTCACATCCATACATGACCACTGGAAAACCATAGCCTTGACTAGACAGACCTTTGTTGACAAAGCATGTCTCTGCTTTTTATTATGCTGTCTAGGTTGGTCATAACTTTCCTTCCAAGGAGTAAGTAAGTATGAACTGTTGCCACATAATAATGGTTAACCAAATATTTGATGAAGGGATGCATCTTCTTACAGAAGTATTCCAACTAACAAATGGGAAATGAATGATAGGATTTGAACACCACCATTTACAATACCCTGTGAACTGGTAAAGGTAAACGCTGAGCATCAGTCCCTGCTGACATCACAACAAGAGAGAACCAGACATTATTTCCTGGTACACGCCACCATGCTCTTACTGAAGATGTTGAACCCAAGTCTGATTTAGCCTCTGATCCCAGCTGATAATTTGTAGAAAAGAGGACAGAGGACATGCCGGACTGCCCCTGGAGTGTGGAATCATGCAATCCCACGCTGTGGAACCCTGAATCCTATAGCTGGGTCTTTAAACAGCTAAATTGTAAGTAAAATATAGGGAGAGAGAGGGAACTTATTGATTAAAAGGTGCTTAAAGCTACCGTAAATAAAATTTTTAAAATGCCCCAAACGAAGACTGTCCTGTCTAGGGATGCACACCAGAGACTGCAAATGATGCGCGTGAGTGAGTATTGTGGACAGCGCGATAGTGGCAGCCTCAGGGGACTCAGGTGGTTGTGAGTATTGTGGACAGCGCGATAGTGGCAGCCTCAGGGGACTCAGGTGGTTGTGCCTGGGCGTGTTGCCTGCAAGCCTTCTGCAGTATCTAGCAGGGCGCCATTTCCTGACTTGGGTGATGATTACAAGGGCATATATATTGTGTTTGATTTTCAGTTTTTTAATGGTAAAAAAAGCTGAGATAGTTTAATTATCCAATTAAAATACTTGGAAATTCTCTCCTCTATCCGCCACATCTAACTTACATAGTAAAATTGATAGAGAATATATTTACTGATTCACCAGATTTTATGTATGTTTGTGAGTATGTGTTGTGCACGTGTAAACTCGTGTGTGTGTTTGTGTGTGTGTACTCTGGCAGGCACTGTTCTGATTTTCTATTCCTATGCAACAGATCACTGCAAAGCTTAAAGGCTTGAAACACCCAGTCATTTTATGTTCATGAATCTCTGTTTGGGAAGAATTCAGTGCAGAAGGCTTATCTCTCTTTCACGTGCCGTAACTGGGACGCTTGGACTAGATGCCTTCAGCTCCACCTCCTAAGTGGTTCACGCCCGTGATTTGCAGTTTGGGTGTGCTGGCTCCAGGCTCAGCTGAGCTCTGTTATCTCCTTGTGGGTCTGTCTGTGGGTTGCTTGATGTTTGTTACAGCTTGAAGTGGCTAGGTTCCAGAGTATGTGTTCCGAGAAAACCAGCAGGAAGCTGGTTGTGGGACCCGGGCTCAGACGTCCCGTAGTGTCCCTTCACCATAGTCAGGTACTCACCCAGAATCTCGAGGAGAGAACATATGCTCCACTTCCCTAGAAAGTGGAGTCAGAGTCTATGGTAAGAAGGGCACGTGTGATGGAGCTGCTGTTGAGGCCATTCTGGGAAGTTCATATGCCAACCACACTGTCTCACCTTTGAATACAAAGCTGAGTGAGATTAAGTCCTTGTCTGCAAGGAGCTGAGAGCTGAGCGAAAGACAGGTTAGCAGATCATCATGACAAGAGTATGGTGAGTTCAATGAGGGTTAAGCCTGGGTCCCATCAGAGAACATAAGGCAGTGCCCTGGGTTTAGAGCGCCAGTCCTCCAGGTGAAGGCCTGCTTGTGTCTGGAGAAGACGCAGGGGATGGACAGGCCAGAAGACACAAAATTGGAATAGTTTTTCAGGAACAGGGAGAAGCATCATGTATTACTCAGGTAAGAGAAAATATGGTGCATTCTAAATCTTCAGCATTTATGTATGACCACATTATGGGTATGAAAAGTTAAGTGGAGAGAAATGAGATTGGATAAGTATGTCGAAGCTTATACTATGGAAAAACCTTTGTGTGTGAACTGGGGGCCATTCAAGACAGCAGGCTGCAGGGTGAATCGGTCTGGCTTACCTTCTCACAAAGAGGACTCTGGGGGTTTTGTAACGAACAGGAGCAAAGAACTATCCAGTCCAGGAAGGCTGGTGCTGAACTAAATCGAATCGGGGAGTACCAAAAGAAAGGGGCCGATGTTTAAATCTGTCTTTTTTTTTCGTCTGTGCTGCGCCGTGTGCAGGATCTTAGTTCCTCCACCAGGGGGCTGAACCTGTGTCCCCTGCAGTGGAGGCGTGGAATTGTAACCCCTGGACTGCCAGGGAGTCCCTGGGGCCAGTTTTGGAGGTATTTTATAGATACAAACTTCAGAATTTGGTAACTGATTGGAGATGGATATGAGGGAGGAGTACCAAGATTGCCCTCCAGAGTTCTGCCTTGGGAGTTCCGTCATTGGTGGTGCTCGCTGCAAAAGATGAGGGTCGTCGGAACAGAAGTACCACAGATTGGACTGGGTGAAGGATGCCGAGTGCTAGTTGGAGGTCAGCCTGCAAATGTGGCTTTTGGGAATCCTCAGTGTGCAGTTTATAAGTAAGTGATGGAGATAACTGTGTGATTGTGGGACAGGAGAAGAGGGCCACAGAGGGGAATGTTGGGTGACTGGTGTTGAGGGCCTGGCGGAGACAAGGGATGGTAATACAGGCTTTCCGGGTGGCGCACTGGGGAGGAACCTGCCTGCCGTGCAGGAGACACATTGGGGAGGGCTGGGAAGATCCCCCGTGTAGGGGACGGCAAGCCACTCCAGTGTACGTGCCTGGGAAACTGCATGAAACGAGGAGCCTGGCGGGCTCCCGTCCATGGGGTCACAAGGAGTCAGACGTGACTGAGCACACACACAGACACACAGACACACACACGGGAATGAGGTGGATCAACCAGACAGAGTAACCTGGCAGGCTACAGTCCATGGGTCTCAGGGAGTCAGATGTGACTGAGCACACACACAGACACACACACACAGACACACACACAGATACAGACACACACAGGAATGAGGTGGATCAACCAGACAGACAGAATAACCTGGCAGGCTACAGTCTGTGGATCTCAGGGAATCAGATGTGACTGAGCACACACACAGATACATGCAGACACACATACACACAGACACACACAGACACACACCCGGGAATGAGGTGGATCAACCAGACAGAGTAACCTGGCAGGCTACAGTCCGTGGGTCTCAGGGAGTCAGACGTGACTGAGCGCACGCGCGCGCGTGCACACACACACACACACACAGACACACACACACACAGACACACACGGGAATGAGGTGGATCAACCAGACAGAATAACCTGGCAGGCTACAGTCCGTGGGTCTCAGGGAGTCAGACGTGACTGAGCGCACACACAGACACACACAGACACACACACACACACACACACACACACGAATGAGATGCATCAAGCTGACAGACGGAGAAAACCAAGAGGCGGCGGTGTTCCTGAAGGCAGGGAGAGGTGCGCCGTCAGAAGGGAGCGTCGAGGTGCCCGCAGTGCTGGGGGCGAGTCCTGGGGGCGAGTCCTGGGGGCGAGTTGTGGGGGGTGAGTCAAAGGTCAGTGACCTGTGGGCAAGTGGACAGCAAGGGACAGGGGGACATGGGCGTGTGGTTGATTTTTTCCCTTTACTAGCCACGCTCTCAGGTGGCTAAGTTTCGGAGGGGAGGAAAACGCAGCGTGGTGATCTGTGGAGAATGAGAGAGTGTTTCTGTTGTACTGCTGTCCCAGTGTTGAGGTTGATCATCACTGGGTGTTATTGGTCTTTAACCAATAATGTTAAAGTGTCTGTGTGTGTCTGTTACAATAGCACGTGGGTGTTATTGGTCTTTCATCCACTGATAGAGTACTTCCTGACTATCTGCTGTCCTTGTATAATTTCCTCCATTAACTCATCTGTTTTATCACATGAAGCAAAAAGAACGTAGGCTAGGGTACTTTTCATAATGCTTTCATATTGCTTCTGGTGGGTTATTTCATTGCTTGTATTTTATTTTTTAATGAGAGGAAAATTCCAAACTCCATTTTAGAATTAAAAAAAAACTTTTTAATGACATAATCTTTTTTCTTTATCCTTTGATAAAGAGGATTATTGTTTAATTAAGATTCATCCTTTATTGAGTTATTTCTCTTGGTATTATTTCAAATGAAAATATTATGTTTCTGTCAGTCAGTTCTATAGATATTGAGTAGCACTGATAAAAATTGGGTTTTTGATTGAGACAAAGTATAGCTATGCAAAAGTATTCTGAATTGGAAATAAAGCAAATTAATTGTGCAGTTTCAGTTACTTCTATGCCAAGGAAATCATTGATATTTTAGTCTTATATTGAAGATTAGAAAAAGCAATACCTGTCTTTTTCAGTTTCATATCTGTCAGAGATAAAGTTCTTTATGCTCTTTGAATTTTAAATGTGAATTGTGAGCTTATCATGAACTAAGCAGGTTTAAAATGCTTTCTGAGGGATAAATTTTGTCTTCTGAGAAGCTTATTTGAATATGGCCAAATGGCATTTTGAGGCTCTGGAAAAATTTTTGATGTGTCCAAGGCCATGAAAATATGATTAGATTCAAACACACCTATACAGTATTATTCTTGTTTTCTTGAGTGTACACCCACACACACACATATATATACATATATATATTTCTGCTGAGCTTGCTATATGCCTTTGAACATACCTATTCATGTTAAATCAGACCTGGATACACTGTAAACCATTTCCTCTTTTTCTTACCCATCCTGAGAAGTGGTGAATTTATCTAAGTACTACCAGACTTTATATACATTTGTATCAGCTTTCCTCCCCTTTCATAGGAAAATGTTCTTCTCTATAAACTATTTTGAATCTCAGATAAAACACATTGAAGCTGCTAATAAGGTAGGAAGCTAATACTTGGCAAGGAGAAAATATTTTGAATACATATCTTGAAATAGGGATGCCAGTTTGGCTAAGAAATGGAGATAGTGTAGAGCAATCAGTGCCCTTACACGCCATGCTTTCTAAGATATGCAGGTCATGCAGACCTGGGGGAGTTTACTCAAGACAGTTGGCACTCACTTCGGCCATTATTTTAAACAAGTACAGCCTCTCAACGTTTAGGGCTGCCTCTTCCAATTGGACCAATCACTTTTTGCCTCTAGTTGTATATTGAGATAGATAGAATATAATCAGAGCCAAAAGAATGTTGTGGGGTGAAAACTTCATCAGGAATAAAAATTTAAACACCATTCATAACTTTTCAGATACTGTTATTAGAATCTTCATGAAGTTTTGCTCTGAATGAGGTAACTACAGGAAACCTTCCTGGAGAGGCTTTTTTTTTTTTGAGGGCTTAGTCAACTCTGTATTCAGTGCTAATAGCATTTTTTTCTTCAAGCTGCTAGTATTTCTGGACTATAGTTTGTCATAGTCTTGTCTATGAGCATTTCCAATAGATATAAATTAAGGTATCCTTTATAAAGACAGAGATAGACAATGCTAATTATAAAATCCGTGGACAACTCAGTAGGAATAAGGGGATTTACGGGATGGTCAGATTCTCATATCTCTAAACTTTTCCTCCAATGTAATAATTTTGCTTAATAAAAATATAATTTTAATTATTTAGAATTATTGTAGCATTATATACATTGTGTTCATATATACCATTATGTTTTGATAACTTTGTGAGACCATTGGTATGGTTAGATGATGAATACCCACTCTTATTTTTCAGATGAGAAATTGTGGCTTGTATGGTGATACCTAATCAGAGTTCTTCCTGATTTACAAGCATGATATTTGGAGCTGCACGTTGAGTATTCTAGGCTAGTAGTTTGGTGTCTCTTTTCTTACTGATTCTGCTCTGCCTGGTGCCTGGTGGTGAAACAGTGAATGAATTTCTGAGAATACCAGTAAATACAATGAGTGCTTTATTGATTTGAACAGATTAGTACCTGTCACTTAGAAACAGAGACTTGGTCCCGATATTTCTAGCTGATGTAGATAACTCTTTCAGGGATTTTTCTTTCTTTCTTTTGTGAAGAGCATGCAATAAATGGAGCAAAGTGTGTGGTTACGGGAAAGGCTCATCCTCTCCTCTCTTCAGTGCTCTCTTCTTCCTCCTTTCTCTCCTCCTGACTCTTCTTGTTTCCCTGTGAGAGCAACTTAAATATGAAAGTCAGTGGGGCAGTACAGCACAGAGAGGCCTGTTAGGTTTTTAAAGGCGTCACGTCCTTGGGAGGGCAGAAAGGCAGGAAGCACAAGAAGAGTGGTCGTCCTTGGTGGGAGAGAGACAGCTCCATGTGTCCATATGGGGACGGGATTAGAATGGGAGGGGAAGGGATACGTGTGTGGGCGTGAAAAGGGACACTCGGGGGTTTCTGCCTTGTAGTTCCTTTCTAGAGGCAGGGGAGGGTAGATCAGGGTGGTTTCGACACGGAAAGTAGGAAAGGGTTGACAGTGGAAACAGGAGTGTTAAGAAGTGAGTTGACCAGTGAAACGCCATCGTATGTCGGATATTTAGGGCCCATCTGAAGCAATCATCATGTGACCCTCTCAGCAGTGGTCGGTTGCCAGATGTTAGCTCAGAGAGAGCAGAAAGTTGGATCTGCCCATGGTTGGGGTTTGTTGTGTGGGGACAGCTAAGAGACTGGAGAGCAAGGGAATTGAGAATATGCCGAGTGTCAGTGGAGGGAGGCGTCCTGGCCATCTCAGTGAGGAAGGGAACAAAAGAGAAGGCGATGGGGTGGAAGAAACTAGGAGACTCAAAGCCTTGGGGCTTCAGTGAAGTTGAAACATGGTTTTAGTGGAACTAGTTAAAAGCACACCAATGGGGTAGGTGCTTGTGGCCAGAAGGAGACAAACTGGAATTTGTTAATTTGGACCTGTTATATGTGAGATAATGTCCAGGAAAAGCCGTGACTGATGTAAAGTGGAAGAGAATGTTTTCTCTCCTACTGCCCTTAATGAAATCCTAATGACATCACTTCTTGAGGTGAATTTTGTAGAATAATATTTCCTCCAAAAAAAGTACATTTCTGAGGCTCTGAGACATGTTGCATTTAAGAAATCTGCATAAATTTGTTTAACTGAGCAGTTCTAAAATCTGTGCAGTTACTAAACCTTTTGCAATATAATATCTATTAATAACCATCTACACTGGGGTTTTCACCAACACATTGGGCAGTTATTTTGTGTGCCATGTGCTGAAACTGTTCAACTAATGGGAATCAGTAAGAAGGATCACCACAACATAGTAAATGTTTATTTTGCAAAGAATTTTTACATTTATGTTAATGCATTTCAATATTAAAATGTTCATTTTCCTGTTAGAAGTTAACATATGTGCAAAACGTTAAAAATGTTAGTGCATGATTTTGTTAGTGACAGTTGTGATAGTTGTAATTATTAGTAATCTTTAATTACTCATGGATATTCTAAGAAAGCCTACTGTATTCATTCCATAATAGCAGTCAACAATGGCAGATTGGTTAAAGCAAAAAAGAGAATTTGTCCCCCCAGATTTCTGGATATGTCCAGAAATTCAAAACCATGTCGTCAAGCATTTGCCCTCATTTCTCAGCTGTGCCTGTTATCACATCGACTTCACTCTCAGGCGGTGGTGCCACAAGGCTGCAGTGTGGTATTTTCTCTCAGGAGAGCTGAGGCTGAGACAGACGCTTAGAACCTAGTTTGCTTCTTTCCAAAACAGGTTTCCCAGTTGCATTTTATTTGCTGATAATGCAAGTGTAACATTATACATACCACATTCCTTTCTTTAAAATTTATGATTTTCTCTTTTTTAAGTCAGGATTTTCTTTTGAATCCTGCTGTTTCTGATTCCATTCTAATAAAGTCTTGACTGAGGCCTTGAAACCTGAAATGTTCTCAGTTCTAGTTACAAAAGGAGCTCTGAACAGGTAAGAGGATTATTGATACATGTGCAGTATGAGACTATCAAACAGTATGTTTCCATTCATGAAACTTCTCAGCTAAAGTTGGAAACTTAAAACCTTTTACAAAAATGAAATATGTTACATAGTAGTCTTTATAGTATCCTTGTGAGGCCTGCAGCAAATACAAGACCAGTAAACTTCATCTCCCTTACCTCCCAAAAGCAATCAACAAAAGAAAACCAAAACAGAATAGCAATCAAAATTTTTGAGAAGTCTGGACATTAACCCTTTAAATAATTTTCTGAGAAATGTAGTCTTTAAAGGCCTTTTGTGATAGTTGACTGCTGTAGAAAATAGTAGTTAAATTCAAGTCTGTAACTTCTGATAAATTAACGACTTCTTTGTCATACTGAAGACCCTTAAAGTATGTCTTTTTATTTTCTTGGTTTGTGAATAAGGATAAATAAAATGATGACTAGTAGGTTACTTATCAGAGAACACGGCACAAAAGAATAAAGACTCATCAGAGATCTGAGGACAAAAAGAAACCTAATGAACCAAAATCCAGAAAGTGACAAGCTTTCTTAGGGAAAAAAAAAGACCTATGATTTCCTCCATCCTCGGTGGAGCTGTGTGATAAGAAGAAAGTTCCACTGAAAGGAATAAGGAGAAATCAACTGAACAAGCTTTAACCAAACTGGTGATAGCAGTGTGTAGGCTGGCGGGACAGATTAGAATCTGGGGGAGCCCGTCCCGCAGAGTGAAGCCGCTTCTGGTCTGCTCACGTCTTCGTTGAGTTCAGCAGGGAATCAGAGATGGACGCTTGAGAAAGATATTCCGAGTGACATCCTCCTCAAGTGTAAAAAGTGTTGCCGTATTGTCCGAGGTGGGCGGGGTGGCTGTTTGAGGTTAGGGGCAGGAGGACTGAGCCCTCTGGGTTTTTACTGACAAAAGAACACTGGAGCCCTCTCTCAGATGGATTCTCTGCAGCGACTTGTGGGTCTTCACAGAGCTGGGAACAGTGGCCTTCTGAAGGCTAGAGAAGGTAGAAAGTTATCTCATATAAAGTAGCGGGTGAGCCTGGAGAGGAAAGAGAGCTCCCCAGAGCCCGCCTTCTGCCCCCCTTACCCCCGCCAAAGAGCCTGCTGGAATCTGGCCACAGTTCAGATTCCATCCACAGCTGAAGAAAAACTTACTGCTGCTCCTGCTAAGTCGCTTCAGTCGTGTCCGACTCTGTGTGACCGCATAGACGGCAGCCCACCAGGCTCCCCCGTCCCTGGGATTCTCCAGGCAAGAACGCTGGAGTGGGTTGCCATTTCCTTCTCCAATGCATGAAAGTGAAAAGTGAAAGTGAAGTCGCTCAGTCGTGTCCGACTTTTCATAACCCCATGGACTGCAGCCTCCCAGGCTCCTCCATCCATGGGATTTTCCAGGCAAGAGTACTGGAGTGGGGTGCCGTTGCCTTCTCCAGAAGAAAAACTTACCTAGCCTCAAATGTTTGAAGCTGGTGATGGATTAATTC
Source organism: Ovis canadensis (assembly GCF_042477335.2). Taxonomy (NCBI): domain Eukaryota; kingdom Metazoa; phylum Chordata; class Mammalia; order Artiodactyla; family Bovidae; genus Ovis; species Ovis canadensis. Next base: position 120,550,441 of record NC_091249.1, read on the forward strand.
AAACCAAAGCAGTAGCAGAGGAGAAGCCCAGCTTATTAACTACAGCCTAGGTCTAGCATCGTGAAAGAAGAAAAAGGAACATGTGTGCCTCTTTCTTGAGGTGAACATGTAGAATTCAGATTCTACTTTTTTTTTTTTTTAATAGAAGCCACCTGTTAAACATTGTATGGCCACTAAAAAGTAAGAAACGTGACCTACAGCTCAGAAAATAAGAAGCCTTAGAGATGGCCCTTATTAGTGTCTTTAGTATAGCTTATGAAAATGCTTAGGGGTCTAAGAAAAGATATACAATATGTGTGAAAAGATATAAGTGTCACACAGAGTCGGACACGACTGAAGCGACTTAGCAGCAGTAGCAGCAGCAGTGTATGGAGCAGCTGATCAGCAATGTGGATCACGGAAATTCTAGAATGAAAAATTTATCAGAACCGAGAAATTCATTAGCTGGACTTGTCAGTAGACTGGACACAGGAAAATTACAGTGAGCTGTGAAGACAGGTGATTTAGAGTATTTAGAATGAAGCAAAAAGATAAAAATAGACAACTGAGTATTTGAGATCATGGGGTAATATCAAAAGTACTAACATACGTGTATAATTAGAATTTAAGAAAGAGAGATGGGAGTAGAAACGTATTTGAACAGACATGGTTGTGTTTTCCAACACTTTCAATCCAGAAGTCCAGGATATTTAACAGACCCCAAAAAGAATAGTTAAAAGAAAAATTTACATGTACTTATATCCTGGTTGATTACAACACAACCAATACAATATTGTAAAGTAATTAACCTCCAATTAAATAAATTTATATTAAAAAAATAAAAGCAAAAATCAAACTGAAAAAAGAAGCATTATGTACAGGGGAATAATGCATGGATTCTTGCTGACTTCATGCCAGGAACAATAGGGACCAGAACGCAAAGCTCTGGAAGAGAAGAAAAAACCTCAACTCTGACTTCTGTCTTCAGTGAAAGTGCCCTTAAAAAATGAAGGCAAGCAGCACTCCACAACCACTGGGATGTTTATAATCAGAGAAACAGGAATAACAAGTGTTGGCGAGGATGTAAAAAATTTAGACATCTCATCCATTGTTGGTGGGAATGTAAAATGGGTCAACCAGTTTGGCAGTTCCTTTGAAAGTTAAATATAGAATTGCCATCAGTTCAATCAGTTCAGTCGCTCAGTCATGTCTGACTCTTTGCGACCCCAGGGACTGCAGCACGCCAGGCCTCTCTGTCCATCACCAACTCCCGGAGTTTACTCAAATTCATGCCATTGAGTGGGTGATGCCATCCAACCATCTCATCCTCTGGGGTCTCCTTCTCCTCCCGCCTTCAATCTTTCCCAGCATCAGGGTCTTTTCAAATGAGCCAGTTCTTCACATCAGGTGGCCAAAGTATTGGAGTTCCAGCTTCAGCATCAGTCCTTCCAATGAATATTCAGGACTGACCTCCTTTAGGATGGACTGGTTGAATCTGCCATATCCCCAGCAATTCCATTCCTAGATAAATCCCCAAAAGAGTTGAAACCAGATACTCAAGTATGTATGTATGAATGTTCATTACAGCACTGTTCACAACAGACCAAAGATGGGAACTGCCCACATGTCCTTGTCAGTTATTAGTAAAACCCGAATAATGGTAGCTAAACACTGTGAGCCGGGAGCCGGATGGGAGGAAAAGAGGGAAGCGGGAGACAGAGAGGGAAGAGGAGGAGAGAGAACAAAGCCGCTGGGAGAGGCACGTGCCACTTACACAGCTAGTGACAAAGGGGTGGTTTTGGCCTGATCAGAGCAGTGTGTTAAATATGATAATGAGCTTGGGAGTTCCTGAGGGTGAGGCTGAACTTGGTAAAGTGCCTCGATTGCTAGACATAGGGACCTCTAATGGAGTAACACTCCATTCTCCACATGTTCTCTACATTATAACACATATGTCTTACAGTTTGTTAGTTTAAGCAAAGGGGATAAATGTATGGTCTTATTATTATGTCCCTTAATTATTTTAATAGCAGAATTTCAGTTAAGATGTCTTAATGACTTAATTCATAATAGTGTACTTTCTTACGTTACTGAAATGCACCGTTGCTTACTGAGAAAAATCTATCAGTATGCACATTGAGTCAGTGAGGTCCTCAAAGGAAACGGGTTGGTGTGCATCTTGCACTTCTGGATACTTTATAAAAAGAATTTTAATACATATTTGTTCCTACACTTGAGAAAAGCTCCATGGAACAAAAATTATATTTAGATATTGAACAGGAAGCGAACTGATTATAGCTTGACAGTTGGGATTTGTTTCCCTAGAGGAGAAGGCACCTTATTTAAAGGATACAGAGTCAGGAAAGCAGGCAGTATGATGGGGAGCATTGCAGCCTGGCTTTCATTGAACCCCATTCTATTATACCATAGATTTCTTCAGCATTGTTATTTTAAGACAAAATCTTAATCATTCAAGCATTCCTTTGTGCATTTAGTTTCCTATTTCAAAACGTGAAAATGCTTGACTTAGCAAGGGGGTTGTCTTTCTTTTTGGGGGGGCTTCCCTTGTAGATTGCCGGGAGAAATATCAATAACCTCAGATATGCAGATGACACCACCCTTATGGCAGAAAGTGAAGAGGAACTAAAAAGCCTCTTGATGAAAGAGAAAGAGGAGAGTGAAAACGTTGGCTTAAAGCTCAACATTCAGAAAACGAAGATCATGGCATCTGGTCCCATCACTTCATGGGAAATAGATGGAGAAACAGTGGAAACAGTGTCAGACTTTATTTTTTTGGGCTTCAAAATCACTGCAGATGGTGATTGCAGCCATGAAATTAAAAGACGCTTACTCCTTGGAAGGAAAGTTATGAGCAACCTAGATAGCATATTGAAGAGCAGAGACATTACTTTGCCAAGAAAGGTCCATCTAGTCAAGGCTATGGTTTTTCCAGTGGTCATGTATGGATGCGAGAGTTGGACTGTGAAGAAAGCTGAGTGCCGAAGAATTGATGCTTTTGAACTGTGGTGTTCGAGAAGACTTTTGAGAGTCCCTTGGACTGCGAGGAGAGCCAACCAGTTCATCCTAAAGGAGATCAGCCCTGGGTGTTCATTGGAAGGAATGATGCTGAAGCTGAAACTCCAGTAGTTTGGCCACCTCATGCCAAGAGTTGACTCATTGGAAAAGATGCTGATGCTGGGAGGGATTGGGGGCAGGAGGAGAAGGGGACAACAGAGGATGAGGTGGCTGGATGGCACCACCGACTCGATGGACGTGAGTCTGAGTGAACTCCAGAAGATGGTGATGGACAGGGAGGCCTGGCGTGCTGCGATTCATGGGGTCTCAAGGAGTCGGACACAACTGAGTGACTGAACTGAACTGAACTGAACTGTGGCCCAGCTGGTAAAGAATCCACCTGCAATGCAGGAGACCTAAGTTGGATCCCTGGGTTGGGAGGATCCCCTGGAGAAGGGAAAGGCTACCCATTCCAGTAACCTGGCCTGGAGAATTCCATGGACTGTATAGTCCATGGGGTTGCAAAGAGTGGGACACAACTGAGCAAATTTCACTGTTATTGTCTTTCTTTAATAAATATTCTTAATATGCAAGCATCCAAAAAAACAGTATGACGAACGAGTTTCCCAGGCAGTAAATACTTCTAAAATAATTTTTCTTCAGTAAGAACCCAATTGCTAGAATAAATCATTTAGAAAGTGTTTTGATGCTTAAATTCTGTACTGTGATGGGAGTAGAAACTGTGTGTCCTTCATTCTCTCCAGCGGATCAGCATCTGCAGAAGACTAAGGTATTTGTTTATTTATAAATCCATTCCTTTTATGAAGGACTTATTGGTATTTGCAGTGTTTCATTTATATTATGGAGTTATCAACAGTTTAGATTTTTTTTTTTTTGAGAGACAATCTTCTCTAGCATTGTAATTTCCCTGCAGCTATTCCTCACAAAATCACTCCAAATTTCATGGCTGCTTTGCATAAGAAGTCCCAAAGATATCTGGCACACAGCCTGGAGGTTGAGAGTGAATATTGTGAATATTATCTTTTTCTTGAATCTTACTGCCTGCTGATTTGAATAAACATCTGACTGTTCCTGCAGGGACAAATAATCACTTTCATTGTTCCTTCTAAGAATGGTATTTGATTGAGTTTATTTACAGAAGTCTAGGAGAAATAATACATGGCCACTGCTTCAATGACTGCGCTATTATTAACCGGAGAGTGTGCTGGTGTCACTTCTCTCCATAGTTCCTTCCCCCTTCCCGTCTAGGGACAAGCTCTGAGGGCACTGGCAGGCAGGGTGTGCCTGAGTCCCCCAGGGGGAGTGACTCTGGCTGCCAGCCTGATACAGTGGAACTCTTCTCTGAGAGCGTCCTTAGTGATCAGAGCAGTATAGATGACTGGGCAGTTGAGCAATGGTCACAGAAGTTTCGAGATGAAAACTTTGTCTAGCTCAGGGTTCTTCTATTTGCTGATATGGAAACCTAAGAGCCGGAGTAGTTCAGTGGTTTGCCCAGATTTACACTCTTTTTTTCTTCTGACATCAAGAATCTTATTCTTTCTTCCTTAGTGCCTCTTTTAAGAGCCTTGCTTTGAGACTGCTTTTTCATTCAGGTTGTTAATTTGTAATTTACTTCTGCATGTATATAGACTGTCACTTGGAAGAGCTGTTCAGCTCACTTCAGTTCAGTTCAGTCTCTCAGTCGTGTCTGACTCTTTGTGACCCCATGAACCTCAGCACCCCAGGCCTCCTGTCCATCCCCATCTCCTGGAGTTCACTCAAGCTCCCGTCCATCGAGTCAGTGATGCCATCCAGCCATCTCATCCTCTGTTGTCCCCTTCTCCTGCCCCCAATCCCTCCCAGCATCAGAGTCTTTTCCAGTGAGTCAGCTCTTCTCATGAGGTGGGCAAAGTACTGGAGTTTCAGCTTTAGCATCATTCCTTCCAAAGAACACCCAGGGCTGATCTCCTTTAGGATGGACTGGTTGGGTCTCCTTGCAGTCCAAGGGACTCTTAAGAGTCTTCTCCAACACCACAGTTCAAAAGCATCAATTCTTCGGCGCTCAGCTTTCTTCACAGTCCAATTCTTGCATCCATACATGACCACTGGAAAAACCATAGCCTTGACTAGACGGACCTTTGTTGGCAAAGTAATGTCTCTGCTCTTCAATATGCTATCTATGTTGGTCATAACTTTTCTTCCAAGGAGTAAGCGTCTTTTAATTTCATGGCTGCAATCACCATCTGCAGTGATTTTGAAGCCCCAAAAAATAAAGTCTGACACTGTTTCCACTGTTTCCCCATCTATTTCCCATGAAGTGATGGGACCAGATGCCATGATCTTCGTTTTCTGAATGTTGAGCTTTAAGCTAACGTTTTCACTCTCCTCTTTCTCTTTCATCAAGAGGCTTTTTACATCCTCTTCACTTTCTGCCATAAGGGTGGTGTCATCTGCATATCTGAGGTGACTGATATTTCTCCCGGCAATCTTGATTCCAGCTTGTGTTTCTTCCAATCCACCGTTTCTCATGATGTACTCTGCATATAAGTTAAATAAGCAGGGTGACAATATACAGCCTTGATGTACTCCTTTTCCTATTTGGAACCAGTCTGTTGTTCCATGTCCAGTTCTAACTATTGCTTCCTGACCTGCATATAGGTTTCTCAAGAGGCAGGTCAGGTGGTCTGGTATTCCCATCTCTTTCAGAATTTTCCACAGTTTATTGTGAACCACACAGTCAAAGGCTTTGGCATAGTCAATAAAGCAGAAACAGATGTTTTTCTGCTGTTAATTTTTAGCAAAACTTCAGTACTTACCTTTTATATCTTTGTTTTTGGACAGGAGATAAAGGTAACTTGAGAACCTATTTTACTATAATTTGAGAGTTTCAGTGAAGAGTGATTTGGAAACTGGATAGGTTTGGCTTTACTTGAACTGTAATTAAGATATTATTTCTTTCAAAATATTTTGAAAGATTTATCATAGATAGGCTTTTAATTATTATGGAAGTCTCTTAGTTATTATATATATATGTATATAGGTTGAGAGAGCTATTGAGAAGTTCTGCTTTAATTTTAATGGCATGAAAAGCTGTTCTTAAATGAGATGTGAAACTGATCCTGCATCTGTTCTTTCAAGATAGCTTTATGGCTGTACTATGGAATTTTTATAGGCCACTCATCATAATATTATTTCATAACATCATATATTACTTCATCACATTGCCTCTCCCTTCCCTCCTTCACTGGCCCACAGCTGTCTCCACCCTGAGGGACTTTTAGCCAGAACTGATCCCTATTTATCTGGAGAAATCTCTTTACCTTGTTAAATCATCACCGCCTTGGCAGGCCTACAGGCAAAATTAGATGCTTTGTCCTGGTAATTGAAGAGAAGCTTTTTAATTTTAATTGTTAAAGTTGCCATTTAATTCATTGACACAATAATCAGCATAATTTAATATATTGTTAGGTGGATTATTTAAACTTGATATGTAATGCTGCACTGACCAGAAATTCTTTTGGTAAAAGAATTTCACGTTTTATTTGTGGAAATCTGGGCACCAAGTGAGCTGACACTGGTTAAAATGTTTTATAAACTCTATTTGTGTTTGATTATTCCTATATAAAACTTAAAGTCTATTTATTCCTTCTAATAATACATTTTTTTAAGATCACGTTATTTAAAGAGTGTTTTTAAATGAAAGAGTTCTTTCACTGATCATATTCCTTTGAATACAGACAGTATTATACTTTGTAACTTGATGTAAGGGAAGCGATTATTTTATTCCATACCTAGACCTATCTACTAGTCTTATCTAGTTAGTAATAGCTTTTAAAGAAAATGTTTCTCTTTAGTATTATTAAGGGGCTTGGGGAGAAATTATTCTCTTTACTTTGTAGGGTTTGATGCCCAAGATGTAGCTTGAGGAGAGTTATTTTTACCATGACAGCGAATATTGCTGTAGACACATACAAATAAAATACTTCCGGATACTTAAATCTCTCCATTGAATTTTCCACTTTTCTGCATAACCTCCCATGTAATTTTCTGTTCTGTTCTCATAGTACTCCTACATTGGGATTCTACTCCCTTTAATATTTTAAGAGCATTGACCCAATTGATCTCCTAAGATTATTTTAAGGTATTAGTAGCTATATGTTTGTAGAATAATAAAAACTAACAGTACCACAACTCATAGAATGACAGCAAATAACCTGGCAATAAGCAAGTGGAGAGACAAAGGTTAAACTCCAGGAAATACGATGTTTACCAGGTAGCATGTGATGAAAAATATTTACTATATAAAGAGATATACTACACTCTAGGTATTGGAGACAAAGTGTCAATTGAAAAACAAAACAAAACACTCGACCTACAGCTCGGGAATTCTGTTTTATTGATGGGCTTGTTGAGGACGGAAGCCCAGGACACAGCCCCTCAGACAGGTCTGGAGAGATTGCCCCGAAGAGGCGAGGGAGGGGTCAGGACGGATGGGAGTCCCTGCACCCAGCCAGGTGGTCGGAACCTCGGTAGGCGACTGCTGACGGAAGGAAGGCGGCCGTCTCGTGGTAATGAATGGAGTCCTTCTCTGCGCGTGGGAAGGCGCAGGGGCCCGGCTCTCTCAAGTCGTCCCTTTGACGTGCGCCTCGAGTATCGAGGGCCAGCGTCCCCTTTCTTCGCCGTCCCGAGTGCTCTCAGGGTGGGCCGTTGAGGCAGCCGCAGAGGCTGGCGGCGCGATGCCGCGACGTCCTCTGTTTACTGCTGTGGCAGGAGGCAGTGTTTATCCGTGAGAGGATGCTGTCTGTGGCCTGCTCTAGTTATCTCCCACTGACGCGCAGGAGGGAGCATCGCCGCTGTCGGAAGACATGGAGGTGCAGAGCTTGGCGCTGAGATGCCCGCCGGCTCTTCGCTGCAGCGGCCGAGCTGTAGTCGCTACTGGGCCGTTAGCGCTTTTACTCCCCTCCCTCGCGCTCTGCTGTCCTTCTTCTCACCTCCAGGCCTCAGCGTTGTTTTCCCTCCTGCTCTTCTTTCCTAACCTCTGTTACCTCTCCCATCACCTGGGTCTGTAGAACGGATCTAAGGATTTGAAATTTTAAGGAAGAGTTTGCTTCCGTTGTGGTATGTGACCCGCAGAAATGCATCCTGTAGCAAATAGTAGCCTGGATGTGCTCCCTTAGTAGCAGAGCTGCCGCCCCTGCCTGCATGGTTTGCCTTCTCCTCTTCCGTTGCCATCGTCCTCATCATCATGTCAGTCTCCGGGAAACCTCCACGCTGCTCAAGTGGAATTCGCTGTTTAGAGATACATTCCCTACAATTCTCCTCCTGCCCCCTCCACTCCCGATTTTCCCTTGAAAATCCCTCACAACCGTCAAAAATGTTCTGTGTTTGATTCCTTCTAGTTTGTGTCTGTTTTCCCCCCTATGTGCTAATGCTTGTGTTTCTGTGGGTTTTCTTTGCATTTCTTGTTTTCTCTTATCTCTTGAATTTCTATTTCTTATTTTTTCCCAAATCATATTTATTGAGCAAACACGCAAATAAAACGTTGCAGAGTTCATGTGCATTTGATTACTTATCACTTGTAATGTTAGCAAACTTGCATTTTATTTACTTGCAAGACAGAGTGAATGGACTTAAGCTGCAGATAAACACCTGATTGCCTAGCTTAGCTGCGTACATACCAGACAGTTTACTACTGCTAACGGTTTCTTTCTGCATCTTTCCAGGAAAGGAAGGAGAGGCTGTCCAGATTTGAGTCTATTCGTCACTCAATTGCTGGAATCATTAGGTCTCCAAAATCTGCACTGGGCTCTTCAGTAAGTACAATGAACTCTATACATTACTGAAAATACTCATTGCCTAGCTTTTTCTGACATATCAGTGAATGTCATGTAAACTTGTATTTATCAATGGAAAGATAAGTGGACAATTTAACTTAGGTGTGCATGTGAATCTGTGTGTATATTAATGATATGTGTATAGTAAGACCCATGTAACAGTGAAATAGGGAAGAAAGAAATAAATTTGATTTGTAGACTTTCTGTACTACATATAAGTATTTATAGTATTTTATGTATTTTGTAGCATTATTTGAAGAAAACTGTAAATATAATTCTTTTACAGTGAAACATTTTTATAATAGGGATTATTATATATGTATTTTAAAAATGTATCAGTTTCTATGTGTTCATATTTTATAAATGTTTTAATTGGAAAATTAAAATCTATTTGAAATTTGGGCATGGCACATCATGGTGATGTATAGAATATTCACTACTCCTAATAGCAGCTATAGCCAAGCAAGATAAAAAAATTCTTATTCTATTTATATATAAAAGTATAAAGTATTTTTTTGCTTCATTACCTAAGTCATCAAGCTTTTTATTCTAGCCATGCCTCACAGTATAGAGCTTTATAGTATTTTATTGAATGATGGTTGAAACAATATTCAGTACAAACTAATTAGATGCTTTTCCCCCCATCTTGCCAAGTTTCTACAACATAATCTCTTAATATTATTTCTTGTTCTTTAAAAGTTTAACTAAAACAATGTGACCTACTCATGCATTAAAAAAAATAGTGCTTCTTAACCTTAGATTAGTTCAATGTTCGTTCACATTTTGGATATATTTGCTATAGTTCCTTTTCAATATGTGGCTTTCCTGGTGCCTCAGTGGTAAAGAATCCACCTACCAAGCAGGAGACACAGGTTTGATCCCTGGGTTGGGAAGGTCCCCTGGAGGAGGAAATGACAACCCACTCCAGTACTCCTGCCTGGGAAATCCCATAGACAGAGGAGCCTGGTGGGCTGAAGTCCATGGGGTCACAAAGAGTTGGACAAGATCTAATGACTGAGCATGCACACTTTTTAATATGTTAGACGTATTCCCGTTTTTATTCCACTCAAGCAACAATCTTTTATACACAACTGTGGCAAGGCATCAGGTATTTTAATTAAAAAAAAGGAAGAAAAGTATATTTTGTGTAAAAGAGATTTTCAGTTTATCTTTTTTACCCTTTGGTGCTGCCATTGTCACTTCCAGCGTTCAGAAGCGTCCACAGGAGAAACTAACGTAGACCATCTCGTGTGGCATAAGTAGCAAATAAAAATAAACATTATGTGCAAGAGCCACATGGCAGAGTACGTCTCTTTCAGGTCTTATCTCCTACTCTTATCTTCGTAAATTTACAACTTTACAGAAAAATAGTAGTTCGTAAGACTTGGTTTATTATGATTTGACAGTCAAAGTAGAGCATAGGAGACTTGATTAAGAATTTATGAGAAGTTTCAGAGACTCTATGAGGAGAGTTTTTTTGATAATTTTTATTAGAAGAAAAGGGCTCAGATGATAAAGAATCCACTTGCAATGCAGGAGACCTCCATTCAGTCAGTGGGTTGGGAAGATCCTCTGGAAGAGGGTATGGCAACCCACTCAAGGATTCGTGCCTGGAGAATCCCATGGATAAAGGAGCCTGGTGGGCTACAGTCTGTGGGCCACAGAGAGTCGGGCATGACTGAGCGACTAAGCACAGCACATTAGAAGAAAAAGAAGCAGTTCTTACAAGGAATTATTTAAAGTGTTTTTTAAACAGGATGAAAGAAGTTTTTCTTTTCTTTTAAGACACATAGATTTACGTCTAGAAACAGAGGAGAAATCCTGTTTGTTCATTAAGGTGAAGTTGTATGGGGTTAGCACTCCTAAAAGCATGTCAGATATAGTGTACACAGTCTTCATAATTAATTGATATAAACCATAGCTTTTTAAATGCCTTAAGAGATTTACATGTTTTGTTTCCACTTAAAAGTGGTATTTACCTTATTCTTAAGTAAAATTACTAAGTTGGCAGTGATTGATATAGGTTAAAATTCGCTGTTTACTAACTGCTTTTATCTGAAATGAAGTGCCTTTCCCACAAAGCATGTACCTCATTCATATATACATTTCAATAAACTTATCAACATCCTTGAAGCTATGAAATGCCCATTTCATTTAAGAAAATTTCCCTCTGTAATCAAGAATTCTAGGGAATCTGCGCTTCATCTCGCATTTATCTTCATGATTAAGGCAGTCATTATATCCATCAGTTAAGGGCCCTTTGACATTCCCCGGTTTATTCAGAAGTCTTATGAACTGAAGACTGTGGCACACTACGAGTGAAGGTGCAGAACTATTTCTGTAAGGTGTTAAATATCCTGTGTGCTTGAAGATTTTCCCCTCAACTGCACAGGTAACTGAGCTCTTGAGTCTTATTGTGAATGTAAAGGTTTCAGGTAGTATGAGAATCTAAGATTAATAAACTTTAGAGGCTATTTAATTCTAATTAAAATTTTTTTCTGACATAGTTTAGCATTTTTGAGTATTCTAGTTTGGTAAAGGTAGTGTAGAAGAAGGAAAAATTTTAATTACTGTAAACGATTTTTTTTAACACTTCTTAAGAACCCTGCCAAAATGGCACACTTAAGCCAATTAATTTTTTCTATGGTGATATACTTCACACAATGTGAAGCTCACCATTTCAGCATACACACACAGTGGTTTTAGCATATCCATTGTTGTAGAGCTCTCACCGTTATGTAAATACAGAGCCTTTCAGTCTCCCTGATTAGAAGCTCCATTCCCCTTAGCAGCTGCTCCTGACTTCCCCCCTTTTCAGTTTCCTGGTAATCACTCGTCTAGCCTCGCTCCTATGGGTTTGCCTGTCCTGGACATTTCACACAAGTAGAGTCATACGCTATGTGGCCTTCTCCTGCCTGGTTTCGTTCACTTGCTGTGACGTCTTCCTGATTCATCCACGGTGCAGCAGTTATTGGACCTTCATTGCTCTTTATGAGTGAATACTGTTCCCTTATGGGGGTTTGTCTGACATTGTTTACCTGTCATCAGCTAATGGACATTTGGGTTGTTCTACTTCGGGGCTGTTATGAATAAAGCTGCAGTGAACATTCAAATACAAGTTTTTACGGGAATGTATGTTTTCAGTTCTTTCAGTTATATACCAAGGAATTGCTGGGTCATGTGGTAATTCTGTGTGTAATTTCTGAGGAGCTACCAAACTGTTTTCCACGTTTGCAGCATTTGGCATTCACACCAGCAAAGTGTGTAAGTTGAGTGTTCCTCGTCTCTACAATCGCAGCACTTTTTATTTTCCCGTTTTTTAAAAAATTATAGACATCCTAGTGGATATGAAATGGTATCTCATTGTAGTTTTATTTGCATTTTCCTGACAGTTGATGATATTGAGTATCTTTTAATGTGATTTGTGGTCACTTGTATGTATTCTTTGGAGATATGACTGTTCATATCCACTGTATATGTTTTAATTGGTGATTTTCCTTCATTGTTGAGTTATGAGTTCTTTATATATTCTGAGTACAAGCCCCTTATCAGAGACATAATTTGAAAATTTTTTTCCATCATTTTTGGAGTTGTCTTGACACACAAAAGTTTTTAATTTTGAGGAAGTCCATTTATCTAATTTTCTTTCATTGCACACACTTTTGTTGCTGTATCTAAAAAAAATTGTCTAGTGCAAAGTCATGCAAACTGTCACCTGTGTTTCCTTCTAGAGTTCTGTAGTTTGACGTCTAGGTCTTTGATCCATTGCAAGATAATATTTGTATATGGTATGAGGTATATGTTCAAATTATTTTTTAATGTGTGGAAGCATATTTAATTTAAAATCTAAAAGCAACTATGAAAGCGCTGGTTTTTTACTCAAACACATAAAAATTGGGAGCTTAGAGCATAATTTTAGATAAAATGAAACTGTTAATTGCATTATACAACCGGAAATGGATTAATCATGATAGTATTCCCACTGAACTTCTCATAGCTACTTATTTTGCCATTTTTTACACTGTGGCTAAAATGTAGATCTCTCTGTGAAGACAGTCTGATGGAGCACTTTAATCAGAAATGTTGCTGGAAGGAAGAATGTCAGATAATTAGCTCATAGGTGAATTTGACTTTAACAGACTATAGTATCTGATGATAGATGTTTAATATTTACTGTTATGGTGAGATTAGTATTTTAATATGCTGTATCAGCTCCAAGCACGTGTTCCTTTTTTCCACTGCACTAAAGGAGTTAAATAGCCTATTCTGAGTCCCTCCGGGCACCGAGGTCTGCTTTATATGCTGCATCTTTCGTGCTTCAGGAGGTTATAAATGTGCATTGAGGACTATTGCTCATAGACTGCTTCTGAAATCAAGGCTGGGGTGTTAGACACGGTTTGTTGTATACTCTGAAAGCCTACAGGTGATCATGAGGGTCCATTTCCATTGAAAGTCTTTCAAACCACATTATATTCGATGAGATCTGTTCTAGTCATATCAAGAATACCGCCCTTTCTCCAGAGCCATTTTTTCACTGCAGAATTTTTGTTATAAGTGGCTGAACCTTCTCTTCTGTCCTGTAGCCCCTTCTGAGTACTAGTTGTTCACTGCTGAATAGAGTACAGAACACATTTGTAATAGTAGCACTCTTTGAAAAATGTTCTTAAAAATAAAGCATACTTTGGTCCAGATCATTGTTCTTTAGATGTCAGAAGAATTATTAAATTATTCTTCTGTCGCCTTAAAATTAACATTTTTCTGGATTCTGTTGACATCTAAGTTTTTAAAAATTTTTGAATTACTTTGAACTTGATTGAAAATAAAAATATTGAAAAATAATGATATGCACCCATAATATATAATAATATACTAAGTAAGATTTGCTTGTTTGCTTCTGTTTAGAAAATAAGCAAATTATGATTCAGTTGTGTCTGTTGTACATTGGTTATCATGTTGGTATTATAATGTTGGGCTTTCACCATTGGCATAAGAGAATATAGTGATTTTCATTCATAACATAATAAATTGCTTATGTTTTTTAGTGTTTTTCTTCAAGTCCAACAGAACAACCTTGTACTTCCTCTGACAAGGGATGTTGTTAAGTTCAACTTAGATATTATGTATTTTAAACCTTGGTTGTCTTCCTTTATCCTTAAGGACTTAATATTTATTTATTTAGCCCAGACAGTAACATGTAGAAAAATGAAAAATAGGAAAAATAAAAATTAAACTTCTTATATCATATCACTGCCATAAATAGATTGAATTCTCCATGTAGCTAGTCATGTCTAAGAAAACTAAATAATATTCTCAGAATTACAAGTTTTGAATCACTAGTATTATACATAGTTTTCAAGAAGAGCTTATCAAGCTTTATTTTCTATAATTTCAGTACATAGAGAGTGTGTGCTATGCCACTTCAGTCATGTCCCGCGCTTTGCGATCCTATGGGCTGTAGCCCGCCAGGCTCCTCTGTCCATGGGGTTCTCTAGGCCAGAACACTGGCGTGGGCTGCCGTGCCTGCCTCCAGGAGAGCTTCCTGGCGCAGGGATGAAACCCAAGTCTCTGCCGTCGCCTGTACTGGCAGGTGGACCCTTCACCACTAGTGCCACTTAGGAAGCCATGGAGAGAGTAAGCCTCTTCTTTTATCTGTTTGCTCAGATGCTTACAACATTCGACCCAGATCATGTCAGAATGACACTATGTTCTGTACAGGCAATCCCAACTTGATAAATTTTCAGATTTACTGAGCTGTGATTTCATGCTGCTTCCTCAGAATGATCTGGTAGTAGTTTTGGTAATACTTCCTTTATCCTTAAGGACTTAATATTTATTTAGCCCAGACATGTAGAAAAATGAAAAATAGGAAAAATAAAAACTGTGGTGTAGCATTTGCACTGAAGACAGTTAATGGATTAAAATGTCACTACTGATGCAGTGGTGCATTTTCTCTGCAATATTGTGTGAGCTTCAGGTCAGGATGTTTGATTTTGAAAAAATAAAGCTGTAGAGAAAATGGCAGCAATGCGATGAGATGAACGAGAATGAATGAGAGTCACAGGCACAACTGGAAAAAGTAAATGGATAAAAATAATGAGAAAAAACGATTACTCATAAAAAGAAGTTGAGTAAAGGAACTAAAGAAGCAGGGGAGAAAGAGCAAAGTCAGGAGAAATCAGAAGGTATTGGAGAAGTATGAGACCAAAAATGAATGACTTTTAAAAAATATATTTTGCTAGAGATAGGATCTCTTATTAGAGATCTTGGAAGGTGCACAAATAGGCAGTCAGGGAAGTGGAAAGTCATGGAAGTAAGGTGATATTCAGGTTTGATTAAGTTGTATATCTTTTGGGAAGAGTGACATTAATATTGTTTGGGGAGGAACTGTATAAGAATGTGAATCTGATCAGCATGTAATTCTGCCTAATCATTATGATAATCATAGTTGTATTATTACCTAAAGACTGAACAAACTCAAAGTCTCAAAAAGTACAAAAATTGTTAATTAAGGAATTTGTTAATAAGAGTCTTGCTTCTGATTTCATAGTGGAAAGTGAACATTAGGTAAAATAAGCTTTTGATTAAAATAACAGATATCAATCCATGAAAAAAGATCAATTCTACTTTATTGCTAAAAAAATAGGATTTGTCAATTTTACAGATGGGCCTTTGTGCCTATTAAAGATGGAAACACTGCTTTACATCCTTTTTGTCTAGCACAAATGCAAATAATCATGAAGATGAAATATCCAGAGTATTTAACATTGCCCTTTCATAGAAAGTAGCTTTTACTGCCATCAGTCAGATTCCTGTTCAATAGGGCACTGTTTCCCACCTTTTGCAAGTGTTTGGTGATTTTCTTCTGTTTGTATGACATTTGAGTCTTAATCGCCCCTAAAATCTCTCAGTATATATAGCTTTAAAATTAAAAGAGTCATTATGGAATTTTTTAGAAATGTTTTCAATCCTATGAGTTACTTGTAGACACTATAGTATATTGTTACACTCGGTTTGAAATAATTCTGTACTTAAATTATTAGACTAATAACTAAATTTATTTGAGGATTTAGAAGAGAATTATGTTCACTTTTATGTTTATTAAAAATTCATAAAAACTTATATGTTAGTGTTGAAATTTTATTTAGCTTGTTTCAAACTCACTGAGAGGTGTACCTGCATATTTTCGATGATGTTATATTTTAGTTTTTTTTTTAATGGTTTCTTATTTGGGTGCTTAATTTGAGTAAAATCCAGGCATGGTTTTTTTTTTAAAAAAACATTGTTGTCTTTGCCTCTCATAAGGAGCTAATCTTGTGCTCAAATGTTTGAATAAAAGCATACAAATATTCATTAAATTCTTGGTAATTAGTCTTAATTAGACTAAGACAAAAAAATAACCTCTTATTCTTAAGTCTGGAAAAAATTTTCGTTTTCTTGGGCTGATTCCTCATTGCATCTTCATTTAAACCAATCTTTTTATTACACTATGTTCAGCATGTTTTTGCTGGAATATTCTTTAAGATCTGGGAAAAATAGGTAAATATCTAGTCTAGTCAGTCAGAAAAGCTTGTCTTATTATTGTATAACTTGTTAATCATATTATATTACTGCACATATGAAAACGGAAACTTCCTCCTCCCCATTTCTTTGACAGAATTTTAGATAACAAGGAAAAATCTTTCCCCACTTAGGCTGAGAAAGTTGTGATGTTTGAAGTAAAAAGCTTCCTGTCATTTTCGATGTCACTATGAAAGCCTTTGGAACGCTGGGTTTCATTGCTGGCATGTCCTTCATTCTGTTACTGTCAGGCTTGCAAAGCTGTATTAGAATTTAATTGAAAGCACATTAATGAAAAAATTTTTTTCCAGTGTTTCCAGGGAAATTCCTGAAAGGCCTTGATAGACGCAGTCAGGGGCTGTGTACGGCCTTTTCCTGTGTATGTATGCCTCACATGTACACACACATATACCCATAGTGGCATCACCCTGCATTCCATGACAGTATTGTCTAGGGCCAGGAACGGCAGATGGCTTCCTACCCAAAAGACCTTATGAAACAAAAAAACAGAAGCATAATCCCTATGAAATAGCACTGTAGGGTCCTTGCCATTTATTTCTCTTTTTAAAACAAACAAACAAACTTAGATATTTCAGAATGATTCCCCCCTCCCCCCCACCACAAATGTATTCCTCACCTTCAAATCCTTAAATGAATTTCTGTGTTAGCTGAGCTTTTGTAGTTCAAATGCCCTTCTGACTTAATGAATTCCCCAGGCTCTATGTTGTCCCAGTTCTAAATAAATCAACCTTTTGGAGGATAGGTTGATAGGAGAGGAAATCAAGCACATGATATCCTTGTTTGTGATGCTTTTCTATTATGTAGACCTTTTTAAAAAGAGATAATAATAAAAACAAGTGTTTTTTTTGCCTAGAAGTGACACTGAATTTCTTACTATATTGATTCTTCTCAGAGGGAAAAATCAATAAAACACTCATCATCGGTGAGACTTAAAAATATTTCTGTAACAGTAAAAATTTTAGTGTTTTCTATATTGAAATCCATTGTGACAAAATTTTAGAGAAGAAATATTTAATCATTCTGACCGCCTACTTTAAGAATTATAAACTATTAGTATCAATATATACAAAAATTAATTTTGTATGGATTATGCATTTGTTTTAAAATAATAATTATTTTTATCTCATAGTTGTGGCTAGTTCTTTATATAATTCAATTGTAAAACCATTTTGGGAATATAATTTAAGTTGTTTTGAAAGTAAAGTATTTGTCATAATTCTAACAAAAGAAAAGGCTTATTCGACTTATAAATAATTTCTGAGTACAGATGCATCATTTATGTATTTAAAGAATTAATATCACAGTGGCAGGGCTTCCTTGGTGACTGGGATGATAAAGACTCTGCCCGCAGTGTGGAAGACCTGGGTTCAATCCCTGGGTCAGGAAGATCCCCTGGAGAAGGAAATAGCAACCCACTCCAGTGTTCTTGCCTGGAGAACCCCATGGACAGAGGAGCCTAGTGGGCTGCTGTCCATGGGGCCACAAAGAGCTGAACACGACTGAGCCACTAGCATTCACACTCACGTAGTGGTAGAAGTAGAAACCAGACTCTGTACTCTCCTTTGATTCTGTTTGGGATTTCTCAGTTTTTAAGTCAGTAGGATGGGCTTTGGCTAATATAAAATGGAACTTTGACCGTTAAGTTTTAGGTCTCTTCAAGTGATGAAACTTGAGGGCTTCCCTCATAGTTCAATCAGTAAAGAATCTGCGTGCAATGCAGGAGACCTGGTTTCGATTCCTGGATTGGGAAGATCCCCTGGAGAAGGAAATGGCAATCCACTCCAGTACTTCAGCCACCTGATGCGAAGAGCTGACTCACTGGAAAAGACCCTGATGCTGGGCCTTGAAGATTGAAGGCGGGAGGAGAAGGGGATGACAGAGGATGAGATGGCTGAATGACACCACCGACTCAATGGACATGAGTTTGGGTGAACTCCGGGAGTTGGTGATGGACAGGGAGGCCTGGCCTGCTGCAGTCCATGAGGTAGCAAAGAGTCAGATACAACTGAGCGACTGAACTTAACTGAACTGCTTCTTGCCTGGAAAATCCCATGGACAGAGGAGCCTGGTGGGCTACAGTCCATGGGGTCGCGAGAGTCGGATACGACTTAGCGAGTAAAGCACTAAGTGATAGAAACAGTGCAGGCTGTCTTCGAACTGGTTCTCATTTACCAGGGAGGCCCCCGTGGCTTACCCATGAAGGATTCTCATGACCTGGGGCAGTTTAGTTTCTGTGGGTGATAAATATAAACAAACAAACAACTGTTTAGTGTAACCAGAAGATGTATGATTTCATTATTAATTAGAAACATTTCAAAGAAACATAACCAGCTCTGAGTTGTCTCTATTTGTTGTTAGCATTTGGCCTCCTAAAATAACAGATAACTTGCGTCCTGCTGTGCTCATGGCTTACATCCCCCCCTTGTTTCTGTCGCACGTTTGTCATTGCACCTTGGTGGTTTTAGGGATGCTGTTTCCGCTGAGCCTTTGTCTGCCGTTGCTGTGCAGGATCAGGACCAGCCACGTGGCAGAGGTAATGGTTAAGGAAGTCGGAGGAGCAAGGATGAGCAGGCACAGCAAGAAGGCAGCACCAGAAGAAGCCTTAGTGTTCCTGGAACCCATGACGTGGGCAGCCCACGTGATCAAGAGTTAATTCCATAAAAACATATGATTCAACTTTTAATTCTTTAAAAATGAAGTTGTTTATGATGCTTCTCTGATAATACTCTCATTTCATCATAATCCTCTGATAGAAGATTTTTAAATATATGTATTTTATGATATGGTGACTAAGACTATAAGTGCTAACTCTAAATGCTAATACTGTGTGTACCTATGTCTGATAGAAAAAACAAATAATCTTGCAGTATAGGATATGTATTACGCGTCAGCAGCAGTGCTCGAGGAAGTATTAAAAGATTATGAACATTGCAGATTTTTCGGATAACTTTTAATTGGTCAATTAAAGGGAGGAACATAGGTAAGAAGTATTTATAACTGCTGTTAGTCCTACCAGAAAAAAATTGCTATCTTCTTTAACTTACTGTTTTTTTTTTTTTTCCCCTAATATGTGCTCAAGTTCTGTGATACCATCCCCGTACTTGAGAAACCTCTGGCAGAGCAGGACTGGTACCATGGTGCAATTCCCAGAATAGAAGCGCAAGACCTGCTAAAACAGCAGGGAGACTTCTTGGTGCGAGAGAGTCATGGGAAACCTGGTGAATATGTCCTTTCTGTATTTTCTGATGGACAAAGGAGACACTTCATCATACAGTATGTTGATGTACGTTTCTGCTTCAGTTCATATCTATATTTTGATGTAGTTGATTGAGGTATACTTATAATACAATGATGATTTGTGGTAAATGCCTATAACAGTAACTTTAGCACTTAATGCTTTTTTAAATTCAGTGCTCCAAAATGCACTGAAATGTTCATCTTTTAAAGGAAATATGCATTTAAAAATATTAAGTTAAAAACAGTTACAATTTACATTAAATTTAAATGCATTACTATTTAATATTTTAAATTAACTTTGTTTATGATCCTTTAAAAATGAAATATATGATTATTACAATTTTTTTCTAGAGAAACTAATTATGATTTTTATGCTCTTAAAATTGGACCTTGAAATTCACAAAAATGTTGCCACAAGATTTTTAAGAAATATTTTATTAAATAATAATAATGAAATACCTTAATGAATGAGATGGTGATAGTTGAATTTATTTATGATTCATTGAGGATTAAGGGGTTTTTTCCATATAAGTATAAGCTTTTATTTGTTGCTGTTAATGAACAGTAAATAGAAATTTAGAAAGATTTTTAAAAGTGATCAAGTCACATTGCTTGTTATACTGATTTATTTATTGAAGTTTAAGTATTGTAAGCTGTTTCCTTTTTTGTTGCATTCTTTATTAAGCACTAAACAGATGAAGAGTGATTTCAAAATTCTTTAACTTTAGCCACTGAGAAATTTTAAACTTTTTGGCATAGGAAGGAATTAATGCTTCTGTTTGTCATTTTTTAACCTCAACATTTCAAACAGCATGCATTTTCAAGCTGGCTGCCTATAGGATTTCAGTAAATGTCCAGGCACTATAGCGACACTAAGTACTTACAAGAAGATTGAACCACTATCATTAGATGAATTTCAGGAGGTTTTAGGAACATATATGTTCCAGTTCATACATAGTTCATATACATATAAATTCATCTAATGATAATACATTACATTTTATCTCTGTGTTACATAGATATAATTCTGAGGTGAAATTCACATATCATAAAAATAACCATTTAAAAGTGGCATTTGGTATAGTCACATCTAAGAATTATATTTAAAGGAAAATAGATGCTGTTCAGATGGGTTAAGATAAGCCTTTTAAAGTGTATATTACATTAATTTTGTATAGTATTCAGATCTCAATGTGATGATTATAATTGTCTGCTCTCATACATCAAACTTACTGTTTCTAATAGTATGTCACTCCTTATTTCCTTGGCAAGCTGTTTTATAATTTGCATCTCTCTTTAAATTATGGTGTATTGATAGACACCCTTCCTCCTTACAACCTGTGACCATGTTGGCAATATTTGTAAAATGGTGTGAGAATTTGGAAGGAAAGAGGGTAGGTGAAGTATGAACTAACTACAATTTATATGAATGTTTCCGTCTATTTTCTAAGCTCTAAAAGTTACTATTTTGAAATGTTTCATACATTAAGACTGAAATATTTCTTTTATTACCTATTATAGTTTAAAATGTAACCACAGGAATTTAAATTAGTTTTTTTTAGAAACAAAATGGAAAGGGTCCACTTGGAAATTATGACTTGTCTTCATATTTCCATTTTGTTTTAAGTAACTAAAGTGAACAGTATTATATATTCTAAAAATGAGACATTGTTACAAGTTCACATTTAAAGATTTTATTTGGCTTCCTCTGACACTGAAATTTTGCAGAGATCTCTATTAAAGAAGAGAGTGCCTATGTTTCTGTAAATGCCTCCAGTTTTCCGCTGCCTAATTTTATTTAATTTGCCCTCCTTATATAATGTTGAGTTCTTCAGTCATAAGAGTTTTGAGGTAGAATAGAGTACTGGGAGAAATTTTAATTCTTTTTCCTTTTTATGTAGGTGATTCTTACTTGGTCTAAAATTATTCCATTTCCTTTGTCATATACCTGTTGTCTGGAAGGGTTTTATAAATGGGGGAAGTCATTACCAGATATTTATTATATTGCCTATTGGAATTTTATTCCAATCAATGACTTTATAATCCATTACTAGATTATAAAAGCTGTACGTAAGGGGACAGATGTCCTCAGAGAGGAAGATATAAAGACATACAGGATTTTAGAAAATGGAAAAATGTCAAGTAGTAGACCAATGGAAACTTGGGTTTCAAGCCCAGATATGTACATGATAAGCTCTGTGGTTCGGGATGTAATGGGGGTAATAGCCGATACAGTGCTTGTGAGACTCAGAGAGTGAATGAATATGTTCTTATTAAGTGCTGTGGAGACCATTAGGCATTTTTACCATTGTTTGAACACTTTATTTGAGAAAACATACAAACGTGCTTTGTATGGAATATCAATGTAATTGGAGAATTTAAAAATTCTTTCTGGTTCCTGTTGAGATTTATTTGTGAAATTTAAATAATAGTGGAAATGTTATTTTAGAAATCATATATTTAAGTTTGAGGCATTCATTGAACACAAATAATGTTACTTTTAGTAACGTTGTCTATGCCAACTAGAATCTCTTTTGGCAGTTAGTTTGAAGCTTTATTTTTGTATGCCTATCAGTTATCTTACAACATGGTGTGAAGCTGCGTGCTGTGAACATTGTGGCTGACCTACATGGATGCAGATACGTTCAATTTTTACCTTCTTACTATGCTAGCAGAGAATGTCTGTTGTTTTAGCTAGTTCAAGCCGGGACAACTACTTTTTTTTAAATTTAAATTTATTTATTTTAATTGGAGGCTAGTTACTTTACAATATTGTATTGGTTTTGCCGTACATCAACATGAGTCCACCATGGGTGTACACGTGTTCCCCATCCTGAACCCCCTCCCACCTCCTTCCCCGTACCAGCCCTCTGGGTCATCTCAGTGCACCAGCCCTGAGCATCCTGTATCATGCATTGAACCTGGACCGGTGATTCATTTCACATGTGATGCTATACATGTTTCTATGCCATTCTCCCAAATCATTCCACCCTCGCCCTCTCCCACTGTACTTTTTATTGGACGTTAATATATTAAGCGTATCTAAGTATCTGAATCTCAGTGTAATTCTAGTGTTACTTAGTGACCTATTCCATGGTGATTAACCTGTTTATGGTGCATATTGTAAAGTCACAGTTAGAGTTTGTACCTAAAACTATTTATCTTGTGTCATAAATATTGGTAGATTTTCATAGATTCAAATAGCATTGTTAAATTTCATATGTTAATGTATAATCAAATCCTTGCTTTTGTATAAGATAAACAAAAATATGTGATAAAGTATTATAGAGGAAACTTTTATGCTGTTATTAATAGGAAAGTACCAATTCATATTTCTCTGATTTATTTATCTGACACATTTGCTAAAAACACATTTTGGTAAAGTATCATTTTATTCATGTTGGCAAGGTAGGAAGGTGAAATTAAAAATGTATGGCCTACTGCTTGGTGAGTTTAATACCTGGTAGGTGAGACATTAGTAGAATTTATGAACAGAGAAACATTAAAGATGCAGAATTAGAGATGACTGAACCAAACACTTGGATTAACATCTGATAATGAATTGAAAAATAGCAACATAGTAAATATTTTAAAATAAAACTTGGGGGAAAGTCCTCTGTGTAATTGCATATCATTATTTTTTATTTCTTCATTCATTTCAATCAAGAGGTACTAGTTGAGCAAGTATTCTGTAGGACCCTGGGATGTGGGCCAATCAAACAGAAATAACACAAAAATGTAGGCCGCGAGCAGTAACTATGTGAAATTAGGTATCTCAGTGTGTTATATCATCAGTTCAGTCAGCAGGTGCTTATTGGATGTCTGTCATGTGCTAAGTTCCACTTTGAACTGATGGATTAGTCTCTGAATGTACCAGACAGGTTTGCTTTGTTTTGTTGCCACAGTCTCTAGGCTCTTTGAACGACCTTTTAAATCCATACGATGGGTCTTCAGATAGGCTGAGCGAAAGTATACACATCCACAGTTTGTTTGGATGACAGTCAATTCCAAGTTTGTAGCCTTGTCCTTGCATGCTTAAGATTCTTTTAACTGTTTCACTACCCAGCCATTCAAGGATTCAAGAGAAGGCAGTATATACCTTGAAGTCAAAATGAAACCATCATGAGAGACCATTTCCTGTGCCCCAGGCACACAGAGAGGGACTTAGGAGGCTTCCTCCATAACAATAAAGCAAATCCATTCCAAACCGTGATTAATTAATTTCCAGAAAGTACTGATTGAGTGAGTGCTTTTAAGGCCCAGACATGTTACGATGGAGCTTACATGCTGGGGAGAATTCACGCTCATTTGTAAATCGCATACAATATATGAATTTATAAACCATAGTAAATGCTATAAAGATACACAGTGCTCTGAAAGCTTTTAATTGGAAAACTTAAGGAAGTTAACGTTTGAGACAACATCTGAGGAATGAATAACAGTTAACTAGGAAATGCCATGCCAGGATCATTTTAATATTATTCCTCAGGTTCCCCAACCTCTCCTGTTTACTGGTTTAACTGGTAACATGTTACAACTAGTCAGCGTGCTCTTTTTATCTGAGAAAGCTAAAATTTATGTTTTACATTTTTAGATTTGGGTATTACCCCAGAAAGGAGTGTTTTAGCATTTTGCTTGCTTTTATTCAGCTTATTCATCTTGGCCTCTTTCAGAAATGATTTTCCTTCTTTCCTTTTTATTTTTTTCTGAAGCATGCTTATCCTCAATTTTTTTTTCAGATCTCCTCAGGCATAATATTTCAAATTAACATTCATTGAATCGCCTTCTCATTTTTATGTGCTTACGCTATTCTGTCTGACTTTCTTGCATAATAATAGTCTTCTGGAAATATGTGTAGCAACAAAATCTGATTCTGCTTTTTATGTGTTTTTCATCAGTATGCATGATTGATTCTTAAGTTGCACAGTGATGAATTAGGAATGAATTCTGGATATTGTGAATGTTTTAAAAACAAAAGTAATGCATACTCTTAGTGAAAATTCAGAAATATGTATCACGGAATGTGTGCTTCACAGTAACACCCTCTTATAGACTCAGGGAATATTCTTTGAGATTTAAAACATATCTAATTGTATGTATCTATGTAACTCTTATTTTATAAAATTATTTTTATGTATACTTTTTTTTTAATGATATATTACTTGATTTTTTAAAATGTAGTACAAATGACAATCAACACAATTTTGTCAGAATTTGTGGAAATTTATTCTCTACTACTGTTTTTATTGCTTCTTTTGAAATTCACATAGAAATCATTAGTAGCTCCAAAAAGAAATCTCTTATTTAAAAATGAATATGAATTCTTTCAGTCACATTATCATTAAAGCCACATTAACAGTCACATTATTATTAAAGTAGAGAAACTTTAAAAGTGTCTATTTATATGTGAAACCAACCTCTTAGCTGAATTGTAATACATCTGTACAGATTTGTACAAGGTCAAATGTAATATTTGGAATTTTGAGTGTATCAAGAAACAAGTCTTCAACATTTTTTGAATGTATTTTCTAGTTTTTTAAAATAGAAGTATAAATCGTCTTCCAGTACTGCATTTGTTTCGGGTGTACATCATAGTGATTTGATGTTTTTGCGCAGCACAGAATGATCACCGTGGCGGTAGTTGTGACCTGTCCCTGTAAAGCCATCGCACGCTACTGACTGTGTCCCCACATGTGCTGTGCACTGTGCCCCAGGACTTCCTCGTTGTGTAGCTAGAAGCTTGTACCTCTTAATCTCCCCTACGTGTTTCTTTCATCCCTCTGCCCTCTTTCCCTCTAGCAAAGACCACTTTGTTCTCTGTATCTATGAGTCTGTTTCTATTTTGTTATTTTTGTTTTTTAAATTCCATACATAATATTTGTCTTTCTCTGATTATTTCACTTAGCATGAAATCTTCTAGGTCCATCCATGTTATCACAGATGGTAAGGTTTCATTCTTCTTTATGTCCAATTAATATTCCAGTGTGTGTGTGTGTATATATCTTCTTTCTTATCCATTCATCTATTGATGGATACTTAGGTTGATTTGATATCTTGGTATTGTAAATGATGCTGTAATTAACATAGGGATGCCTATATCTTTTCTAAGTAGTGTTTTTATTTTCTTTGAAAAAATACCACATTGTGGAATTGCTGGATCATATTATACTTCTTCCCAGGTGGCACTAGTGGTAAGGAACGCGCCTACCGATGGAGGAGACAGACAAGGGTTCTATCCCTGGGTCGGGAAGATCCCCTGCAGGAGGGCGTGGCAGCCCACTCCAGGATCCTTGCCTGGAGAATCCCAGGGACAGAGGAGCCTGGCGGCCACAGTCCTTGGGGTCTCACGGAGGCAGACAGTCCTGAGCGCGCACATATTGCAGTCCCAGTTTCAGTCTTTTGAGCAAGTGTGACACTGTTTTCTGTAGTGACTTCACCAAGGTACATTCCCACTGATGGTGCACAAGGGTTCTGTGAATGGACTGTTCTTCACCGTAGTTGCTTAGATGAACTTTGTGAGCAACCGGCCTTGGCATACAGCAGGAAAAACAAGACCTGGAGCTGAGTGTGGCTGTGATCATGATCTACTTATTGCACAATCAGACTTAAATTGAAGAAAGTAGGGAAACCATAGGCCATTCAGGTATTACCTAAATCCAATCCCTTACGGTTATACAGTGGAAGGGACAAATAGATTAAAGGGGTTAGATCTGATTTACAGAGTGCCTGAAGAACTGTGAATGGAAGTTCATAACATTGTACAGGAGGCGGTGATCAAAACCATCCCCAAGGGGGAAAAAAAATGCAAGAGGGCAAAGTGGTTGTCGGAGCAGGCCTTATAAATAGCTGAGAAAAGAAGAGAAGCGAAAGGCAAGGGAGACAGGGAAAGATATGCCCATTTGAATGCAGAGTTCCAGAGATAGCAAGGAGAGATAAGAAGACCTTTTAAATGAACGGTGTAAAGAAGTAGAGGAAAACAACAGAATGGAAAAGACTGGAGATCTTTTCAAGAAAACTGGAGATATCAAGGGAACATTTCATGCAACGATGGACATGATAAAGAACAAAAATGGTAAGGATCTAACAGAAGCAGAAGAGATTAAGAAGATGTGGCAAAAATACACAGAACTATAGAAGAAAGGTCTTTAATGACCCAGATAACCAAATGGTGTGGTCACTCACCTAGAGCCAGACATCCTGGAGTGTGAAGTCAAGTGGCCTTAGGAAGCACTACTATGAACAAATCTAGTGGAGGTGATGGAATTCAGGTTGAGCAACCTAAAATCCTAAAAGATGATGGTGTTAAAGTACTGCACCTAATATGTTATCAAATTTGGAAAGCTTAGCAATGCCCACAGCCCTGGAAGTGGTCAATTTTCATTCCTATCCCAAAGAAGGGCAATGCCAAAGAATGTTCAGACTACCATGTAATTGTGCTCATTTCACGTTGTAGTGAGGTTATGCACCAGATCCTTCCACATAGGCTTCACTAGTGCATGAACCGAGAGCCTCCAGATGTAGAAGCTGCATTTACAAAAGGCAGAGGAACCAGAGACCAAATTGCAAACATTCATTGGATCATATAGAAAACAAGGGAATTCCAGAAAAACATCTACTTTTGCTTCATTCTCTACAAGAAAGCCTTTGACCACGTGGATCACAACAAACTGTGGAAAATTCTTAAAGAGATGGGAATACTAGACCCCGTTACCTGCCTCCTGTGAAACCTGTTTGCAGGTCAAGAAGCAACAATTAGAACCAGACATGAAGAGCAGACTGATTCCAAACTGGGAACAGAGTGCGTCAAGGCTGTACATCGTCACCTTGCTTATTTAACTTCTGTGCAGAGCACATGATGAGAAATGCCAGGCTCGATGAATCAGAAGTTGGAATCAGGATTGCTGGGAAAATACCAACAATTTCAGATATGTAGTTGATACCACTCTAATGGCAGATAGTGAAGAGGAACTAAAGAGCCTCTTGATGAGGGTTAAAGAGGAGAGTGAGAAGCTGACTTAAACATTAACATTCACAAAATTTATATCTTGACATCTTGTTTGACCACTTGCAATTTGCCTTGATTCATGGACCTAATATTCCACATTTTTATGCAATATTGCTCTTTACCAGATTGGACTTTGCTTCTATCACCAGTCACATCCACAACTGGGTGTTGTTTTTGCTTTGGCTGTGTCTCTTCATTGTTTCTGGAGTTATTTCTTTTGATCTCCAGTAGCATACTGGGTACCTATCAGCCTAAGGAGTTCATCTTTCAGTGTCCTATCTTTTTGCCATACTGTCCATGGGGCTCTCAAGGCAAAAATGCTGAAGTGGTTTGCCATTCCCTTCTCCAGTGGACCACATTTTGTCAGAACTCTCCACCATGACCTGGAATGTTAGATCCATGAATCAAGGCAAATTAGAAGTGGTCAAACAGGAGATGGCAACAGTGAACATCAACATTTTAGGAATCAGCGAACTAAGATGGACTGGAATGAGTGAATTTAACTCAGATGACCATTATATCTACTACTGTGGGCAAGAATCCCTTAGAAGAAATGGAGTAGCCCTCATAGTCAACAAAAGAGTCCAAAATGCAGTGCTTGGATGCAGTCTCAAAAGTGACAGAATGATCTCTGCTCATTTCCAAGGCAAACCATTCAGTCTAACAGTAATTCAAGTCTATGCCCCAACCAGTAATGCTGAAGAAGCTGAATGATTCTATGAAGACCTGCTAAGTCACTTCAGTCGTGTCCGACTCTGTGCGACCCCATAGACAGCAGCTCACCAGGCTCCCCCATCCCTGGGATTCTCCAGGCAAGAACACTGGAGTGGGTTGCCATTTCCTTCTCCAATGCAAGAAAGTGAAAAGTGAAAGTGAAGTTGCTTAGTTGTGTCCGACTCCTAGCAACCCCATGGACTGCAGCCTACCAGGCTCTTCCGTCCATGGGATTTTCCAGGCTAGAGTACTAGAGTGGGTTGCCATTGCCTTCTCCATCTATGAAGACCTACAAGACCTTATAGAACTAACACCCAAAAAAAGATGTCCTTTTCATTAGGGGGGACTGGAATGCAAAAGTAGGAAGTCAAGAAAAACCTGGAGGAACAGGCAAATTTGGCATTGGAGTACAGAATGAAGCACAGCAAAGGCTAATAGAGGTCTGCCAAGAGAATGCACTGGTCATAGCAAACACCCTCTTAACAACACAAGAGAAGACTATATACATGGACCTCACCAGATGGTCAACGCTGGAATCAGACTGATTATATTCTTTGCAGCCAAAGATGGAGAAACTCTATACAGTCAGCCAAAACAAGACTGGGAGCTAACTGTGGCTCAGATCATGAACTCCTTATTGCCAAATTCAGACTGAAATTGAAGAAAGTAGGGAAAACCAGTAGACCATTCAGGTATGATGTAAATCAAATCCTTTACTGTTATACAGTGGAAGTGACAAATAGATTCAAGGGATTAGATATGGTAGATAGAGTACATGATGAACTATGGACGGAGATTCATGACATTGTACAAGTCAGTGATCAAGACCATCCTCAAAATAAAGAAATGCAAAAAGGCAAAATGGTTGTCTGAGGAGGCCTTACAAATAGCTATGAAAAGAAGAGAAGTGAAAGGCAAAGGGGGAAAGGAAAGATATACCCATTTGAGTGCAGAGTTTCAAAGAATAGCAAGGAGAGATAAGAAAGCCTTACTCAGTGATCAGTGCAAAGAAATAGAAGAAAATAATAGAATGGGAAAGACTAGAGAGCTCTTCAAGAAAATTAGAGATACCAAGGGAACATTTCATGCAAAGATGGGCTCAATAAAGGACAGAAATGGTGTGGACCTAACAGAAGCAGAAGATATTAAGAAGAGGTGACAAGAATACACAGAAAAACTATAGAAGAGCTCTTCATGACTCAGATAATCACAATGGTGTGATTGATCACTCGCCTAGAGCCAGATATCCTGGAATGTGAAGTCAAGTAGGCATCAGGAAGCATCACTACGAACAAAGCTAGTGGAGGTGATGGAATTCCAGTTGAGCTATTTCAAATCCTGAAAGATGATGCTGTGAAAGTGCTGAATTCAATATGCCAGCAAATTTGGAAAACTCAGCAGTGACCACAGAAGTGGAAAAGGTCAGTTTTCATTCCAATCCCTAAGAAAGGCAATGCCAAAGAATGCTCAGACTACCACACAATTGCACTCATTACTTTGCTAGCAAAGTAATACTCAAAATTCTCCAAACCAGGCTTCAGCAATACATGAACTGTGAACTGCCAAATGTTCAAGCTGGTTTTAGAAAAGGCAGAGGAACCAGAGATCAAATTACCAACATCCGTTGGATCAGTGGAAAAGCAAGAGAGTTCCAGGAAAACATCTACTTTTGCTTTATTGACTATGCCAAAGCCTTTGTGTGGATCACAATAAACTGGAAAATTCTGAAAGAGATGGGAATACCAGACCGCCAGACCTGGTTCTTGAGAGACCTATATGCAGGTCAGGAAGCAATAGTTAGAACTGGACATGGAACAACTGACTGGTTCCAAATAGGAAAAGGGGTACGTCAAGGCTGTATATTGTCACCTTGCTTATTTAACTTATATGCAGACTACATCATAAGAAACGCTGGACTGGAAGAAGCACAAGGTGGAATCAAGATTGCCAGGAGAAATATCAATAACTCAGATATGCAGATGACACCACCCTTATGGCAGAAAGTGAAGAAGAACTAAAGAGCCTCTTGATGAAAGTGAAAGAGGAGAGTGAAAAAGTTGGCTTAAAGCTCAACATTCAGAAAACTAAGATCATGGCATTTGGTCCCATCACTTCATGGCAGATAGATGGGGAAACAGTATCAGACTTTATTTTGGGGGCTCTAAAATCACTGCAAATAGTGACTGCAGCCATGAAATTAAAAGACACTTGCTCCTTTGTAGAAAAGTTATGACCAAATTGTACAGCATATTAAAAAGCTGAGACATCACTTTGCCAACAAAGGTCCATCTAATCAAGGCTATGGTTTTTCTAGTAGTCATGTATGGATGTGAGAGTTGGACTATAAAGAAAGCTGAGTGCCCAAGAATTGATACCTTTGAACTGTGGTGTTGGAGAAGACCCTTGGACTGTAAGGAGATCCAACCAATCCATCCTAAAGGAGATCAGTCCTGAATATTCTTTGGAAGGACTGATGCTGAAGCTGAAACTCCAATACTTTGGCCACCTGATGCGAAGAACTGACTCGTTGGAAAAGACCCTGATGCTGGGAAAGATTGAAGGTGGGAGTAGAAGGAGACGATAGAGGATGAGATGGCTGGATGGCATCACCGACTCAATGGACACGAGTTTGGGTAAAGCCCAGGAGTTGGTAGTGGACAGGGAGGCCTGGCGTGCTACGGTTCATGGGGTCACAGAGAGTTGGACATGACTCAGTGACTGAACTGACTGAATTTTATATTGTACAAATCCAGTTTTGAGTTTTTTTATCCTTTATCTGGGAAAACCTTCCAATGTTGTAAATAGTACCCAAATTTGGAGAGTTCAGAAATTTCTTGTTTCTTACCATAGAATTTTCTTAAAATGGAACATGTTTGTATCTGTATTTATACACATGTACATGTGAGCTCTTTGTGAATAATCAGATGGGAGCCTTTGTTACACGACACTGTATCGTAATGCTCCTTTCATTGAAAAATAGCTGCAATGAGATGTTTTTTCTTTGCTAAATTTATTGCCATTGCTTCATTCATAAGATTACCAACGGATGTGCCTTTTTTAAGTTAGAGGAAAGCGGTCTTGACAGAGTTTGGGAACATGTCACTAACTTCATGTGTTGGAATCACAAGTGTGAAGATGTGAGTGTGCTGATGCGCACAGACTTGTCTCTGCTGCATTTTCTCTATCAAGTGTATGTGAAGGACAGTATCGTTTTGTTTTGTTTTGTTTTTGACCATGTGGTTTGATGAAAGAATAATACATGAATAACCCAAGTACAGAAAAATCAATTCATACTGTATTGATGAAAGGGAAATAAATGGTCATCAGAGGTATTCTTAAAATATTATTATATTGGATATGCTTCTGCAGACTTTTGACTTTATTTTTGGTCTTGGAAGCTTTTTCAAATGAAACACATATGCAAACATATGTACACATATTTCTGTTCCTTCAGTGTATCCTGTAGTTTATTTCCTTTGGTTGTTATTTTAGCAATGTGCATTCTAGGTCTGTAAATTTTTCTTTTCTTCTTTTCTTTCTTTCTTTCTTTTTAACAATCTGAATTACATTTAGTCATTTATGAAAATTAGTTTCTTGATGCAAGATTATTTTTTAGCATGTTGCAATATCACTTGTCTTTATTTTTACCGTCTTAACCATTTTTAAGTGTATTATAATTCAGCAGTGTTAAATATCTTCACACACTTG
The DNA here is from genome assembly GCF_042477335.2 of Ovis canadensis. Taxonomy (NCBI): domain Eukaryota; kingdom Metazoa; phylum Chordata; class Mammalia; order Artiodactyla; family Bovidae; genus Ovis; species Ovis canadensis. Next base: position 120,582,511 of record NC_091249.1, read on the forward strand.
TACAACAATAGGTTTTCTTAAATGGAACTGTATTGATGAATGAAGTGTTGCTTAAGCAATGTCTTTATTGTTCTTTCTCCAGAATATGTATCGTTTTGAAGGCACTGGGTTTTCAAATATTCCTCAACTTATAGACCATCACTATACAACAAAACAGGTCATCACTAAGAAGTCAGGTGTAATTCTGCTGAATCCTATTCCTAAGGTAGGTGCTTACGTTCAGTTTTTTTAAACAAAAGAAAAAAGAAAAGACTGCTTTGTGAGTTATGTCCCACACTAAATAAAGTTCTTAGGTTATTTATAATTTTGGAAACAAATATAGTTAAAGTGTGAAATTTCCTTGGTTGTACTTAGATGGCAGATGGGTTGTCTTTTTATTCAGTGTTTGCTAGGTTACAAATGGCCTGTCTTTTTTCTTTTTCCTTTCAAGTGTTTCTTGAAAGACTTGAGGCTTTCCTTCACACTATAAGGTTCAGAGTTTAAAAGATTTAGTTTATAAAAGATTCTGAGATGTAGATGTCCAAGAAAATGTCCAGCAATTAAGAGTTAATTAGAATTTTACTTTTTGGTGTTAAGTGTATGATATATTGTAAGATATTGGAATTTTTTAAAACTACACTATTCTTCTCAGGGTCAGTAAATCATAGCTTCACTGTAGAGTCAGCTAGCTGGGTGAGAGATTGTTCTAGGTCATCGTTACCTCTAAGATCTATCACAGAACAGATTGCATTTATGTGCTTTAAGCAATCTGTGAGGTAGTAAGTGGGTTGAGGAAGGCTTGTGTTTTTAAGGTGAGACCTGTGGCACCTGGACTAGGGGGACAGTGGAGACGGCCTAGCTTCTGGGCACTTTAAATGGTCCAGGAATTGAGTTGGGGTCAACAGGAGCTCCTTTCCTGAGGGAGCCATCTCACATGAGGAACAGTGTAGAAACAGGGAAGTCGTAAAACCTGGGAGGTTAAGATATGCTGATTTGAGGTTTATGTATCCAGGGGTGACTTGTAATATGAACCAAGTGTTATCCCCAAGAATGCTAGTATATAATCTAAATTCACCTGAAATTTTAAAAATTTAAAAAGCAGTTGTTATAGTTCCCTTTGTTAGCCTGGAGCATGATGTCTGTGTTTGTACTTGTATTGTGTATTTATTACTCACTCTTTATTTTTACATTCCACCCACAGAAGATTTCAACAGTCAGTTTCTAAACATTAATTCGGTGGCTAAAGAATTGTCCTTTTTGCATAATTTTCTAGAATTATGAGTTTGGCTCATTCTTTGTTAGTGTTTTTCCTTTCACTTTTGTTTTACATTTTAATTGCAGAAAACCCTATAAAAATTCTCCTTTAGTCTGGAACAGGCTGTTATATTTTTTCTCTAGTTAAAAAAAGGTCTATTAATGTTTCATCTTTCATCGATGAATAACTGCTGTCTGTTCTCGTGACTTTATTTACTATTAATACATCAGTGACTTGCAAATTTATGTTTCCAGCTCAGATATATATCTTTCCCAAATCTAAAAATTTTCTACTTCTCACCTAAAACTGAATTTATCACAATTAACTACAAAATTTGTTCTTCCTTTGTAGTAAATGGTATCACCAAAAACCCAGCTGCTCAAACCATAAATCTAGGGGTCCTTTGACAGCTCTTCACCACTGCCCTGCTCCAGCACTTTAAGTGCCAGGAGTTTTGTATCCTTAATTGTACATGTGAAAGTATGAACTTAATTCTAGTATATCCCAATATGAAGTAAAGTTCAGTGCGGCGAAGGTACCACAGTTTGACCGTGTTAGGTTAATGGGAGATAGGATAGGATACTGTCAAATGATTGCAACTCATTTCTTAAGCCAGCCTAGTGTCTGCATTGTCCACTTGCTTAGCCAAGTCTAAGCTGAGAGACCAGAGCCCTAAAAGAGGTGCAAAACAGTGCTTATGTGGCCTTGGGTGTGAATGTGTAAGTAAAGCTATACCCTCACGGTATGAAATAGTCCATGAGACGGTCGTCGAGAAGCGGAGCAGATGCCCTGGACTGCTGCATGGCCGGTTATTCTCTTCCTCTCAGACCCCCGACTCTGCCTGTGGAGCCGATTATCCCAGCATCCTATAGCCTTAGTTATGGAAATGACTACACTGAAAGCTGTGAAAGATTAAGGGGCTACATATGATTGTTTTATGAGGTAGAAATTTGAAGTTAATCTAGTTGACTGTTAACTTGATATTTGAAATATGCAAGTTATTATCTCAATTTATGGTAAATATTATTATGCACTTGATTTAAAGAATCATATCACTCTTTTAAAAGAAAATCACAAAACAGGGTTATAAGAGCAGGTAATTTTCAATCATGAGTGGGAAACAATTTTCTTATGCTGGTCTTATCTGTTACGTATCTTCTCTTGGAAAGTTATTTGTTGTCTTATAAATGGAATCTCTTTCCTGATTTAATTTGTGTAAGAAGTTAATGTCTTTGACCATATACTGTGCTATAAAACATGTAATTTCCATCTTGCCAGACTTCATTTTTAGCCTACATAAAGAATGCTATTTTGGTCTCAGTGTAATTTCTGTTTATAGTACCCCACGCCTCTCTCCATTTGTTTCCCTCTTACTCATGAGAACGTGCGTGCACAGTATATGCCTGAGTAGAGGACGCGGCGACCAGGGTAACTTCTCTCTTATTCCCAGAGGCACGCGAAACTAGACGAAACTAGACAGCCTGAGTTAGGGAAATTGACTTTCTCATGATGATGAAGCGAACCGATGTTCCACCCAGCCATCCCTCACTCTGCCCTGGCTGACGTTTCCTCCTGTGCCCCCCAAAGCCTGTGGGAAGGTATGGGAGTGAGAGAGGTGTCCCACACAGCTTGCTGCTCTTAATCATCACCATCATCCTGGCAGCACGGTGGGACGCACAGGGCCTGTTCTCCCCTCAGCTCAGACTCTGTTCAAGTGTTGCTTCATCAGGGAGGTCTTTTCTGACTGTGGCCTGGGAAATAACACCTTACCCCTCATATCTCTCGCTTGTCCTCAATCCTCTTTGTTACAGTTCTGCTTACCTGACATCATACTATAGGATGCATTTTTGGTTGTCTCTCTCCCGCAAGAGAAATGTAAGTTCTATAAGGGCCAGGATTGCATTTAACAGTCAGTGCAACCAGTACCTAAAACAGTGCTAGCTACTATGTGCTCACTTGATCCAGTCATGTCCGACTCTTTATGACCCCGTGAACTGTAGGCCACCAGGCTCCTCTGTCCATGGGATTCTCCAGGCAAGAATACTGGAGTGGGTTGCCATGTCCTCCTCCAGCTAGCTAGTAGGTGTTCAGTAAATATCTGTTGAAGAATTGAATTGACTGGGCAGTTGCTAGAAGCTTCTTATATGCCTTAACTGTATATATTCCCATGAAATAAATATTGTTATTAACCCCATACAATTATGAACCTGGAACTGAAGTTTACAGTGGTAAATTACTTTCACAAAACAACACAGCTGTTGGCAGAGATGAGATATTCAACCCATGTTCTTAACTGCTATCTGTCTAGACTGTAGAGTCTAAATTTTAGAGGCTGTAAGGAATAGAATGTTTATTTTATGGGACATGTGTGAGTTTAATGGAAAGGCAATATCTTTGGTTGCACAAAATAGTAAATTGGAAAAGTCTTTACCATAGCAAAAACTATGGGTCTCTATAGAAGGAAGAACATTAGACAGTAATATTTGGTGAGAGTTGGAATTTAAGGTGCAGTAGAGGATATTGTAAGATGCAGGTAAGGAAGACATCTGGTTCACCTTTAACATTTGAAAGTCTGGCTTGTGAAACTTAATATTTCTTTAGATTTAGATCTTTAAAATTTTTTTTCTTTCTGAATGGAAGTTAAAGTTCATGATTTAAATTCAGGCAAGTTAGGCAGTGAGCCGTTACGTTGAACCTTTAGGTAAATGACTTGCCTGCCAGCTTAAATCAAGTAATTCTGGCTTTTTAATCAGAATTTTGTATAGTATGCCAGAACATTAGAAGCAGATTTTTGTGGAGAGAGTGAGCCTGTGACTGAAGTGAACATGTCGTGAGGTGACCGGTTTCTGGTGGCGGCTTCTCCGAGAGACACACACACACAAAGGGCAGAGAGGAGAGTGCTGCTTCCCATTTAGGCGCTCCGTGCACGCTGTGAGGTTTCAGACCCCTGAAGACTATGCACTTTACCTTATACTCAAGTCACGTAGTCACTGCTCACCAGATACCTTGTTTATTACAAAAGGACATAACTCAAGAAAAGTCCATTTTTCTCTGTAGATTTTGGAAACTATAAAATACCATATACTTTCCTGTTCGAAAAGTTTCTTTAACAGGACAAATAGAACAGAGGGAAAATTTGAAGATTTTAAATTGTGAAGGAAAAAAATTTCAGAGTGCTAACACGAAAATGATTCTGTCCTATTCATCATTTTTGACTACAACCCTAGCTAGCATAAATTATAACGTATAGTCTTTGCAACGTCAATAGTTAAGAAATTCTTTCCGTAGGTCAGTATTCTAACAGTAGTATGTACATTGTGAAGTACATACACACAGTAATTGTGACGGTTACAATCCCGTCTCATATGAAAGTTAGTCTAACAAGAACTATAATAGTGTGTTGTATTCAGGGAAATACAGATAATATCTGAATGTTTACCCTTCATTTTGCATAGTTTGGAAAGTCAAATTAAGCTTGGATTTTAGGTTTGTTCCATTTAATGAAATAACATGACCTTGTCATCGAACATATAACACATAAACTGACTTTCAGCTTTTTATCTCAAAATTTACCAGCAGGTATCGTGAGGAAGAGCAACGTTGGACTCAAAAATTAATACACCTTGGAGGCCACTAATGATTTCTTATGTGATTTCTCAAAGGAATTTCATGTATATGTCTACCTCAGACTTTCTTAAATATCATATTTTTAGTCTGAGGAGCAAGGTTTTTTGGTAGATAAGAATATTCTTTTTATCTACTATATAAATAGATGGAAGGGTGATGAAATAGTCAGATGGGGGCTGAGAGGTTAAAAGAAAAGTCATTAAAGTTTTTTTAATGTAGATTAAAGGATAGGATTGGTATTTACAGCACAAACATTGCCTGGAGTGTATCATTTCATCATTTTAAAATATTTACAAAATCTATGCATGCGGACCCTGGGAAAGGGAAGGTGTTAGCTGCTCAGTCATGTCTGACTCTTTGTGACCCCGTGGACTGTAGGACACCAGACTCCTTTATCCATGGAATTGTCCAGGCAAGAATACTGGAGTGAGTAGCCATTCCTTTCTCCAGGGGATCTTCCTGATCCAGAGATCTACCCCAGGGCTCCTGCATTGCAGACGGATTCTTTATTGTCTGAGCCACTAGAGAAGGCCGAGAAGCGTGTAGAAATGTACACAGAAAATGTATAAAAGGATTTCTCCTATGAACATGGCTACATAACAACATTTTGTCCCTATTACCTGTGGAAACCATAGAACAATAACAACAAAATAAAAAAGTATAAACTGCATTTTTCACAAAACTAGGAGCTATATATTATCCACAGACTTTAAGAAGTACATGTTTAGGTAGCCAAAAGCTCTTTTGCTTAGGCAAAAGTTGTATAGCACAAAGGAAAGAGATGATCAAAGAACCAAGTTGCTCTAGATCTTATTAAGCTCTAGCAAAAATACATGTTGAAAGGAAAGAACTCTAAATTTCTATATTTTTTGCTTACATCAATGAGTGCAAGACGTGTGGAGAAAATAAAATTTTTCATATAGCTAAGTGATGCAGACAAAACTGCACTTGGAGGAAAATTCAGAACCTTAAAAACTTAACATTGATAAAACAAAAAGAATGAAGTGAATGAGTTAAACATCTAATTCAAAAAATTAAGAAGAAAAAACCCCACAATTAAAAGGAAAGCAAAAGAAAGGAATTAAGAAAGGTAAAAGCATAAAGGAATAAGTTAAAACAAAATATAAAAAATAAATATGTATATATATAATAACTACTTTTTACAAGATCAGAAGAAAATTAAAATACTTGCTAATTTATTTAAGAAAACACATACCACACGGGGCTAATATCTAATATATAAAGAACCTCTAGAAATTAATTCTGCCCTTGTTGCTCAGACAGTAAAGAATCTGCCTGCAGTGTGGGAGACCTGGGTTTGATCCCTGGATTGGGAAGATCCCCTGGAAAAGGAAATGGCAACCCACTCCAGTATTCTTGTCTGGAGGATTCCATGGACAGAGAAGCCTGGCAGGCTGCAGTCTGTCAGATAAAGACAATCAAAAAGAAAAATTAGCAATGGGCATGAATGGATAGTTCAAAAAATGAAAATACAAATGGCTTTTAAAATATGACAGATGATTATATTACTCAGAATAAAGGAGTATTAAAACTAGGATGAGATATCATGTTTTTACCTAGCAGATTGGCATAAACTCAGTTTGATAATTTAGTTTCTTTGCAAAGATGTACAGATAAAAACCTTAGATAATTTGGTGATGGGGATATAAATTAGAAAAACCTCTGTTGGGCTTCCCTGATGGTAAAGAATCTGCTGGTAAAGAATCCGCTTGCAATGTGGGAGACCTGGGTTTGGTCCCTGGGTTGGGAAGATCCCTGGAGAAGGGAAAGGCTACCCGCTCCAGTATTCTCACCTGGAGAATTCCATGGACAGAGGAGCCTGGTGGGCTATAGTCCATGGGGTTCCAAAGAGTTGGACATGACTAAGCGAATACCACCCTTATGGCAGAAAGTGAAGAGGAACTAAAAAGCCTCTTGATGAAAGTGAAAGAGGAGAGTGAAAACGTTGGCTTACAGCTCAACATTCAGAAAACGAAGATCATGGCATCTGGTCCCATCACTTCGTGGGAAATAGATGGGGAAACAGTGGAAGCAGTGTCAGACTTTATTTTTCTGGGCTCCAAAATCACTGCAGATGGTGACTGCAGCCAGGAAATTAAAAGATGCTTACTCCTTGGAAGGAAAGTTAAGACCAACCTAGACAGCATATTCAAAAGCAGAGACATTACTTTGTCAACAAAGGTCCGTCTAGTCAAGGCTATGGTTTTCCCTGTGGTCACGTATGGATGTGAGAGTTGGACTGTGAAGAAAGCTGAGTGCCAAAGAATTGATGCTTTTGAACAGTGATATTGGAGAAGACTCTTGAGAGTCCCTTGGACTGCAAGGAGATCCAACCAGTCCATCCTAAAGGAGATCAGCCCTGGGATTTCTTTGGAAGGAATGATGCTAAAGCTGAAACTCCAGTACTTTGGCCACCTCATGCGAAGAGTTGACTCATTGGAAAAGACTCTGATGCTGGGAGGGATTGAGGGCAGGAGGAGAAGGGGACGATAGAGGATGAGATGGCTGAAAGGTATCACCAACTCGATGGACATGAGTCTGAGTGAACTCCGGGAGTTGGTGATGGACAGGGAGGCCTGGGGTGCTGCGATTCATGGGGTTGTGAAAAGTCGGACACGACTGAGCGACTGCACTGAACTGAAGCACACACACTGTAGAAGGCAATGTGGCTCGATCTATAAAAATTATAAAAGGGATCTCGCTCTGACTTAGCAATATGACTACTGCAGCTCGTCCTTTAGTTACGTATGTGTATGTATGAGGTGATATCAGGATAAGGTTATTCACTGCAGCATTTATAATATCAGGAAATTGGAAATAATTCAAATGTTCTTTAATAGGAGACTGGTTAAATCAATCATTTTACCCCGTCCATTGTAATACCATGAATGAGAAAGCATCTGTATACTGGTTGGAGAGAGTTCCAAGATACAGAAGCAATGTTTCTAAAACTCTTTTTTCCCATAATGCATAGAAATTGCATATTATATTGAGTCCCAGGACATACCGAATTGGAAATGTTGGTATGGATATGTGTTCATAATTGATAGAGATTTTATGAAACTTTTTATATTTCTTAATGCATCCAAAAAGTCAACATCCAAAAAGTTGATTTTATGAGTCTCAATTTGAAAAAGATTTTATAAAGGATTTTTAAAGTAACAGTATGTGAATTTAGAAGAACATACGGCCTAGGAATGATTTACAGAGAAATGTGGACTTTTCGAGGATAGGCCAACAGACTAGGGAAATTGTTTGGGGTTACGGTAAGGGACTGGAGGAGGGTGTGGCAGCCCATTCCCGGGATCCTGCCTGGAGCACCCCGTGGACAGAGGAGCCTGGTGGGCCACGGCCCATGGGGTCACACAGAGTCAGACAGGACTGAAGCAACTGTGCAGGCATGCACACACTCATGGTAAGGAAGCATCTAAAACGTGGGAAGTTCCTAGACTTGTTTTAAGGAAGGCAAGATCAGTTGCCTTGACAGAAGCAGATGGTTTAAAAAGATGAGTAATCTGAAAGTCCAGTTTGAGAGCTTTGAATACCATAGTTAGGATTTCTCTGTGGAAATGCCATTCCATTGCAGGTTTATAAGCAAGGGTGGGATGTGAACCTGACGCATCTAAAGTGTAGCTAGTGATACCTTACGAAAGTACTAAAGCCTGACCAGCCTTTTGGAGAAGGAAATGGCAACCCACTCCTGTATTCTTGCCTGGAGAATTCTATGAACAGAGGAGCCTGGTGGGCTACAGTCCATCGGATCATGAACAGTCAGGTATGTCTGAGCAACTATCACTCATCCAGCCTTTTAAATTATTTATTGGCACATTTATAAAACAAATAAATCAAGTTTATTTTACTGTGCTTCACAAAGAACTTGTGTAGCCACATCCGAATTATATTTCAGTGAATAATGTCAAAATATATATAGAAAAAATATCAATAGCAGGAAAAAATAATTAATAGTGGAAATTTAACAATAGTAAATAAAATACAAAATGCAGTTTTGTTTTGTTATGAAATATAAAAACCCAGAGACTCTTGTTAGAGTAGTGCGCTAAAATCAAGAACTAGGTGAAATTTGACAGTTCATCCCCTGTTACTTTACAAATGAGGCAATAATCTCTAAGGCAAGTGGCTCATGCTCAAAGTCACAGAATAACTAAATGTTAAAGTCAGATTTCTAGGTTCCTTTCAGTAAAAATACATTTCTTATTAAATTGCATGTTGTTGGTCTCATCATTGTACATTTTATTTGAAAGAACATCTAGGTTAGCTTGTATCCAGCTCACAGAAAGGCTGGCATATGTAACCACAAATTTAAATTTTCAAAATTATAATACATAAGCAAAACAACAGTTATAGTCTCTGGAAGAACAAATATTTGAAACAGACATGATTAATGAAATTATTAAGAGGATGGTCAGTCGAGGAAGAAAATTACTTGTTCACCAAATTATTACATGAAAGGATGAAAGGAATCAACTTCATAGTGATTGATCTATTTTTATTGTACACAGCATATCACCTAAGCCGTACAATAAAATTTTATCTTCATTTTACAAAATACCAACAATTAATTGTCTGTATTTGTTTTAAATAGTTACGATGTACATGTGTTATGCTACTTGCTCAAATCAAACATCTAGTGAATAATAGGTGATTTGAATGTGGTTTTGTCTGAATGGAAGTTTAATCTTAAGTCGTTACAGTTGTTGATGGGCTTGAGATAAAATAACTTGAATTAAGAAAAGGATATATTATGTATTTTAATAAAATATATGGTTTTTAACTAACAAGCAAAGTGTAGTTTCTTAAAGACCTGTAATAATTTCCATGTTGAGCTTGAAATTTAGCTATAAGTCATTGTAGAAAAAGTTAACTAGTGTCATGGTTAGAGAGGAGGAAGGATATTAATTTATTTAAAGCAAAGTTTTACTACCAATAAGTTCTAAAGGAAATTTCTCCCTTGGGATTTTAGATATAGCAATGCCCTTAAAAACGTTTCTGCAAAAGTTTAAGGACATTTCATAGATTGTTGCTTCTAGTGTCCTTTCATAATAGCCATAATATTAAGTTGTATTTTATACAATGTAATGGAACACATTCTGCATTGAAATTTTTTGTCTGTTTTCAATTTTTGCTGAATAATAGAATTCTAGGATCCAGATTTATAGTTGAAACAGTAATAAAATTATCATTAAATACAGTAGAAATTTAAACAAGTACCAGAATACCAGAAGATCACACATACGATGTTTACAAATCTCTCTCTCAATTATATGCCTGAGCAACTTAAATGCAGCCGAGTTGGTAGGAGATGTGCAGGCTGAGTGTAGGATGTCTTAGCATGGGATGAGGTTTTGTTGAAGTGTTGTTTTCATTCATGCTTTGCCCTTAATGGGGGGGAAAAAAGCCCTGATTATGTTGCCAATAATTGATCATTCAAACTTTTGTAAATTATCTTTTCTGGATAATTTAATGGATATTATTATGTCTTTTACTGTCTTTTCAAATCTTGAACTTAGACACTGAGAATATATTTAGTTGTTCTGAAACCGCAGAAAACAGTGGAATTAAGTTAGTGAGATCTGGAAAGCAAGGTAAGTCTGTACCAAGAAGAAGACAAAGGCATTCTGATGCAGTTTTATTTTAATTGGAGGACAGTTACTCTGCAGTGTTGTGATGGTCTTTGCCATGGGTCAGCGTGAATCGGCCACAGGTGTACACTGTCCCCCTCCCACCTCCCTCCACACCCCGCCCTGCTGGGCTGTCCCAGGGCACCAGCTTTGGGTGCCCTGCTTCTTGCATGGGACTCGCACTGGCTGTCTCTTTCACATATGGTAATATACATGTTTCAGCGCTATTCTCTCAAATCATCCGCCTTCTCCCGCTGAGTCCAAAAGTCTGTTCTTTACATCCGTGTCTCCATGCAGACTGTTCTTAACGTTGGGACTTGTCTGATGCAAAGCCGTAGAGACATGGTCAGCAGGATAGGAGGGATGGACGAGGTGGTCAGGAGTGAGGGAGGTGAGCTGGTAAGGAGACTGTGGCAGAGAGAACAGATGGGGCCTGCTCTGCCTCCGAGCCAGGTTAGTCTCTTGAGTCACATACTCCCTTTTCCCTATAACCGCTCTCTGCCCTGTACCCCTGGAGCCTGCAGCCCACAGAAACTTCTGAGGTAGGCAACCTTGATGATGGTGTGTCATTTTCGTTTCACTGTTAGTCAGTTTTAGTTAATAGACGTATTTACTATTCCACCCATAACTGCTCCCTGCTAAGTTAAATGAGTGCTTCCCTGGTGGCTCAGCTGGTAAAGAGTCCGCCTGCCATGCAGGAGACCTGGGTTCGATGCCTGGGTTGGGAAGATCCCCTGGAGAAGGGAAAGGCTCCCCCCTCCAGTGCTCTGGCCTGGAGAATCCCATGGACTGGATGGGCCATGGGGTCGCAAAGAGTCAGACACGCCTGAGCGACTCTCCCTTCCCTTCACTAGTCCATGAACATGTCCTCCTCGTCCTCCAGGCTCACCCCTCGCTGTGCAGCCGTCAAGATGCTCACTCACCATCTGCTGTTACTGCCCATCTGTAGTCTGACGCCCCTACACGATAATAAGCTCCGCGAGAGAAAGGAGGATGGTCTCACTCCTTCTTTATGTATCCCACACCACCTGATGCATCATTCACTAAATATTTGCTGCTATTTTTAAGAAAATCTGGACACTTAATAAATGCTTGATAAATATTTGAAAAAAACTTAAAACTTAAAGATATTAATATTCTCTTTTTATAGTAAATATTTAGCATGGTTTAGATTTATGAATGAGATTCCTTTGGAATTGACACACTTCAGTTCTTTTTGTATAATAGCTTTTTCATTATATTTTTCTTTTCCTTATATTACTTTATATTAGAAGTTGCTCTTTTAGGTAGTTATTTTTCTCTTGTAAATTTCGTAAATACTTTTAGGTACAGATAGGAAGTATTTTTAATGTTCTCTTATTTAGCTTATATGTATTTTATACTACTATGAACTGTATACGATTGGTTCTATAAAATCCATTTGACACCTTAATGAGATTTCTCTCTGATATTAACTTTAAAATAGTGAGGCAATCTTGTATAATATTTAATATTTCTTGCTTGCAAATTATTGTCCTGTATTAACCCATTTCAGAAGTGAAAATGAAATACAAGAAGTGACATCGCTTATTTTCACTTTTTTAAAGAACCGCTTATCATTCTTTACCATATTAGCTAAATTAGTGCTCCCTTCTGCTACATTGTCCTTGAGGGGAACAATTTAATTGTGCCACAAAAGGCTTGTCCCACATCCTACTTTACGGTGACTAAATGCACATGCCAGGAATTTTAATGACTTCAAAAAATAGTATTTAAATTAGAAAGACCAAGGACGTTAGAAAGATATCTTCAAGTGATTTTTTAAGTGGTTGTTCATATATAAGCCTTAGAGAAAATGAACCTTTAAGGTTTTCTTTCTGTTACTTATATTAACAACTGACATACATTAAAACTATACCAAAAATTAAGGTCTTATAAGAGAAATACCCATGCTGGGAAATAATAATCTAGTGGACATCCTTGAATCTTGACTGATAACTATTTAATGAGAAATAAACTTAAGATCAACAAAGATCAGTTATAATTCATAAGTTATAACTTATAAGATCATATAATACATATAATCTTACAAATATATACAACATATAATACAAAGATCAGTTATAACTTATAAGTTGTAACAAAGATCAGTTATAATATCTATCTCTCTTTGTAGTAAAAGACCATCATGTTCAATTCATGGCCCTCACTGTTTTGTGGTTTTATTATTAGAAATATTTTGTAATGGTGAATTCAAGTGGTATGATTTCACTAATACTTTCTAGTGATGCTATGTTCTCTTTTAAATAATGAATGTATGTCTTTTTTTGCCCCTAGAATAATTTCAGTTGGTGACTAAAAGAGTAATTTTTTAATGTCTATAACACTGGGCTGTGAGAGAGTCAATAGAGTTTTAAAAGTCTTCTCTAGAAATAACTTCTAAAAAAAACTCCATTCCTCTTGTGATCTTGAAAGTAGGGTTTCTGGAAGGTCATCAGTGTTCGTCTAAAGTAAATAGGTCAAACTTTTCTAGGAATTCATAGGTTTTAAGCATGTCTCTTTAATTAACATTCAGTAAATGTGTATTGTATCTATATTAAAATAGAAATTATGTTAGCTACTGGTTTATCCCCAAAGAAATTAGAGTCTGGTTGGGAAGACAGACAAGTAAGTAAGAATTATGATTGAGGTGCTACACCTTATTCTAGAGGAAATTTATGGTCTTTTCAGAGGACGTAAGAAGGGCCTCTTACCTTGACAGTCCAGGGAACGCTTCCAAGAGTTGTGCAGGATGACAGAGTGTGCTGTGAGGAGCCTGCAGATCGTAGTGTTTGAGACAAAGCAGCTGATCTTGGGGTGAGAGATTCTGTGCAATAGCTGAAGATACAAGAATTCCAGTTTGTACACCTGGAATGGAGAATATCCTCGCAGTCAGGGAGGAGGGAGAATAAATATGGTAGACAAAGTAATGCCTCCCCACGTGTCTGTGTCCTGGTCCTCAGCACCTGTGGATGTGTCTGTCACATAGCAGAAGGGACTTTGCAGATATGATGACGTCCAGCATCTTGAGATGAAGAAATTATTGTGTTTTATCCAGGTGGGCCCAATGTAATCACAGATTCTTCTAAGAGAGAGAGGGAGCAGGAGAGTCAGAGACAAACAGAGAAGGATGCCAGTCCTTCACGTGTCTGGAATCCCCGTCACTTCTCAGAATGGGACTTGCTGCTTCCCTCCTTTCCATCTTGGTACCTGGCACACATTTTGAGTGTCATTTTCTTTTGAAGCCTTTCTTCACCCCACCAGTTCAAATTAGGTTCTCCTTTCCTTGTGCATCCATAGAATTCTGGACAAGCCATGATAATAGCACCTATTTTGTAGTATTTCAATCATTTTAATTTTTACATACTTCAAGTAGTAGATCTGTGAAGTCACAGACTGTACTGATTCCTTTTTGTCTTCCTTGAGCCTTGTTTAATGGTGGCTTATAAAAGACCCTAAGTAAATATGAATTGAAAGAATACTCTAAAGAATATAGGCTAGCATGAGCTCACAGATGCTGTTGTGTACAAGATGTCCAAAAATGTCTAGGTGTTAATAGGATTGTTATAATTAATAAACTGGGAGGTGGTCTGGTCCTTGGCAGTGTCTGTAGCAGAACCTAGATGACTGAGACTGTGACGCTGGCAGCCACCTTCGTGAAAGAGGCAGTGACTGGGGGAATCGTAGGGGTTACTACAACGGTGGGAATGTTACACAACTCCCAGTAATCAAGGAAACCGTTATTAAGTGTTTCAGGGGTTTTTTATGTGTGTTGTCTTCTCAGGACATATTTATCGATAATGGAGTAAATTTCTAGGCTGTTAAAAGAGTGTGCAAAGTATTCCCAGCTACCACAGATCATGTGAATCAAAGTATTTTCTTAGATATTTTGGAGAAGCCCACATCACTGATTTAATTGATGGCAAGTTGTATTTTCTTATTAACCCCTTAAAAATTCTAGTTTGGAGTTAGAGGTAATAAAGCAGTGCTCTTCCCTTTAAGATTTTTCCTGATTATTTCCTGGAACCGAGTAGGCAAGAAAGGCTGTTCAGAGGCTGATTCAGGTTGACACCTGCTCCATCAAATGTATGTTCACTGATTCTTTTTCTTAAAATAGTTGAGACAGCACACTTGACCTCTTTGAGACCCAATTTATGTTTCTGTACCTACTGTGCAGTGTAGCTGTAAAGACAGTGGTGAAAGCACTTTGTAAATTCTCAAGTACTTAAAAAAGTCACATGTTATCATATAGTATGCAATGAAATTATGGCTAACTAGGTTGGAAGGTTTAATATCCATAGACTTGGGAAAATGTACTATCCATTAAGCTTTGAGAGCTTTTAAAAAATCAAGATATCTGGCTACTGGTAATCGTTTTCATTATATTGTATACTTCCTTAATATTCATTGGGTTCCTATTACAATGTAAGTTTGACCTAGATATATTAAACAGATATCCTTGCAATCTGGGGCAAAAGACAGGGAAGACTCTATGTTATTGTGTGGGTAATAGATTGAAACAGTGAGTTATACTGAGTGCACTCTGAAAAGAGAAAAGTAACTAGGCATATTTCAGTGGTGAGGCCTCTCATTTAATAACCTAAAAGACAATAGTGAAGAAGCACATGGAAGTCAAAGTTATTGAGATGGAAAGGTGGAACAATCATTTGAAAATGAATGTATAAAGGCTGTGTTTAATTTATAGGTGGTATATTTCATATTTATGTATTAAGGCATATTTCATATATGTATTTAGTCAAATATTATATATTGTCAAATATTGAAGAGTTCAAGAAATGTTATATAATATTACATTGAGTGAAGAGGACATAATTTTTAAAAATTATTTTTAAAAGTAATCTATGTTGTAATATCCCTTTCTTATCTAAATATATCACTAACTGTGGTGTAAAAATCCTAATTCTCTTAATACTGGATATTATGCAGTATTACTTCCCTCCATTACTTTTAAAAAATAATTCATACTACAGGCTAATTTTGCCATGTCAACTAAGAGGCCATGAAAACTATTATATCCTGTTTTGATAACGTCTGTGTTCCAATTCCTCTGTCTAGAAACCATTCAAGCTAAAATACTTTTAATACTATTTCTCTGATGCTATTTCACCTGAAATATATAAAAGTGTGAAACTTCATCCCAGTTTCCTATGTCAAGAACTAATGTATTTGAAGTTGTTTTCAAATTGGTTGATTATTTAGGCATTTTTGCAAGAACATAGGATATGCCTAGAAGTCCCAGTGAAAAAAAACTGTGCCTGAGGGTTTGGACTAATGAGAAAATGTGAATTTCCAAACACCCAAGTTGAGCATACTTACTATTGTCACCAGATTCCTTTAGTCCTCAAGTGGTCGTTCAATATCCACAGTGGGTCTTCCTGAATGATATGAAGAGGCAAAGAAACCAGTGAATGCTGGCCTCGCTTTTTGTTGCACAGACATGCACCCTAATAAAGTCTCTTGCCATTTGTTCACACTTTAGTGAAAGCTGGTTATTCGATTCTATTGGGCAGGGTTTTAGAGAAGCTTTTCTGGAAGGGATTTAGGTCATGATTAGAAGCAGATGGACAGAATAGCCTATCATGCTTCATCACTTTGTCAAAGGCGCTAAAGAGTAAGCTGAAGTAGTTTTTCTGTTCATGAAGCTTAATTTGTTTTAGTTTACTTTCATTGTTTAATAATTATGGCAAACGTTAAAAAGAGCTATAATATTTATTGGCTTATTTATGCATAGCATGCTTCATTTGGAGACTCTTGCAAATATATGGTTAATACAGCAGACTAAAAATTAGCTGATGATAACACTAGAGGGAAGAGAAAAAAGCATGATTAACATGTTTAATCAGGAAATAATTGTCATATAGCAATGTTTATGAGACTTTGTGAGTTAAAATACAACAAAAGTAGGAAAAAAGGAAGCTACTCAGAAGAACAAAAGCCCATGGTTCTGAAATCTGAGAAGAGGCGCCTGGAAAGTCTTCCCTGAGGAAGGGCTGTTGTCCAGTCGCTCAGTCGTGTCCAGCTCTTTGTGACCCCGTGGCCTGCCGCACGCCAGGCTCCTCTGTCCTTCGCCGTCTCCGAGTCTGCTCACACTCGCGTCCGTCGTGTCGGATGCTGTCTCACCACCTCGCGCTCCGCCTCCCCCTTGCTCCTGCCCTCAGTCTCCCAGCATCGGGTCTCTTCCAGTGAGTCAGCCCTTCCTATCGACATATACTTTGTCTTCATGCTTAGGCGTACTCTAACTCAGGTGTTGGTCTAAGTGCTTTCCTCATTTAAATATCAGAAAACCCCTCTGAGGCAGTAGTATTATTTTCCCACTTGTGGTGATGAGGGAAGTGAAGCCCTGAGAAGTGGGGTAATCTTCTCGAGCATACTTAGGTGTGAAGTGGAGGTGCTGTAGATCTGGATCCCAGCGCAGGCGGTTTGCCCTCCGAGCATCTGCTCTTGAGCACTGTCCTGTGCTGCCTCTCCACGTGTGTGCAGAGCACAGTGCCCGCAGTGCCGTCTTTGTAGTGAGTGTGCTGACTTTCCTGTGATTGTTCTCATTACAGCTGTCAGTGACGCTGTTACGGCCAGTGAAACTGAGTCACTTTAAGAAACGTCAGTACTTTCCACTCTTAGTTGTAGAGCTCCCTAAAGTTTACCCCCTAGACCTGTGGTTTTGAAAGTGCATTCTCTGGATCAGTAGCATCAACATTCCCTGGGAACTTGTTAGAAGTGCAGATTTCCTGGTGTCATCCCAGACCTACAGACTCAGAGAGTCTGGAGTGGGGCCAGGCTCTGCTCTAGGCAGCGCTTCAGGGCTTCCCAGGCTGCTCAGATGGTAGAGAATCTGCCTGCAATGCAGGAGGCTTGGGTTCGATCCCTGGGTTGGGAAGGTCCCCTGGCAAAGGGAACGGCAACCCGCTCCAGGATTCTTGCCTG
Organism: Ovis canadensis; assembly: GCF_042477335.2. Classification (NCBI taxonomy): domain Eukaryota; kingdom Metazoa; phylum Chordata; class Mammalia; order Artiodactyla; family Bovidae; genus Ovis; species Ovis canadensis. The sequence goes on from NC_091249.1 coordinate 120,599,992, forward strand.
GAGAATCCCATGGACAGAGGAGCCTGGTGAGCTACAGTCCATGGGGTCGCAAATAGACAGGACTGAGCAGCCAACAGGCTCACTTTCACTTTCGGTGATTCTGATGCTCCCCAAAGTATAAGCACCATCAATTTAGATGAGTAAAAAAGGGCTATCCCGCACCTGTAAGTTCTCTTAATTACCTTATGTCTGTAACTCAGGCAGGGAGAATATGGGAGGAATTTGAAATAATGATATGTGTATTCTGCCTTTTGAAATAAGAGGAGAAATCACATTAATCAAGTAATAGGCTGATAATTATTTGAGGTACAAGCAATGACCTCTTTAAAAAATATCCTAGTGATCAAGAATCAGTGAAGCAGAAATGCCTATTTTATGACTTTTTGGAGAAGTTGATGTTCCAAAATTGATTTTCGCAGTCTCATCAGAATTCACAAGAAAGATATCTAAAATGATATTCTGCATGAACACTATTTTTTTGGTCTTCTCTTTATGAGCTGTATATTCGCTGTAATTCTGAAGTGATTCTAAGACAGAAAATGATAAAGTTCATTTACTTAAATTACAATTTTTAACCCTGTGTTTGGTTAATTGTAATGTGGTGAATAAAGCTAAACTGTAACAATTATTTTTTCAGAGCAGTGTCCTTTGACCTCTAGGCAAAATCAGATACCCTGCTACACATCTTAAATTTCCTCCTCAACATTTTCCATTTTATTGTAATTATACGTTTACTAGGGTGACCCTGTTTAAGCCTCATTCCCTCGCCCATAAACTGGCAGTATTCTTACCCTACCGGTCCTGCTGTCTCAAATGAGATAGCACGCGTGGGGAGCATGCGGCTGCCCGTGTCATCTGCCCAGAGCTTCTGATGTAGCCGGGCTGCTGCCTTAAGCCCCAGGAGGGCGTGTGCCGCTGCGCCCTGTAGCTGTTTGATGATAGGTGTTCGATGAATGGGCTGATGGGCTGAATGGCTCTGACTTTATGAGAGCCCATGGCAGTGTGAGGCCATGCGCAGCACCAGTAAGTGTCAGAGGTCTTTGAGCCTCGTGCTTAGCATTTCTGGTGAAGCAGTCATGGGCACAAAATTTTAAGACTGATAGCATCTCTAACCAGGATTTATAGGTAGATGATGACATAGCGCATTCTCCGTGTCTTACTGCTTTTCTGCTTCCTCAAAACCCCTATTCTCTTACTTTATTCTCTGCCTGCTTAAAACATCTTGGTGCTTTCAGTCTAAACCAAGTTGAAATCTAATGATGTTTTGAAATTGAGTTGGTTTTTGGAAGAAATCTGGACAGCCGATTCATAGTATTCTTGATATTTTCATCATATTCTTATCAGATCTACTTTATTCATAAACATGAAACATATGCAAAGCAGTAAATCAACTTTTGGCCACTCATGACAGTGGGATTTCTGATGGGGCAGTCATGGTTAGCGGTTTTATCGGCACATGGGGCAGATGAATGTTTCTAAGCCATGTGTTTCTAAGCCATCAGAGCAGAGGAAACAGTGGTGTTACTCATAGGAGACCGTCCATAAAATTTGATTTTAGGCACTTCAGAATTTTATTTGTAGCATCGAGGTCACAGAGGAGCAAAAGAATCAGCAGAATTTAAGAACAGTCAGAAGGTAAATGGTGCTTTAAAAAATTACAAGTCCTAGATCAGGGAGAGTGTCTTACCCAGGTCCTTCTTCCAAGAAAGGAGAGAATTGTGAGGCAGTTCGAGACTCTGCTCAAGGCTCGCCGGCCAGGTGCACACGCTCACTCGCGCGTGCTCCCCCTTTCTCTGTCGCCTCCTCTCTCCCTCTCTCTGCGCTCTCGGTCCCTTTCATGCAGGTCGCTGAGCACCCTCCCCGCAGCCGGTGCTGGCGTTGCGGGGGGGGGGGGGGGGGGGGGGGGGGGCACGAGGGACGCGGTGCCTGCTCTCTCGCACTGTGTGCTCGCCGCTGTGCGATTGCTCGGGAAGATCCTCTTAGCCGCCTGGTCCTGCTGGCACTTTCCTGTCTTCTCCGGTGCTTGCCTTCCTTTCTGAGTGCTTCTGCAGAAGTGAAAAACTCCTAAAAGACTTCCTAGAACTCTGCACCTTACCTTTCTTATGTCTTAAACTTCTCTTTGTGGAGAATTAAAGTTAATGAAGGCAAAGATCTAGAGGCATGTGAGAAAAGGAATTGGGTATATACTCAGCCAGGTTTCCGGAAACTGCTCAATTAGTCAAGTTAGAAATAACTTGGTGGTTGTTGTTCACTTGCTAAGTCGGGCCTGACTCCACACCCCCATGGACTGCAGCGTGCCAGGCTTCCCTGCCCTTCACCTTTTCCTGGAGTTTGCTCAAATGTGTAGAAATAAAAAAAATGAATAAAATGTCCCACCCAAACCAGCTAATGATATACACAAGTGTATCTTTAGGGTCTAAAACTGAAAAATATTAAATGTTCATTGACAGAGAAATGGATAAGGAAGATGTGGTGTATATATGTATAATGCAATATTAATCTTCCAGAATAAAAGAATGTTATAATGCCATTCGCAACAATGTGGATGGACTTAGAGATTGTCATACTGAGTGAATAAGTCAGACAGAGAAAGACAAATATCACATGATATCCCTTGTATGTGAAAAAAAATGGTATAATTGAACTTATTTACAAAACAGAAACAGAATCACAAATGTAGAAAGCAAACTTAGGATTACCAGGAAGGATGGGATAAATTGGGAGGTTGGGACTGCCATATACACACTACGACACGTGAAACAGCTCAGTGAGAAGGACCTGCCGAATGACACAGGGAGCTCTGCTCAGTGCTCTGTAACGACCTGTATGCGGAATGAGTCTTAACGAGTAGGTATATGTATAACTGATCCCCTTTGCTGTAGCTGAACACTAACGCAACATTGTATATCAACTGTCCTTAGATAAAAATTAAAAAATCAAAATAAAATTTTTATTGAGGTATACTTGCTTAATGCAATATTTACAGGTATTCAGTATGATTCAACTTTTAAAATACTATACTCCATTTATAGTTATTGTAAGATGTTGGCTGTATTCACTGTTGTGCAGTGTACCTTTGTAGCTTATTTTTCTAACAGTTTGTACCTCTTAATACCCCACCTGTATATTGTGCCTCCTCCCTTGCTGCTCCTTACTGATAACCAGGAGTTTGTTCTTAGTATCTGTGTGTTTCTTTCTTTTCTGTTAGGTTCAGTGGTTGGTTGTATCTTTTGGAGTCCACGTAGGAGTGATATCTTACAGCATTTGTTTTTCTCTGTTTGATTTATTTCACAGAATCATACCCTCCAAGTCCATCCATGTTGTTGCAAACGGTGAAATTTCTTTCATTTGTTTTTTTTGTGACTGAGTAGCATTGCCTTGTGTATGTACACGCATCTTCTGTATACATTTATGTGCAAATGGACACTTAGGTTGCTTCCGTATCTTGAGAACTGTAAATCATGCTGCTGTGAACATCAGAGTGCGTGTGTCTTTTCAAATTGCTGTCTTTCTTTCATATATATGTACTCAGGAGTGGAATTGCTGGGTCATGTGGTCATTCTGCTCTTTGTTTGTTTGCACCAGATCTGAGTTGCAGCAAGTGGGATCTCTAGCTGAGGCGTGTGGGATATAGTTCGCTGACCAGCGCCTGAACCCAGGCCGTCTGCAGCCACTGCACCCCCAGCAGAGTCCCTGCCTTTAATTTTCAGTTTCTAGGAACCTGCATTTTGTTTTCCACAGAGAGTGCACCAGTTGACCTTCCCATCAGTCGTGTTCCAGGGTTTCCTTTTCCCCACGTCCTTGCCAACATAGGTATTTGTGTTCTTTTTGATAACAGACATTATGACAGGTGTGAGGTGTTATCTCATCGTGGTTTTGATTTGTATTTCCCTGATGATTAGTTGCAAGTGCCTGTTGCCATGTGAATGTCCTCTTTGGAAAATTATCAACTCAGGTCTTCTGCCCAATTTTTTATCGTTTTTTTTTATGTTGAATTATATGAGCTGTTTATATATTTTGGATATTAACCCCTTGTCAGTCATATCTTTTGCAAACATTTTCTATCATAGACAGTAGGTTGACTTTTCATTTTGCTGATGGTTTTTGTTTGTATGCAAAAGCTTTTAAGTTTGAGTAAATCTGTTTTTTTTTTTTGCTTTTATTTTCTTTGCTCTAGGGTACAGTTCAAAAAATATTGCTGTGATTTATGTCAAAGAGTGTTCTACCTGTGTTTTTGCCTAGGAGTTTTATGTTTTCCAGTCTTATTACATATAGGTGTTTAATCTATTTTGAGTTAATTATCGTACATGGTATTAGACAATGTTCTAATTTCATTCTTTTCCCTGTAGCTATCCAGTTTTCCCAGCACCACTTATTGAAGAAACTGAATTTTCCCTGTTGTATATTATCCCCTCCTTTGTCATAGATTACTTGACTTAAAGTGTCTTGGTTTATTTCTGGGCTCTCTATCCTGTTCATTGATCTGTGTGTGTGTGTTTGTGCCAGTCCTGTATTGTTTGGACGGCGCTGTATTGCTTTGGTGACTGCAGCTTTGTACTAGTCTGAAGCCAAGGAGCATGAGCCTTCCGGCTCTGTTTTTTTTTTTTTTTTTAAGGATTGTTTTGGCAGTTGGGTTTTTTGAGTTTTCAAACACATTTTAAAATTATTTGTTCTAGTTCTGTGAAAAATACCATTTACAGATTCCAGTGATAAGGATTGTTTTTGAATCTGTAAATTGCCTTTGGTCATTATAGCAATGTCAATAGTTCCAGTCCAAGAACACAGTATATCTTTCCATCAGTCCTTCAGTTCCTTTCATCAGTGTCTTCAGTTCAGTTCAGTTCAGTCGCTTAGTCGTGTCCAACTCTTTGTGACCCCATGAATCGCAGCACGCCAGGCCTCCCTGTCCATCACCAACTCCCGGAGTTCACCCAAACTCAAGCCCATGGAGTCAGTGATGCCATCCAGCCATCTCATCCTCGGTCGTCCCCTTCTCCTCATGCCCCCAATCCCTCCCAGCCTCAGAGTCTTTTCCAATGAGTCAACACTTCGTATGAGGTGGCCAAAGTACTGGAGTTTCAGCTTCAGCATCATTCCTTTCAAAGAACAGCCAGGGCTGATCTCCTTTAGAATGGACTGGTTGGATCTCCTTGCAGTCCAAGGGACTCTCAAGAGTCTTAAAAAGTATAAAATTTGAATGAAGGATTAACTAAGCATATTTGAAAATATAGAAAAAAATCTTGGAGATGAAATTGTTCTTAAATGAAGACTTTATGCTGTACAGTGAATAAATGCCAGTCAGTTATTTTTCTACATTCTTCATAGTTAGATTTCATTGAGTATCATGTCTTTTCTTACACAGATATAACCAGTTACTCTTTATGTAAAAGTATATGGGAAAATATGATAAAGAATGTGTCTAAAATCAGTTGGAAAGGGGATTTTCTCTCAATCAATGGCAGTGTTGATAGACTAGTGTAGATAGACTAGTTTAGTAAAGGAACAAGTTAGACACTGCTTGTTACAATATTATATATTTAGAATTAGTTAGAATTACCTATAGGCCTTCCCAGGTAGTGCCAATGGTAAAGAACCTGCCTGCCAATGCAGGAGACGCAAGAGACAGGCATTCAGTTCCTGCCTTGGGAAGATCATCCGGAGAAGGAAAGGGCAATCCACTCCAGTACTCTAGCCTGGGAAATTCCATGGACAGAGGCGCCTGGTGGGCTACTGTCCATGGGGTCGCAGAGAGTCAGACAAGACTGAGCATGCACATGCAGGCAGAATCACATATAAAAATTAAATCATAGTAAAAGAGAAAGTAGAATTTAATATTTATAACCTTCTAGAGATGGAGATGAAATCTTCAAAGGTTAGAAAACATATAGAAAATTAATAAGGATAATGTGACCAATTTTGATTATCTAACAATATACTAATCTTAAATTTTAAAAGAAAAAAAGTCTCCTATAAAAGAACAAATCACAAACTTAACTAAACTGCATGTGTGTGTTTTTCTTTACTTGGTCAGATTAGGATTTTTACATTTTTTTTCATTCCTATATACGACTATTTCTTTCACTGTGATGATTAGTATAAGCCTTTGAAAAATGGTCAAGAAAAAATTATGTAAATATAATTATTACACTAGTAGTATTTCCATTATTGTATGTGGGATAAGCATGAGAATACAAAACTATTAATATGAAGGAGTTTAATATGATATAGGGAGACGTTTGGGTTTCTCTGGTGGCGCTAGCAGTGCCTGTCAGTGAGGAAGACATAAGAGAAGCGGGCTCGATCCCCGGGTCGGGAAGACCCCCTGGAGAAGGGAATGGCACCCCACTCCAGTATTCCTCCTGGAGAATCCCATGGGCGGTGGAGCCTGGTGGGCTGCAGTCCCTGGGGTCGCAGAGAGTCAGACACGACTGAAGCGACTTAGCACGCACGAGACAGGTAGACGTTTAATACGTTTCTGTTCATTTGAATAAGACCATTTGCACTCTGTTCACCAATGTTTGTTTCAGTTATTCCCAAACACTCATATTGTCTTTGCAGTCAGCCTGGGACAGGATATAAATTGTAATAAGTTTGTATTCTTAAAGTGCCTTGTACTTGCTAAGGGCTCAATGCATGTTTCTTTTAAGAATTCATTAGATAATTTGGGCCACACCACAGATACAATCCATTTAATTTTTTTCTACTGATAACATACAAAGTAAGCTGCTTCTTAACAGTAATCTATGTCAGTAAAAGCCAAAAAATATTTTTTTTTAAAAATTAGCTAAGTCATGAAATAAAACATTGATGAATCTGAAACACACTAATACCTATAAGATTCTTTTTGTGGTTAGTCAAGTCAAGCAATATTAGAAGAAAAGCTTATGATTTTACTAGCCTGCTTTAACCTGGTCCTTCTCATTTATATTCCACTTGTGTTGATAAATATTGTAATCATAATGTAAAAAGCATGGTTGATAAATGATTGGTGAAGTTTCAAAATGCCAGAATTAAATTCTGTAAAAAGTGCTATGAATGGCATCTTGATTTATACATAGTAATGTATTTCGACTTAGAAGATCATGGTGATGCTTGTTACGGTATTAGGGGACGCGTGTATGTACGTGTAGGCACCTGCATCCTACCTGTCCACTTACAGTTAGAGAAACAAAAAGGGCTGGAGATTTGAAAAAATACTGCAAATGAAGAGAGAATGAAAGAAATGGAGGCGAGGATAACAGAAAGTAAGTCAATACTTTATGAGTGTTTTAGAGGTGTCAGTATTTTTGGTGTTTGAAAGAGACGACGTGGGTACTAGTGTCAGTAGAGCCGTGGAAAGTACGTCTTTATCAGGCCGGAAATAAGGGAGAAAACGATGAGAGTCATTACTCAGTGAAGTGGAGAGCTGAGTCACTTTCTTTAGTGTCTGTGAAATAAAGCTTAAATAAAACCGGGCAGTACAGAAACCCTTTATCCAAGTATACTGCAGAACTGTTCATTTCAGACAGACATTCATGATTTGGCATACTGATAACTACTAAAATACTCTCAGTGTGCTACACTTAACATTAAAATATGTGCCAAACTTACGTGGCATGAGATAAAGCTTTTTGAAAATGTATTCACACATGCACAGGTATATACATATATATTGAAGGAATTGATTGGATTATTACATAGTTTAATTGTTATAGTTACTAGCAAGGTAAATGAAAAAAGTATAGGCATATTTTTTAATCTTCAATGATTATAAATAATGAGTTATGTTTCCTACAAAACAAAAAACTCAAATTGATGAAAAATTATTGATTTTGTTATCTATATGTGACTATAAAATTTAATGAAAAGATATAGATTTAATCTAAATAAAACACTTTTCAAATAGGTGGACCAACTTTGATATTTTTTAAGAGATATATATGGTTTTTAGGATTGTCATTTATACCACATTTTTGCAAAATTTGTCATCTCAAACAGATGAACAGTTTTTTTGTACCTCGAGATCTCTTCCTTTACTCATTTTTATTCAATATTTTTATTAAGTGCTGATTTCTCTCTCTCTCTTTTTTTTTAGCACTTGCTGTTTTACTGAGGAAAAGCTCTCTTTAAGCAGTTTCAAGCCCTCAAGCTATATGGCTGAGCTACATTAAATCATCTCAAAGTTTTCTCTTCCTTTGGCTCGTCTAGTTCTTTTTCCCCACCGTATATCTCAAATTCGAGATGAGGATGTTCTTCTGATATTGAATAGTTGAATGATAGATATTGTCCCGCCAGTTCATCCTTATCTGTCTTTGTATTGAAAGCTTAATGGCAAACTTGAGGCCAGGTTTGAAGGTGAATGAAAGGATAGGAACTTTGAGCTTGTATTTAACATTTAATCATCATTCTGTGCCCTCTGCATGCTGGGGATGCTTGATGAATGTTGATCAATAGTGATAACAAATAAGATGAATAAGATGAATTGAGGTAAAGCCATACCCAGAAAGAGGCTTACAGGTCTGCAGCAGGTGCCAGATCCCTTAAGAAGCAGAATCTAGTCTCTAAATAAAAAGCAGCAGAGTTAGTGAAAGGTCCCCTGGCCATAGAGGCAGGGTTTCTCTCTCTTTCTCTTTTTTTTTTTTTTTTTGTACTTTTTCCTGCTAACACATTTCCTCTGTGAATTCCCGTGTGGGTCCACGTCAGGGCACACACACACAGAATTAACCAGGAAACCCATCCTCGCTCTGAGTTTTTATGTTTTGCGTCTCTTCCCAGTCTGCCTGCCACTAGGACCTTTTCAGTCCTCAGATAACTGGCTTACGTATTTGGTCCAGAGTTTTTGTTGTAAGCGGTGGAAGGAATAGATGGTAGTGAGATTGCTTCATCTTATTTGTTATCGGAAGTCTCTACTGAGATTGCTTTTTAATTGATATATATACATTTTATTTTTGAAAAAGATTCTAGAGAATTCTTTGTAGGTTCCTTTTTTATTAGTTTGGTAATATGAATCATTTCAAACATGAAAAACTACAGAGAATAAAATAGTATGTACCCATATCCAAACTCATTTAAAATTTTTTCTGACATTTTACCATACTTAATTTTTAAGAAGAATTGAAACAACATGGATAAACGTGAAGCCCTCCTTGATTCTGATACTTTTTAGTCTCCTTGCTCCCTCCTTAATCTGTCTCCCTTATGTTTCTATCTATAATTCCTCTGTGCTTTTTGTGCTCGCCAAGCACAGTGGCTTTTTGTTTTGTATTTGTTGTATGTTTTTCAGTATTTATAAAGCTGTATCATTCTGCGACTTGTTTTCTATACTAAACATTTTAAAAAGTTATATTTGCCCATATTAATACTGTTACTGTTTAGTCACGAAGCCATGTCCAGCTCTCTTGTGACCCAATGCACCGTAGCGTGCCAGGCTCCTCTGTCTGTGAGATTTCACAGGCAGGAATGCTAAAGTGGGTTGCCATCTCCTTCTCCACGTGGTCTCCCCGACCCAGGGATTGAATCCATGCTTCCTGCACTGGCAGGTGGGCTCTTCACCTCTAAGCCACCTGGGAAGCCCGTTAATACTCTAGCTCAGGTTTATTTATTTTAACTGGCTTTAATTTTTAAATCATTTCAAAATTTTAGGGATATAACACAATTCATATATTTTCTTGTTAATAAATATTCTATTTTTTGAAATTTGTTTTTAGTTATCACTGACACAAATAATGAATAAAGAACATCCTTTATGTAGATGTGAGGTATGTGTGTGAGTTTCTCTTATTCAGTTCAGTTCAGTTCAGTCACTCACTCGTGTCTGACTCTTTGCGACCCCATGGACCACAGCATGCCAGGCCTCCCTGTTCATCACCAACTCCCAGAGTTTACCCAAACTCATGTCCATTGAGTCGGTGATGCCATCCAACCATCTCATCTTCTGTCGTCCCCTTCTCCTCCTGCCTTCAATCTTTCCCAGCATGAGGGTCTTTTCAGATGAGTCTGTTCTTCCCATGACGTGGCCAAAGTATTGGAGTTTCAGCTTCAGCATCAGTCCTTCCAATGAATGTTCAGGACTGATCTCCTTTAGGATGGACTGGTTGGATCTCCTTGCAGTCCAAGGGACTCTCAGGAGTCTTCTCCAACACCACAGTTCAAAAGCATCTAATTTTCTTCTCTTATTATTTATACCTAAAAAGTGGAGTAGCAAGGTGAAAAGGTATGCACGTCTCTAATTTTGTTTTATGTTGCTGGGTTGCTTCCTGATGTGTTTGCACCAGTTTACACTCCTATCAATAGAGTAAAAATGTTGTAATTTCCCTGCATCTCTACCATGCTTATTACTTTTTGGTATTCTGATGGATATATTCTGATAGATATATTCTGATATATGTATTTTGCTGTTCTCTGGGAGTTGGTGATGGACCAGGAAGGCTGGCTTGCTGCAGTCCATGGGATCTCAAAGAGTTGGACATGACTCAGTGACTGAACTGATTCTGATAGATATAATTTTAATTATATCCCACCATCACTAGAGAGATTGAAAATCTTTTTCTATATATATTGTCTGTTCTGGTTTCCACTTTTGTGAATTGTGTATTTGCTGTTTCAAGCTGAGAGCCTGGATCTATTTTTAGTTCTTTTCACTAAGGAGAAGGAAGTAACTTTAGTATAACCATCTAATTCCAGACACATAACACAGAAATATAGCAGGCGTAGCACTAACTCCACTTACTGCTTTGTGTCTGTGTACGTTGAAAGTATTTATTTTGTTTCTGAGTCCAGCACAGCCTTTTTGACTTTTTTTATATTTTACCTGTCATGTGTGTGTGTTTGAGGCAGGGGTCATGTTTTAAAGTATGAATTCAGTGTTTCATTTCGACCCTTTTTATTTTCATAAAAGTGGTGAATAAACTGTATAAGTTGACATCTAAATTGGCTTGAGATGAAAACACAAGCATAAGATCAATAAATGTAAATTAAAATATAATACTTCTGTGTATCAAAAAGCATCATAATAGAATTGAAAACTCATTTGAAGCAGATATGAGCAAGAATTCATTTATTTAACATATAGAGACCGTTTATTCTAAGAAGAGCACATTCTCCCTCTAGCAGAAAAACAGTCCACACGCACTCATGCAAGAAACTGAAGGCCTGAAAAATGTCTAACCCAGGCACTTAAAGAAATGTGTGTTAAGGAACAGTTCCCTCTGTCTTTGCCTAGGAAATTGATCAATAATAGAAAATAAAAGATGCCATAGCTAATGAATGTACGAGGAAATGAACACTCATTCTCTGCTGATGAGAATGTACATTGTGCTTTTTCTAGATGACATTTGGGCATTCTGTATCTAATGCTGTGCTGCGCAGTACTACACAGCCAGTAGCCACATTGGCTATTTAAGGCAAATATTTATTTCTTCAGTCTAACTCCCCACATTTCAAGTGCTTAATAGACTTACAACTTGTTGATGTTTAGTTGATAGTCATGTCCAAGTCTTGCAACCCCATGGACTTCGTCCACCAGACTTCCCTGTCCATGGGGTTTCCTAGGCAAGAATACTAGAGTGGGTACCATTTCCTTCTCCCAGGGATCTCCCTGAACCAGGATCGACCTGGTGTCTGCTACCTTGGCAGGCGGCTTCTCTACCAGTAAGCCACCAGGGAAGTTCAGATATACAGCGAGTGGCTTCATGTTGCACACAGCAGACACAGAATTTCCATAATCACAGGATGTTTTATTGGATGTCACTTATCATTACTTTCAAAATATTCACATCCTTTTAACCCAATAGCCCTACTCCTACTTCTAGGGATGTAGTCTAAAGAATTATTAGAAGTTTAAGGATCATCATCAAAGCACTGAAAAACAGTAGTAAAATTTTGGAAATAATTCAAATGTCTGAAAAAAGGAACAAATAAATGATTATAAAGTCATGTATGAGGATATTATAAAGACTATTAAACTATGTTTTTGCATTTGTTAAATGTCCTGGAAATGTGCTCATAATATACTGTTAACTGAACAAACAGGCAGCAGACATTGTTTATAGCAATAGCATGGTAGTGTTGCAAATTTTTGGTACTATTTTCTATCAGACACATAAGCCCACTCATATATTGCTTTCATAATTATGAAACTTAAAAAATCAAAAGTACGCCGGTTTGGGATATGTCTGGTTTTGAGCCTTATGAAGCGGTTGGTAATTGTAGTCATTTTAGGTCGTTAGTTTCATTTGAAATTTAGTGTTAGTTGGTATATTTATATGTTTAAGTATCACACTGTGTATGTGTAGGTGATATATCTTTGTAAAGAGAGTAAAAAATTGTAATTTTAAGTTTCTTCTTTTTTTCTATTTTTTATTTTTTTAATATAAATTTATTTATTTTAATTGAAGGCTAATTACTTTACCATATTTTATTGGTTTTGCCATACATCAACATGAATCTGCCACGGGTGCTCACGTGTCTCCCATCCTGAACCCCCCTCCCACCTGCCTCCCCATGCCATCCCTCTGGGTCATCCCAGTGCACCAGCCCTGAGCATCCTGAATCGAACCTGGACTGGTGATTTGTTTCACATATGATAATATACATGTTTCAATGCCATTCTCCCAAATCATCCCACCCTCGCCCTCTCCCACAGAGTCCAAGAGACTGTTCTATACATCTGTGTCTCTTTTGCTGTCTCGCATACAGGGTTATCGTTACCATCTTTCTAAATTCCATATATATGTGTTAGTATACTGTATTGGTGTTTTTCTTTCTGGCTTCACTCTGTATAATAGGCTCCAGTTTCACCCACCTCATTAGAACTGATTCAAATGTATTCTTTTTAATGGCTGAGTAATACTCTATTGCATTCTTCTTGAATAAACCTACTTTTATATTGTTTTCTAATAATTATATAGCCTAAATAAGGTGATTGTTATGTTTTATATGGTGGCAAAATCTCATCTACCTCATCTTACTTATTAAGATTATTAAAGCAGTGTATTAATTTTGAGAGTAATTTTGTAGAGAAAAAACTTTGGTAAAAATTTTTTTTCAGTTATTTGTTTTAAAAGTTTACAAGTTAGGTACTGAATAAAATTAAAATACTATGGAATCTATCCTTTGTATATTCTGATGTGCTAAGCAGATGTCATTATTATTGGAAAAGGTATAGTTAACCGTTTTGTTTTCTATAATAGGTTATTTGGAAAATTGAGAAATGAAATTTAATTTATCTTTATTTAGCATTTAAAAGGTGGTTTTAGTTACATGGTCTACGGCTGTTCGTTCAGTGGAGTTGTGAAGTAACACTTCACATTCTAAACCGCTTGAGCTGTTACTGGCATTGTATTAGTCTAGTAACCCCGCTGTTTCCATCCAGAACAGTAACAGACAGCAGTCTTTGCAGTGTCATTTCATCTTGCAAAGGCCCTTTCCATTGCTTTAATGATTCCTATGGAGAGATACTTTATAAACAGAGAAATTAATCCTTTTTAGTATGCATTCTCATGATTTAGACAGATGCGTAGATACCTTCACCCACAGTCAAATTCCAACACCCTCCAGAATTCTCCTGTGTTCTTTTCTCGTCAACCTCGCCCTATAAAATTTATTAAGAATATCATATGAAAGAAGCCATACAGTGTATATCCTTCTAAGTTTGACCTTCACTGAGCAAAGGGCGACTGCGCTTCATCCATGTTGTCACACAGACCAGAAGTTTCCTCCTTTTTGTAACTGAGCAGCAGTCTGTTCTGTGGCTATACCACAGTCTGTTTTTCCATTCTTCAGTTGAAAGGTATTTCCAGTATTTTGATTATTATTAACCTAATTGCTGTAAGCATTCATATTCAGGTTTTTGTGTGAACATAAGTTTTCATTTCTCGAGTATATGCCTGTGAATGGGACCGGTGTTTTTTCTGATAAATGTATGTTTATAAGAAGCTGCCAAACTGTTTTCCAAAATGACTGTGCCATTTTGCATTCCCATTAATGATACTGGAGAATTTTGGTCATTCTTCCTTCTTGTCAGTACTTGGTTTCATCACTTAAAAAAATTAAGTATTATTTTTGGTCAGTCTCATAGGTATATAGTTATCTTATTGTGTTGTTAATTTGCATTTCCTTAACTGGCTCAGTGGTAATGAATCTGCCTGCAATGCAGGAGACTTTGGTTCTGTCCCTGGATCAGGAAGATCCCCTGGAGGAGGGCATGGCAACCTACTTCAATACTCTTGTCTGGAGAATCCCAGGGACAGAGGAGCCGGGCAGGCTACATACAGCCCATGGGGTCATACAGAGCTGGAGATGACTCAGCAACTAAATAATAACAACAACGATAATGATGTCAAGTGTGATTTTAAGTGCTTATCTGTGGTCCTCGTGTCTTTGGTGGGAATTGACAGCCACGTAATGTAGAAACCCATGTATTAAAATGATAATCCTGCACGCGTGGAGGAAGTAAGGTGTGCTCCTCTTTAACGTTATATTACTGTGTTTACTCATACCTGGGATGGAGTAAAAATACCATCTTATTACTTATTTAAACAGCAACATAGTAATTCTTCTCCCTAACCACAGCTGCCCTCACAGATGTTGGCCGCTGCGTTGCTTGTCAGTATGTCAGCTGTTACCCTTGACATAATAGTTCCCCTGTTGAATTGTTTCTTCTCCCCATTCCCCATGGCTGTTTCCAAACTTAACTGTTTTTCTCATGCGCTTGAAAGAGTTTCTGCTCCTTCAGTCTTAGCAAGTGATCCTGCTTTCTTCTTTTTTCCTAAGAGCCTGGGTAAGAAAATCCTGCACACTCTACCAAGGATTATTTTCAGCCATCCTAACCTGGCTTGCTCTCTTACCCCAGCCGTTATCAGTTCAGCTGGGTTCCCTGGTGGCTCAGAGGTTAAAGCGTCTGCCTCCAATGCGGGAGACCCAGGTTCGACCTCTGGGTCGGGAAGATCCCCTGGAGAAGGAAGTGGTAACCCACTTCAGTATTCTTGCCTGGAGAATCCCATGGACAGAGAAGCCTGGTGGGCTACAGTCCATGGGGTCGCAAAGAGTCGGACACGACTGAGCGACTTCACTTTCACTTATCAGTTCACCTAGCTTTTTTCTTTTCACTTTCCTCTGGTTAACTCAGTTGTTCTGGACTGCATGTTCGTGCCTCCCCTCCCGCAGTTCACACATTGAAACCCTGTCACCCCATGTGGAGGACATTAGGAGATGAGGGTCTCGTGGGGGAGGGAGGGTTAGATGAAGTCATGAGGGTGGAGCCTCCACGATGGGACCAGTGTCTTTGTAAAGAGAGGAGCCGGGAGAAGAGGTTTGTCTGCAAACCAGCAGGGGTGTTCTGTACCTGCTGTACCTGCTGGTGCCTCGATCTTCCAACTTCTCAGCCTCCAGAAACGGTGAGAAAGAAGTAGCTGTTTGCTGTTTAAACCACCTGGTCTATGGCATATAGTTAGAGCAGCCTGAACTAAGATACAGCTCACCTTCGTCCCAAGTCTTTGTACCTCCCTTGGGCCTTTGATACATTGGTTTTCTCTATTTAAAAAAGAAAACAAAAACAAAGCATTTTTCATTTCTCTTGCAGCTGCGTCCTTACCTTAAACCATCGTGGACAATAGCTTCCGTTCAACTAGGCTTGCCCTTCAGTCTTATAAAATAGCTCCTGTCTTTCTTACAAAGTAACTTACAAGAGAAATCCAAATTTCCGTCAGTCTTGCTCCTCAGCTGCTCATTTGGAGTCTTCTGAGAAACCCTTCTACCCTTTCCACCTGACTGACACTGAACTCTCAAGTATCTGAGATGAGTTCTCTTCACTTGCTTCAGTGACCTCCTCTTAGCCCCCAGCCTGTTTAAAAATCTCTGCTACTTCGTGAAAATTCTGTCTTTTAGTAGAAACTGTCTTCTGCCTTTGCTTTTTGCTTCTTCCCGGATGCAGCCCTCTGTTGGCTCTCAATTTCAGTTAATTATATAAAACACTATCCCCAAACTTGGTATCTTAAAATCATGTTTTGTTATCTCTCATGATTCTGGACAGTCCTGCTAGTTTAAGCTGGGCGCACTCGTTTGCGCTCAGCTGACAAGGTAAGGGCTGGGCCCAGCTGACAGCTTCAGTGACTGGTCTTTAATGCCAGGCTTCTTCCTATAATATCATCACGATCTTGGCATACTGTTTGAAGATAGTAAAAACAAAAACTTCTAAGGCTTCTTGAGGTCTAGACTTTGTAATTTGCCCAGAACCAATTCTGTCACAATCTGTTGTTCTAAGTAAGTAATAGAGCAGGCCAGGATTCAAGGTGAGGAAGAGACTCCATGTCTGGAGGGGAGGAAAAGTAGTTACTCTTCAAAATGGCATATGTATACGTGTGTGTGGATATGAAGCAGTCTTCTACAGTTCTTGACTCTTGGAACTTGCTGTTTTCTCCTTAACTCTCCTTCTCTTTTCCTCTTGAGATGTTCTGTGCTGCTGCTCTCTTACAAGTCTCATGAATTTTTGACCAGTAGTTGGAATTGTCTCCAAGGAGGAACACCTGAATTTGGGTGTCCCAGATTAAAACGGTATAAAAGAGAATTCATTATCTTCACTCCTGATCCTGTGCTTTTGTCTCTTTTCCTGATTTTATGTCCTAACTGTGACCCATGGAGTTACCATCTGTGCAGATAAGCATTCTGGGTTTGGGGACTGTCTCCCCCTATCTCCCAAACAGAGCTGCTCATGTAGTTCTGCTGACTGTAAGTTTAAACAGCTGATTACTTATAACAAACTGTTATTAAGATTCACATATTAAGAGAATATAAACTATTCCCTTTCAGTTCAGTTCAGTCGCTCAGTCGTGTCCGACTCTGCAACCCCATGAATTGCAGCACGCCAGGCCTCCCTGTCCATCACCCACTCCCAGAGTTCACTTAAGACTCACATCCATTGAGTTGGTGATGCCATGCAGCCGTCTCATCCTCTGTCGTCCCCTTCTCCTCCTGCCCCCAATCCCTCCCAGCATCAGAGTCTTTTCCAATGAGTCAACTCTTCGCATGAGGTGGCCAAAGTAGTGGAGTTTCAGCTTTAGCGTCATTCCTTCCAAAGAACACCCAGGACTGATCTCCTTTAGGGTTGGATCTCCTTGGACTCTCAAGAGTCTTCTCCAACACCACAGTTCAAAAGCATCAATTCTTCGGCCCTCAGCTTTCTTCTCAGTCCAGCTCTCACATCCATACATGACCGCTGGAAAAACCATAGCCTTGACTAGACGGACCTTTGTTGGCAAAGTAGTGTCTCTGCTTTTGAATATGCTGTCTAGGTTGGTTTTAACTTTCCTTCCAAGGAGTAAGCATCTCTTAATTTCATGACTGCAATCACCATCTGCAGTGATTTTGGAGCCCCAAAAATAAAGTCTGACACTGCTTCCACCGTTTCCCCATCTATTTCCCATGAAGTGATGGGACCAGATGCCATGATCTTCATTTTCTGAATGTTGAGCTTTAAGCCAACTTTTTCACTCTCCTCTTTCACTTTCATCAAGAGGCTTTTTAGTTCCTCTTCACTTTCTGCCATAAGGGTGATGTCATCTGCATATCTGAGGTTATTGATATTTCTCCTGGCGATCTTCTCTATTATTTTTACAATGTTTTGGAGTTTTGAACATTTGGGTTTGGCACAAATGAATTTATTTTGAGAAATGAGAGAGATGGACATGCGAAAATCAAAAGAAGTTAATCCTTCTCTTTTTATTATGTTCTTGACAGTTGGTTCCTAATGTTAATATTACACTTTCTTGACTTTATTATTGTGATGATGTCTGTGATGGTGAGCTTCGCGAAAGTGGAGATCATGTGTTAATATATGCCTGTCAGGTTAGTTGCTAAGTCGTGCCTGTTTGTGACCCTATGGACTGTAGCCCATCAGGCTTCCCTGTCCATGGGATTTCCCAGGCAAGAATACTGGAATCGGTTGCTATTTCCTTCTCCAGGAGATCTTCTCAAGCCAGAGATCAAGCCTTTGTCTCCTGAGTCTCCTGCCTTCGCACGTGGATTTGATGCATTTATGTATTGCAGTGTGATTCCCACTGGCGCACTGGATGCCTGGCACGTCACGTAACTATAGCTCCCTTTTTTGCAGTGGAAGCGGTTAAGGTCTAGTCTCTGAGCAGCTTTGGCGTTTATATGAGACAGTGTTGTTGACTACAGTCACTGCTCCAGCTCCCAGGACTCATTTATCTGCTGGTTCCAGTTTTGCACCCTCTTTTTTCCATTTGTTTCAAAGTAACAGCTTTTTTTTTTTTTTTAAAGCAATAACTTCGCTTCACGTAGTATGATTTCCGGAAAGTGATTCCAAAATTTGCCTTCTTTGAGACCTGTGTGGTGTTTCTGTGTGATGTTACTATGATAGCACATGAGCAGTTTGCATAGAGCTTGAAATTGGAAAGATTTGTTCAAAGAGATACATTTATGTCTCATGGGACATTAAATGTAAATGTGTGGATGATAATAAATGCTACAGTTTCCTTTAAATTATGGGTTATTTTCTTCCTTTGCTTTTGGAAGAATGGAAAGGGAAAAAATAAAGGCAAATGCTCTAAAGTCTAGGAGAATGTGATAAATAATAAAGAAAAGTGAAAAGTACCGAATCTTGTTTCACAGTGTAAGGTGACAAACAGCAGGAGTAGACACTCTTTGCGCACTTAGTCACTGACTGCTCACGCTGCTGAGCATGCAAAAGGGAGCTTCCTGCTACTGGGAACGGGGAAGTCTGGGTGCATTTTCTGACTTTAGTGTTACCCTTGTTTTTAGGGTAATCTTTTTAAATGATTTTTTAAGAACATTTTGTTCTCAATGTCTCTGTAGGCGTTAACGTGAAAGTATGATATTTATGTTTCCAGAAATAATGTCGGACTCAATCTAGTTATCAGAAAAAGCTGTTCTTGTGTTTGACAGTTGCATGAATTTTGACTCGTGTGTGTGTGTGTGATTTCATAAGCTCCCTGGTTCTGACATAGAGCAAGGCAGCGTTTTTATCAAAGCAACATCTGCTGGCCCCTTTGCAGTCATCAGAGTGGAATCATCATTTCCATTTAAAGTTTTTGCTATTCAAGCCTTTTAAAACTGGGCTGAATCAGTTTCCTGTGATTGCTGAGACAAAGGACATAGTAACATTTTCATGCTGTATTAATAACTGTTATATATTCACACATAATATTGCTCATTTCTAGATCCTCTGCAATAGCAGTTCACATGAAAATATAAAACTTATCTCCATACAGCATCCATTTTAATTCTTTTAGCTTGGTCCCCAAAAATTCATTTATCTTTTGTTCTGTTGACTAATTCTGGAGGAATATATTATGTTACTGACCTTAACTTTATTATGGTTATTTTGTTTAAGTTAAAATACGTCCTTTTTGCAATGGATAGATCTTTTAATTGAAATGCAATGGACGTGTAACATTGTGTGGGTTTTAGGTGTACAGTGTGTGGATTTGATGCATTTATATATTGCGGTATGATTGCCACTGTAGCATTGGGTGCCTGTCACTTCACGTAATTGTAACTCCCCTTCCTTGCGGTGGGAACAATTAAAGTCTAGTTTCTTAGCAGCTTTGGTATTTATATGAAAGAGTATTGTTGACTATAGTCACTGTTCTGTGCATAGCCTCCCAGGACTGATTGATCTGCTGGTTCCAATATTTTCCCTTAACCAAGTCAGCCTTGGTTCTCCCAGACACTGGCCCCTGGTGACCACCCTCTGCCGTCTGCCTTTTTGAGTTTGGCTTCTTCAGATTTCGCATAGAAATGACACAAACGGTGTTTGTCGTTCTCCAACTTGTCTCAGCACAGTGCCCGCAGACTCCACGTATCCTGCTGGCAAACGGGACGATCTCCCTCCTCCTTGCGACTGGACAGTGCTCCGTCGTGTAAATATGCTCTTTACCCCCCACCCTCAGTGCCACCTGGGCTGTTCAGTGAGCTGCACATTGTAAGCAGTGCTGCTATCAACAGTGGGTCACTTGTGTCTTCTCGACATAGTGATTTTATTTCCTTCAGGCAGATACACCCAGAAGTCGGATTGCTGGGTCGTATCACATCCTGTTTTTAATTTAAGGAACCTCCATTCTGCTCGCCGTGGTGACTGAATCAATCTATGTTGCTCCCGACAGTATGCAAGAGTGTCCTTGTCTCTGCATCCTGCCCAGCTCGTTGCGTCTTGTCTTCATCGTGGCCGTTCTCGTGCGTGTGAAGGGATGTCTCACTGTGGTCTTGCTTGCATTTCTCTGGTGACTAGAAACTCTGAGGATCAGTCCCGTGTGCCTGTGGGCCGCGTGGATCAGGTCCATGTGCCTGTGGGCCGCGTGGGTCAGTCCATGTGCCTGTGGGCCGCGTGGGTCAGGTCCATGTGCCTGTGGGCCGCGTGGGTTAGTCCCATGTGCCTGTGGGCCGCGTGGGTTAGTCCCATGTGCCTGTGGGCCGCGTGGGTCAGGTCCATGTGCCTGTGGGCTGCGTGGGCATCTTGTTTGGAAAAATGTCCTCTTAGCTCCTCTGCCCATTTTTTAAAATTGAAATTCTTTGTTTTTTTTGTGTGTGTGACTGAGTTTTAGTAATTCTTTATGTATTTTGGATATTAAACCCTTTATCTAATATATAGTCTGTAATTTTTTTCCCATTTCACAGATTGCCTTTTTATTTTCTTAAATCTATTTTGTTGTGAAGAAAACTTTTAGTTTGATGTAGTCCCACTTGTCTTGGCTTTTTACTTCCTGTGCTTTTGGTTGTCTTATCCAAAAACTCAGAGAACCCACAGAAATTATTTGCACTGACGAGAAAGCGGCAGTAAGAGTCAGCAAAGGTGATGCTTCTGCTCTGTCGTGCCCATTGAAAAGCATCCTTGTCTTCATATTGAGCATCTACAGATTTAGGGCTGATAATCAGTTTTAACTTTTTATTTTGTTTTGAGGTTGAGCCTATTAACAATGTTGTGCTAGCTTCAGGTAAACAGCAAAGGGACCCGGCCATACATATACCTATATCCAGATAATCAACTTTTTATGATGATACAGTTAAAATAATACCGTATCATTGGAATTATACATACAGAGAACTCTAGATAACCAAAGTTTTTATACCCCTTTTCCACATTATCTTTTTGCCTTTTTACAATTTTCAATATAGTTTGGCAGTGAAGAATATAGATGTATCCAATACCTGAATCCTAATGTTGCAGATATGTAGGATGGGTCAGTTTATCAATGAAAGCTTAAGCTTCCTCATCTATAAATGGAATTTATGACTGCTGTTAGGTTTTACAGATTTAAATAGATGCCATATGTGTATAATCATATAAATCGTATACATGTAAAAATTACCATGTCTGGCACACAGTAATCTTTTAAAATGTCAGCTAATTCCCACAACATTTCAAAGGACTCACTATGTTTTCCTAGCAAAATGTGAGCCTTTCGAAGGGCTCAAGTTGCAGAGTTGCATTTCCCTCACACTGCTTTCCGATCATCTTTACCAACCCCTTGATTGGATAAACAGTAAGGAGAAATGCAAAACAAAAATGTGAAGGTTTGATAACTAGTTGGGTAATGCCACTGTTAAATCATGGGCTTCCCAGGTGGTGCTAGTGGTAAAGAACCTGCCTGCCAGTGCCAGGAGACTGAGAGATGAGGGTTTAGTCCCTGGGTGGGGAGATCCCCTGGAGGAGTGTACGGCAGCCCACTCCAGTATTCTCGCCTGAAGAATCCCTTGGACAGAGGAGCGTGGCGGGCTACAGTAGATACTGTCGGGGCGGGTCGGACATGACTGAAGCAACTTAGCATGCACATACTTTGAAGCGTGTGACTTTGAGAAACTGCTTGTCTTAACACAAAAGTCTGAAATGGCATAGCTGGTTCATGCAAATCACAGCTGTCCTCCAACACCAAAGTATTATAATAATTCAAAAGATAATGCAGAGAATGAAAGTGTTAGACACTCGGTCATGTCCAACTGTTTTGTAACACCATGGACTGTAGCCTTCCAGGCTCCTCCATCCATGAAACGTTGCAGGCAAGAATACTAGAGTAGGTATCCATTCCCTTCTCCAGAGGATCTTCCCAACACAGGGATCAAATACAGGTCTCCTGCATTGCAGGTGAATTCTTTACCATCTGAGCCACCAAGAAAGCCCAAAGCAGAAATCAGGCACAAATGTAGTGTTCTTTCTCCCCTTGCGGCTTGTGTCCATGATGTATGGCTTTCAAAAGCTTCCCTTTCATCACAGGAAGGTAAGTTTTGGATTAACAGAATCAAAAGTTCCAAGCAGTGGATGGTTTGGGGATTCTGTCCTTTCAGTCCATTAATTCCACACACAAAAATTCTTACATAACTACTTCCTATTCTCTAGTCAGTTCAGTTCAGTCACTCAGTCGTGTCCGACTCTTTGCGACCCCATGAATCGCAGCATGCCAGGCCTCCCTGTCCATCACGAACTCCCGAAGTTCACTCAGACTCACGTCCGTTGAGTCAGTGATGCCATCCAGCCATCTCATCCTGGGTCGTCTCCTTCTCCTCCTGCCCCCAATCCCTCCCAGCATCAGAGTCTTTTCCAATGAGTCAACTCTTCGCATGAGGTGGCCAAAGTACTGGAGTTTCAGCTTCAGCATCAGTCCTTCCAAAGAAATCCCAGGGCTGATCTCTTTCAGAATGTGTTGGTTGGATCTCCTTGCAGTCCAAGGGACTCTCAAGAGTCTTCTCCAACACCATAGTTCAAAAGCATCAATTCTTCGGCGCTCAACCTTCTTCACAGTCCAACTCTCACATCCATACATGACCACAGGAAAAACCATAGCCTTGACTAGACGGACCTTAGTTGGCAAAGTAACGTCTCTGCTTCTCAATATACTATCTAGGTTGCTCATAACTTTTCTTCCAAGGAGTAAGCATCTTCTAATTTCATGGCTGCAGTCACCATCCGCAGTGATTTTGGAGCCCCCAAAATAAAGTCTGACACTGTTTCCCCTGTTTCCCCATCTATTTCCCATGAAGTGATGGGACCAGATGCCGTGATCTGTGTTTTCTCAATGTTGAGCTTTAAGCCAACTTTTTCACTCTCCTCCTTCACTTTCATCAAGAGACTTTTTAGTTCCTCTTCACTTTCTGCCATAAGGGTGGTGTCATCTGCAGATCTGAGGTGATTGATATTTCTCCTGGCAATCTTGATTTCAGCTTGTGTTTCTTCCAGCCCAGCGTTTCTCATGATGTACTCTGCATAGAAGTTAAATAAGCAGGGTGACAATATACAGCCTTGACGTACTCCTTTTCCTATTTGGAACCAGTCTGTTGTTCCATGTCCAGTTCTAACTGTTGCTTCCTGACCTGCATGCAGATTTCTCAAGAGGCAGGTCAGGTGGTCTGGTATTCCCATCTGTCTCAGAATTTTCCACACGCTCATAATTATTGGTTATTATAGATAAACCTGTCTAGAAGACCAGGTAAAGACCTTAACTTTATAGGTAAGCCCTCCCTGGTAACTTTCTCCTAAGTTTACCAGTTCAGTTCAGTTCAGTTCAGTTCAGTCACTCAGTCGTGTCCGACTCTTTGCGACCCCATGAATTGCAGCACGCCAGGCCTCCCTGCCCATCTCCAACTCCTGGAGTTCACTCAGACTCACGTCCATTGCATCTCATCCAGCCATCTCATCCTCTGTCGTCCTAGGTTTATACCGAAGTATTACTATTAATAGTATCGAATTGAGATCAACAGAACAGCAGCATCAACTCCACCTGGAAACTTAGTAGATATATAAATTGTTGGGTCCTTTGCCAGGTCTACTGACGAGAGTCTTGGGGTGAGACCTGTCAATCTTACCAAGTCCTCCGCATGACTCGGATGGAGGCTGAGGCTTGAAGGCCAGTCTGTCCATAACTTTGCCAGGCGTCTGGTGGAGGTCGTTCGTTCCTCCTGGCGTTCTTCCTATAGTGCTGGGGAAGGGGTGAGTCACGAAGCTGCTAACTCTTTCCTTCCCAAGCTTACCTTATACCTGTACATATAAATACAGCTATAAAGCTGCTTCTGTAAATTTCTAAGACCAATGGAAAGAATTCTGACCATGATTTACGCTTATCGTCAAGATAATTTTGGAGAACAGAAAGTTCTAACTGCTATGCTGCTTTCCTAAAAATGCTTTGAAGTTTATTTCTTTGGGGGACTTGCCTGGTGGTCCAGGGGTTGCGACTCTGTGCTCCCAATGCAGAGGGCCTGGGTTCTGTCCCTGGTCGGGGAGTAGACTCTACGTGCTGCAACTAGGACTCAACACAGCCAGATAAATAAACATTAAAAAAAATTATTTCTTTTGGGTTTGGCTTAAGGGTAACTTTCCCACTAATACAAAATGGGTCTCACTACTTGGCAGCCAAGTTGTTTTTAGCAGGTTTGGCCTACCTACCACCTACCACACCCACCAGATTTGGCTCTTAATTACTGTCTTTACAAATTCCATTTCCATAGGTTGGTATCTGCTGATTGGAAACATTCTTAAGTTCCGAAGGCAGTTTTTAAAATGGATTGCCAGAGTTGTTTTTAGCAAGAGCAGTGTTTGTGGAGTCAGTTTACTTAGAAATTGTGTTTTAAGAGTTGGTACTATTGCTTTATAGTCATAAGTAATGTAGCGCATATTTGGGCACCTCTCTGGTCTCTCCCACGGTGTAGGGATGCTCTGAGACAAATGGCGTTTAACTAAGGACTCATTCTACCCTTATTCTCCTTTTTTTCTTTCCCATAAATTTATTCAGTTTACTCAAAGAAATTAATATAATTTAAACTGCGTTATTCCAACTACCTGTTTCATTCACTGTATTTCTTTCATAAGAAATCATTTGATTTTCTGATTGTTAATATAGGCAGTCTATAGTCAAAGTGAAATTTAAAGAAGAAAATTATTACTACTCAAACCCTAGAGATAGCTTCTGTTGATTAGCTTCTTCCTGTCAATCAGTTGTGTTTTTTAAACTCGAATTATTTTCAGGATTTCGCTTCACATATCGAGTAAGACGATTGTAGTGTAGCCACTTCAGTATGCCTGTGTCATACATGCCAAAATACCTCAACCCACCTCATGATGAGGTTCAGAGAGACAAATGGCTTTTTGTTCTACCCAGTGCTATTTATTACCATTATAATTAACAAACACAGGTTTTTAGCTGGTATGCAGAAGCATTGTAAAATTAAATTTTGGCAAACCATCTGCCTTTTTAAAGTTTTCTTTGATGTGAATAACAGTAATATCAGGGGCTTTAATACTGGATTCTCTGTTGTGGAATTTTCTTGAATCTTTCATCTTGAAATCAAGTAACTTAGTTTTCTATGAAGATATACAATTTAATACAAAATGCATATTATAGTGGTATGTTTAAATAATTAACAACTCATTTAATGAAAATTTGACTCACAAGCAGAAATTGCTTTTCATTTTTAGTTTCTATTAATTTACTGAAAGAATGCTCTGATACGGTATTCTGCATATGCTGAGTGTAAAATATATTAGAATATTTTCTTAAACTTTTTTATTGGCCAGTTTCTCCCTACCTGTTGTTGTTGTTCAGTTACTAAGTCGTGTTCCATGCTTTGTGACCCCATGAACTGCAATATGCCAGGCTTCCCTGTCCTTCATTATCTCCCAGAGTCTGCTCAAACTTATGTTCATTGAATTAGTGATGCCATCCAACCATCTCATCCTCTGTCGTCCCCCTTTCCATTAGTCTTTAGTTTATGAGAGATTTCTCAGTATTTATCTCAATTTTTTATAAAATTCCTAAGGCTTTAGGATAACATATATGCCATCTTATAAAACAGTAATAGATAGCTTTTACTAAACTGTAAATCTTACACAGATAAGACTAGTTGAAGTGCAGTGCTTACTTTCCTTAGATTTGGTAAAAGTTGTAGTTGTGGTTTAGTCACTAACTTGTGTGTGACTCTTTGCAACCCCATGAACTGTAGCCCACAGGCTCCTCTGTCCATGGGATTCCCAGCAAGAATCCTGGAGTGGGTTACCATTTGCTTCTTCCCAGCCCAGGGATCAAACCCACATTTCTTGAATTGGCAGGCAGATTCTTTACCCCTGAGCCACCAGGGAAGTCCAGATTTGTTCAGTATTTATTTGCAAACATGACCTTTTGAAACATTTTTTCTAAAAGTTGTTGTATTTTCCTGTTATCATTGTAAGAACTATAATCCAGCAAATAGTTATGAAATAGCAGTGATGTATGTGTCAGACATTACAAGCCAGACAAAGCTCCGATAAGCAGGCAGCTTACCTTTTAGAGGGAGGAGATACAGAAAAGTAGGCTTCCCAAGGTGGTGCCAGAGGTGAAGAACCTGTGTGCCAGTGCAGGAGACACAAGAGACGTCGTGAGCACTTTCCCTGAGTTGGAAAGATCCCCTGGAGAAGGTCGTGGCAGCCCACTCGTCTTCCTGCTGGAGAATCTCTCCAACAGAGGAGCCTGGTGGGCCACAGTCCATGGGGTCGCAGAGTCGGACATGACTGAAATGACTTAGCGTGAACGTACACACACATACATAAAAGTGAACAGATGAGTTAGAAGAATTGTAGTTTAATGTTGCTAAAAAGGAAACAGGTGAACTGGTGAGGTCCTTAGACCCAGAAAGACTTTACACAGCTCCTCCTGGGGCTCTGCGTTGGCACTCCGCCGGGTGTGCTCTGCCTGCAGTTGAGGCACTCGTAGTCCCCAGAATGTGGACTGTGGGACCACACAGAGTTGGTCGATTCCCTTTCAGGGCCTCGAGGGCCCTGATACCCAACCCTACTGCCCCTGAACCAGCCTCCATGGCCCATCCAGGCCCTCGCTCTCAAGGATAGACCGTCTGAAGAGTGACCGACAGGTGCCGGTTGATGGCACACACAGGTGTGGCTTGGATGCTGAAAAGGGGGCATCCACAGGTGTGTACATGCCAGGCTGCTTGAGAAGTGCCGTGGGATCACGAGGGGGACGAGAAGCAGCAGACTTAGAGAGCGAATAAGACTGGGATCAAACTTCTTACAGCATCGAATGTTTTCTTCTTAAAGGAAGCCTTTTTAACGGACGTCTTTTTACCGCATTCCACGTATTGGGGGAGGCACATTTGTCAGAGGAATATAATAGAACGTGTTTTGTGTAACAGTCTGTTAATAGAATAAATAACTTTTACATGTTTGGATAAGTGATACTGGGTCCTCAAAATGTCAGTGACATAATCTAGAAATAGTATACTGTCATTTGAAGTCCATTTTAGATTGGATGGTCAGATAAAGTTTCTTTGAAAAGATAGTTTGACTCAAAGACCTGGAACATGAAATGCATTAAGTATGGTTAAAGTTACAGAGATGAATAAGTTCTAGGTAGAGTGACTTCGCAGTACAAATGTACATAGTTCAAAATCAACAATAACCAGAGAGGTAGTCTATGTAAAGAATGTAAGAAAGCCCTCAAAAGGGGGAGTGATAAGATCAGTGTACAGAGCTGCGGGACCCAGATCTTATCGGGCTGTGCTGTGGAAGAGAGTCTGTTTCATTCTAAGACCAGTGCAACATTATTGGAGATTTTTAATAAAAGGGAAGGCAGTTCTTAATTACATTTTTTAAAAGATTATTTGCAACTGTCTCCTGCATTCAGAATATTTATGAGGTAAGGATGGAAGCATGAAATCAGACTAAAGGACTCTTATAGTGCTCCCAGGGAGAAATGATGTTTACTTGGTCTTCAGAAGTGGGACTCAAGATGGACAGAATGTAGATGTGTTATCTTTTGGAAGTAGACACAACATGTCCTGGTGGGTTGTCTATGGGAGACGAGGCAGAGAAAAGACTCCAGAACAACTCTTTAAGATTTTTGGTTTGAGGAACTGGTTAGCTCGTCAACACTGAAATGGGGAACACTGTGAGAACACAGTTTTTGGAGAGAAGAGTAGAGTTCTGCTATGAACATGGTTAGTTTGAGATAGGATCACACGTTCAGATACAGATGTCAAGTATATAATTGTATGTCCACTATTATATATGTGGAGAACCCAAAGGGTCAACATGGACTGTTTCTTGGACATACCATGCTCTCCCCATGACTTAGAGCCTTTGTTCCAGCTGGGCCTTCTGTCTGGAATATCATTTCCTTGTCTCTGCCTGGTCTCAGACTCGGCTTAAATGCCAATCTGTTCAAAGAGCTAGCTCTGCTTTATTCATTATCTCAGTAATGTTGGTGCTTTTTAATTTACTTTGTAATTTGCAAACGTGTTTTCACTTCTTCCTGCTCTCAAGAAGAGGGGCTGGCTTCTGTCACCGTCTTTAGCCAACACCCAGCACAGTAATGGTCACTCAACAGATACTCGATAAATGCTTGTTGCGGGAAGAAAGGTCTGAACAGGATCATGGTTTGCTTAAAGGGGAGTCGAGGTGCTGGAGATAGATGAGTGTGAGAGATGATGGACTGCCCTTTTCCCAGATGCTTGAGGGATTCTGAGCAAGGAGAATGCTTCAGTTCAGTTCAGTCACTCAGTCATATCTGACTCTTTGCAACCCCATGAATCACAGCACTCCACGCCTCCCTGTCCATCACCAGCTCCCGGAGTTCACTCAGACTCACGTCCATCGAGTCAGTGATGCCATCCAGCCATCTCATCCTTGGTCGTCCCCTTCTCCCCCTGTCCCCAATCCCTCCCAGCATCAGAGTCTTTTCCAGTGAGTCAGCTTTTCGCATGAGGTGGCCAAAATACTGGAGCTTCAGCTTTAGCATCATTCCTTCCAAAGAACACCCAGGGCTGATCTCCTTCAGAATGGACTGGTTGGATCTCCTTGCAGTCCAAGGGACTCTCCAGAGTCTTCTCCAACACCACAGTTCAAAAGCATCAATTCTTCGGTGCTCAGCCTTCTTCACAGTCCAACTCTCACATCCATACATGACCACATGAAAAACCATAGCCTTGACTAGACGGACCTTAGTTGGCAAAGTAATGTCTCTGCTTTTAAATATGCTTAGTGTTCGGTAAATGCTTCCTGTGTGTCAAGCACTGTGCTGAGCTCTTTCAAACTCACATTTAGTATTGGGAGCCACTCTGTACCGTAGCTGCTGTTCTTGCCTTCACTGTGAGGTAGGAGATGGGGCTCTGAGAGGGGAGGTCGCTGGCGTAGTACCGCACAGCCCTGGGTAAAGCCCATGCAGTTTGGCTCCACCGCCTCCTGGCTCCGCCGCCGCAGAGCACAGGGGCCCGGGCTGCAGTGACTTAGATCGCCGCGTTTCTGGAGCCTCTGGACCCGTTGAGGATGGTTCTGATCAATCCCAAGGAACTGTCCTCAGCCCCACTCAGCCTCCCTTGACCAGTATCTGGATCAGAAGTCACTCCACTGAACCCCGTCCCCATCGCCCTGGAGGAGGGCGAGAGGCACCCCTTGTGTGTCTCTTGCCTGTGAGGCTGCTGTCCTCCACGCAGACTGGACATGAGGCCCAGAGGGCAGGCTCTGACCCATTCCTCTTAGACACGCCTCCTCCTGCTCAGGGAGCACTGGGGAGAGAACCAAACCCCCCTGAGAGGGACTCAGCTCAGTGGCCAGGGTATGGGGTAGGGAGGAGCACGGGTAGGGGCTTAGACCAAAAACACTAGACGTTTTCTGTTTTGCTCTCTAGGGATAAAGGTACCGCACAGTCTGTTGCTCCCGTTCTGACTGGATAACAAGCTCCAAGAGCAGAATCTGTACTCTGCTGTCGTTTTAATGAACCCCTGTCCCTTTCACAGTGTTTGCTAAACTCAGTTTCGTCAGCAAAAGGGATAATTATCCATGACATAATGATGGTATTAATGGGTGAAGAATAAGGTATGTCTTGCAGGAATTTGATAGGCCACGTTGAGCCTGCATATTGTTCTAGCTGGCTGGTTTTGGTCATTTCGTTTCCAGAGCGTGGGAAGGGTCTGTATCAGCATGTTTCTTTACTTGTTCCAGCTGCATGTACCCCTTTGGAGGGTGACTTTGGCTGTGAGAGTTTTCATCAAGAAAAATGAGGTGTTCTAAGGTTCAGATGAAAAATGAATTGGAAGATATTAATGTCTACAGAAGGTTATACAGCCTTTTTTTCAATTAATAGTATATTAATAGGAACAGAAGTTTAAAAGTAGGGGATTTGAGTAAACATTAATTAAAAATAAGAATAAAGTTTCCTTTTGAAAGACAGAAGTATACCATACACATAGAGAAAGTATTCTATGAAACCTGCCGATACAATAATGAAATATTTGCTAAGGTGATAAATAAAAGTCTTTCCCAAATAAGAACCATTTGGGAGCAAAGAACTTTTGAATTATTTAGCATTAATTTGTAGAGTATTTAAACAGGTATTCAATTACGAAAAGCTATTCAAGCAGAGTCCATAGTGGCAGACTTCTTTGCATACTTGTCAAAGAGGATTTTTATTCTAAAGCAACCCTGATAACTTTAATGACAAAGCTGATCAAATTCTGAGTAATCCTTGGACTCTAAAAATACACCGTGGCTGTGACTTTGAGTGGAACAAATGTGCTAAGCAGGCTGAGCAGGTAATGAAGCAGACGGACTGAAAAGCTGTGTCGAAGAGAAGAGTAGAGAGAACAGTTACTTCTCAGTGTGAACAGCAGAAAACTCACAGACCCTGGCAGCCACTTGATGCTCTGTGTTGTGGCATTCTGTTAATTATTCCTCCTAAAGATTGTAGTTGGGCTTGTGGCTTCAGCTTAAAAGCTCTGAAGTGTCATGTTGTCAATATGTTCAGAAATTTATCTGCTTTAGGTGTTCAGTTGTAAATTGTGAATCTAAATTGTAGTTAGTTTTCTTTTTAAAGTCTGTGTTTTTTGCCTTTAAAAAATCCATTATCCTGGATGATTACTTCCATCCACTTGACCATGGATGGATAAAGTTTATGTTTTCACTGTTTTGGGTAACTAACTTCTTAAGTTGGACCTGTAATACTTGGCTCTTGCTTGGGAATAGGTTGTATTACTGTATTAGTGAGTTGTCCTGTAATTGGTTAAGGTAGAAGTCATTACTTAAAAAAAAAAAAGTGAAAATATAGCTTTAAAATTTTTACCTCTTCTCCACCCTTATGAAAGAACTCCTTTTATTGAATTTTGAATATGGAAAAGATATGGTAATAGCTAAGATTGTTTGTAGTGTCCCTGGTTGTATTTTAGGTGGGTTTTAGTCCTAGAGAACTGACTATTCATTTAAAGTGTGCTCTTAATCACTGAGTTATCTGCTTAATCTAATTTCAAATAGGTCCCTGTATCCCTGTAAAGCTATTTAAAATGATAACTGTAGGAAGAGATGTATAGCCATCACAGAGCAGTTTGGCGGGGATTAATTGGCATAGCAAGTAACACCATCTGCAGCCTGTGGCAGGCCACCAGGAAGCCCGATTAGGCCCCCGCGGCCCAGGCAGGCAGCGGCTGGTGGTCCTCCACAGGAGAGCAAAGGGGAAGTTGCTTATTCACTACCTTGCTCAGGTCATTTAAAATAGCTACTTTGTGAAGCCGCAGTAATTGTCTCCAATTCGGGTTTTAACATTTTCAAGCTGTCATCGTTTCTTATTTGCAGCTATTTTTATAGCTTATGCCTTCTATTATACCTATTCATGTGCAAAGATGAAGGATTACAAAAGCCTAGTGTTTTCCTGAAAGTGGAAAATATTATTGGTATGACTTAATTTTTTCTTGATTTTTATTTCTTTAAACATTATGGAAAAATTGATAGAGTTACTATGAGAAAATGGAACTTTGTCATATCTCATCTTGTTGGAATAAGTGGTCTGAAGACTGAAGTCATTATTATAGGTTATATAAAAATTTTATAAAATCGATTCATAATTTTGTCAGCTATGTGGTGTTGTTTTACTTAATTGCAACTTAAAATTTTTATTGTGGCTTTATTTTTTGATCCCCAGACTGTGAATGTGCAAAATGTAAGGCTTTAAATTAGATATGATGTAGTCAGTTCAGTGAATGAAGAGCAATCTATGATTGGGTTACATAGGCATTGTTTGCTGGAAACAAGTATATGAAACATAAGTCAAAAATCTTTTAGAACTAGAATTTGAAGTAGAACCCATTGTGTTTCAGTTAATTAAAACTGATACTTGCATGGTGGGCTTCCCTGGTAGCTCAGCTGGTGAAAAATCTGCCTTCAGGGAGAGCTGGGTTCGATCCCTGGGTTGGGAAGATGCCGTGGAGAAGGGAACAGCTACCCATTCCAATACTCTGGCCTGGAGAATTCCATGGACTAGTTAGTTCATGCGGTCACAAAGAGTCAAACACGACTGAGTGGCTTATATTGCATGAGAGTCAGTCTCTGAAGTTTAAAGAATCTATGCATTGCTTTCAATGTATTACTCTATCTTGGGTGGCAGCATGGTTTGTTAGAAAGGACATAGCCTGCAGAGTCAGAAATTTTGGGTTCAAACAATGTTTCTGCCACTTGCTGCCTAAGGAATCTAGCTCTCAGAACCTGCAAGCCCCCAGAGTGTCTTGATAGCTCGGCTACCACCCACTAGTTCAGGCTTTCACTGGAAAGTCTTACATGACTTAATAGGGAGTTATATTCAAGGCCAAGATTTATTGTAGCAGAGTGTACAAGTGAGACAGCAGGAATGGCAAAGGAGAGGTCAAGCTCAGGATTTCTTGCTCTATTTATGGGCATGTCTTTCCACCTACAAACTGCAGAGATATACTCAGGAAGAGACATACTCGGAGATATTCTCAGTATACTCAGAGATATACTCTGAGTCTCGGAGTCCAGAATTCTCCAAGGGAGTGGACCACATACCTGCTCCATGACCAGCCATGGTGAGGACCTCAAGCCACACCAGATGCACAGAACGACTCCAGGTTTATTTTAAACAAGCAAACAGCGTGTTTGGCTTCACCTGCCGTTTCAGGCGTATAAACTAACATTACTTGGTGACATCTGAACAGGGTTAACTAAGAGTGTGCTATCTAGATAAGCAGGAGCCGAGTGAAACTGACATGCTTAAAGAGGTTAACTCTTTACTCGCACAGAGCTAAATGAAAGTTGAAGGGGAATTGTCCCATGAGTTACTTTTCCTATGTCTCGCCTATCCTAACATTCTGCTGTCTGTAGTATCTGGGGTACACAAAACAATTCATTGAGGAGTAGAGAGAAAATATTATAACTGTTTGTATTTATTCTTGATCACATCCTTTTAGTTTTCCTTCATCCAAGAATGTCTTTTTTTCTTTATTCTTAAAAGATAGTTTTGTCTCCTGTAGTGGCAATGGACAGTTCTTTTCTTTCAACATTTTAAAAACTGTGCTACCTCCTTCTGAACTCCATAGCTTTGGAGGGAGAAATCTGCCTTTGAATCCAGACTTTTTCTTTGTCTTCAATTTTCAGCAGTGTAATTTTATGTCTCAGTTGAACTGATTTCTTTGGGTTTATCCTATGTAAATTTGTTTCAGCTTCTTGAATTTGTAGATTTGTGTCTTTGAGCAAATTTGGAAAATTTTCAACCGTTATTTGTTTCAGTACTTCTGGAGCATTACACACACTCTGTCTCTCCCCTCCTTCTGAGACTCTGATACAAAGGTTGGGCCTTTTCTATTGTCCCGTGTGTCTCCAAGGCTCTGTTCCTTTTTAAAAACTTTTTTCTTTGTTTAAAGTGAGTAAATTCTGTTGGTCTGTGGCCAAGTCCAGAGATTCTATCTTCTGTCATCTTCATTTTACTGAATTGCTCATTCTGTCAATTTATTTTTGTTACTGAATTTTTTTAGTATTATGAGCTTCACTTTTCTGGTTTATAACTCCTGTTCCCATTGCTGAGTTAATCTGTTTTTATTTTGAGAGAGTTTGATTGTTGAAGCATTCTTGTAGCTGCTTTGAAATTCTTGCGAGATGATCCCGACGTCTGATCTGTCCCAGTTTTGGTGTCAGTTGACTGTCTTTTCTCATTCAGGTTGTGATTTCCTTGGCTGTGGGTTTGATGGATGATTCTGTGTTGTACTCTGAACACTTTATTTTGTTGGGAGACTCTGGGTCCTATTTAAATCTTCTGTTTTTGCAGGCGGTCACCTGGTTTAGGTTTGGTGTGTAAGACCTGGCTTGCTTTTGCAGGCTGTGGGTTAAGCGACTGTTCACTTCTTGGAGCCGTTGTGGTGTGACTCTGCTTTGCAGGTTTACCTGGTTTCCACCTGCTCCTCTCCCTGTGGTGGGCCACAGTGTCGGGCGTGTCGGCCGCCTGGTGCTTATTTGGCTGAACTCCGCTGCCCGTAAGAACAGAGAGCCCTTCGCGGGCTGGCTGCCTGTGGTTGGGCTCTGTCAGTTCCCTTCCAGCGCCAGCTGCCCCTGTCTGGGAAGGAGATGGGAGTCTTAGCTCTGCGGGGACAGAGGCTTCCCAGGCGAGTCTGCTTCTCTCTGGCAGCATTCCCCTCACCAGCAGCCTATCTCCTTTGGTAATTCTTGGTCTGGGAGAGAATATCGGCTCTGAGACCAAGGGCTTCCCAGTCTTGGCCGCTGTTGTTCTGGGGGCCCTCCTGCCCTTGCTTTCCGAGCCTCCCCCATACTTCTTGGCAGGGCGGGGAGTCTCAGCCCTGGTGGGAAAGAGCGGGTTGGCCCTGACTGCTTGTGTCTGCCAAGCTCCCCACAGCCCCTTGCAGGTGGTGCTGGGTTTACCTGATGCTGGCAGGACAGACGTGTGATCCTGGATGGGAATGGGCCCCCCTGGGCTGTCTTCTGTTGCCACTCTTGAGAGTTAAGCCTCCTTTGTCATTTGGGGGACATCCTGCTGCGACCTTGTCCCCATCCCTGGGGTCCCACATGGCTCACCTTCCTCTTACCTCCATTCAGAGTTCTTTCATTGTCTCTTCGTCATTTCCTGGTTTACAGTTGTGCTTAATGAAAAGCAGCAGGAGCAACTGTATTTACACCGTTTGCCCAGGGACTGCATCACATTAAAAAAAATGTGTGATGAAAGTTTAGAGACAGTTGGGTATAAGATCCAGTGAATACTAGATTGCTTAGTACTTCAAGCTCTCCATGTTATGGTCAGAAAGTATATCTCTCGTTTTTCTACCCGTTCAGTTCAGTCGCTTAGTCGTGTCCAGCTCTTTGCGACCCCATGAACTACAGCACGCCAGGCCTCCCTGTCCATCACCAACTCCCGGAGTCCATCAAAACCCATGTCCGTTGAGTTGGTGATGCCATCCAACCATCTCATCCTCTGTCGTCCCCTTCTCCTCCTGCTTTCAATCTTTCCCAGCATCAGGGTCTTTTCCAATGAGTCAGCTCTTTACATCAAGTGGCCAAAGTACTAGAGTTTCAGCTTCAACATCAGTCCTTCCAATGAACACCCAGGACCGATCTCCTTTAGAATGGACTGGTTGGATCTCCTTGCAGTCCAAGGGACTCTCAAGAATCTTCTCCAACACCACAGTTCAAAAGCATCAATTCTTCGGTGCTCAGCTTTCTTTATGGTCCAACTCTCACATCCATACATGACCACTGGAAAAACCCTAACCTTGACTAGATGGACCTTTGTTGGCAAAGTAATGTCTCTGCTTTGTAATATGCTGTCTAGACTGGTCATAACTTTCCTTCCAAGGAGTAAGCATCTTTTAATTTCATGGCTGCAGTCACCATCTGCAGTGATTTTGGAGCCTAAAGAAATAAAGTCTCTCACTGTTTCCACTGTTTCCCCATCCATTTACCATACTTAACTCTATTGCCTTTAAAAACTTAGGGGTCTACAGTATTGGTTTGAGGGCTTTCTTGGTGGCTCAGTGGTAAAGAATCAGCCTGCCAATGCAGGAGACACGGGTTAGGAAGATTCCCTGGAGAAGGAAATGGCAACCCATTCCAGTGCTCTTTCCTGGAAGATCCCATGGACGGAGGAGCCTGGTGGGCTATAGTCCAGGGGGTCTTAAAAGGGTTGGACACGACTTAGTGACTAAACAACACAAGATTGGTGTATTCACTCTTTTTAGACAATCTGTACTTTTTCCTGTGTATTTACTGAAGCTATTTTCTCCTTTTGGTGCATCGGAATTATAGCGCTGTTCAAGACTTTTCTTTTTACTTCTTTCATAAATTTTTTCCCTAAGTTCTCAAATACAATATGAATTACTTTTTCTGACTTTGAACATCTGTTACTCATGTGACACTTTAACATTTTGAACAGAGTATACTCTAAAACTTTATTCTTTGGAGATGAACTTTCCTAGAGAAGCAGTGCGTGCAATGACATTTGGATTCTTAAATTTATTGGTCATGTATTTAATGTTTGGGTTGTAACCACCTTGTCATAAGGGTCTAATAGAATATACCCTTATGTTCTGAGTCTGTCTCGAAATTCCAGAACTCTGTATCTCCCTAGCGTTTCATCTTTTCCCCTCCAGTGTAGTTGTAACATTGAGTTCCATAGAAGTGATGACTTTTATGGCTTATATCAGAGACTTACTGCCTGGTCTACTAGGAGAAATTTTGGGGGGAATGGAATTAGAAAAACAGACCATCTAGTTTCTAGGAGAAGAAAGTTAGTATCAGTGGAATGATGACAGTCATCAGCTACAGATAAAGAAACTTCGGGATCCCTGACCAACCCCTGTGTTTCACTCCTGCAAAGGTACGCATACCTCTTGTGCTTTTTTTTTTTTTCACCCCAAATAGCTTCCATTTAACCTTTATCTTTTTAAGGATCGTAGGGAGTAGCAAGCACTGTAAGCAACTTCTGAACACCGAGAGCAGGAACTTTATGGTTTTCATAGTTTAGTGGCTTGTAGAAGGTTAAGGAAAAGTTACTCTGAGAAATCTGAGAAACCTTTCTACCTCTTCTGTGAAGGCTTTTTATGCATGTTTACATGGACCACATGTATCTCAGTGTTCTAGCTCTAGACTGTTCATGCTTCTGAGTCTTTATTCTCCATATGCTTATGTTAAAGCCTTTGAGAACAGGAACTGAGTTCAACTTACCTTTGAATTCACATATCTTTGAATTTCTAGTGCACCTCAGTGTTTGGTTGTGTGTGTGTGTGCATAAATATGAAATTAGGATGGATTCAGAGCCAGGCTGAGTTGTATCTCAGCTTCCATTGTTTCCTCAACATGCTGTTTCACTGTTTTGGCTCTGTTTTAGTAACCTGTCATAGCCTGGTGTATTCCAGACTGTTCTGTATCTTCTTGTGTATTATATTGTGTCTCAAAGTGAGTCCTGGAAAAATCTTTCCTACTAGTGTCTTTGCAGTATAGACTCCATTCTTGTGTATTATATGAAATAGACCAGACCTTTTGACTGCCCAGTCTAGAAGTCCTGCTTTCTTCCAAAAGAGTCTGACTGCCTTGTGTAGTTGTTTTCCCATGGCAGTGGCGGGGGTGCCCTACTTTTCACTCTTCTGTGCCTCATTTATTTGCATTCCTTTCAGAAAAGGAAAGGAAAGCAAAAAAAAAAAGAATCTCAAGACTATTTTTTTGCAATTCTGGGACTAGAATGGATGAAGTTAGAAGTTATAGTCTATAATGAATTTATTGAATAAACTTCCATGTTTCTTTTATACAAATTTCTGTGATTTAAGTACTTTCTCTGGTATTTATTGTGAAATGTTGCATTGTGAGAAAGATTGACATATAAAGATTCACTCTAATATAAGGAATAAATTTAGAAATTGCCAGATGGCTTAGCTATGAATTTCAACCTTGTTTCAGAGAAAAAATTTACCTTTAATTCACTCTGTGAAGTGTTTTAATCAATATTGCTATTTTTTTTTTTATTTTATGTTTCAGCATCTGCTTCTACTTTTGTCTGTATTTACTAATTTATTTCTGAAAGCCAAAGGTTTTCTGAGAAATAAGAACTAAGGTTTGAGTTACCAAATAGAATGGTCATGGTATTGTGCTTTTAGAATATGGTGCTAGAATTGGGTTAACTCCTAATGGACCTTTTAATCTCTGCTGCTTTACTTAAAGTTTATTCTTATATTTGCTTTGAAATATTGTGTAAAACACGGACAGTAGGCCTGGTTCGTTAAATTCATTTCTTACAACTGATTTTACGTATGAATTATTCACATTTTCTTACAGAATTACCGTTTTCCCTAGAAGTATGTGATTTACAAGGATTGATCCCATTCACAGATAAGAAATTTGGCCTCAAGATACATCATTCCTAAGAATATGACATTAGAATATTTAATTTTTCAAATTTCTATTTAAGGCAACTTTAAGTGTCCTAAGTATTTAAACAATTCAGTGTTGAAAATTATTCTTGGAAGATTTTTTTTAGGTGTCGGTAGTGTTTTCTAGCAGTGTTTGTCACTGTAATTCTTACGTCTCTTTGATAAGACTTAAAGTAAAAAGTGAGGTCACTCAGTCGTGTCCGACTCTTTGCGACCCGATGGACTGTAGCCCACCAGGCTCCTCCATCCGTGGAATTTTCCAGGCAACAGTACTGGAGTGGGTTGCCATTTCCTTCTCCAGGGGATCTTCCCAACCCAGGGATCGAACCCAGATCTCCCGCACTGCAGGCAGACGCTTTACTGTCTTAGCCACCAGGGAAGCCTTAGAGTTAAATTATCTGTTTGGAAATTCAGAAGTATTAGGTGCATTCCAATGGCTTTTGGGGGGATAAGTCATTATATGCTGATTGTACTAATCTTAAAGAATATGAAGACTACGGGTATTACTGCCAGAGCCCACTGGAATATTCTCTTCTCCCAAGTGATGAGACACCTCCTCTCTTAGGGTGAATTCCAGATGCACACTATGTCATAAATCTCCTAGTGAAAGGTCTCCTCGTGTCGTAAGTCTCCTAGTGGAGACCGTGGAAGCACAGGTATGTACTGTATTACAGAAAGGTCCAAAATGAGGTGACTAAAAAGATACTGAATGTTACATTAATGTAATAACTAAATATTAAGATAAAACCCCAATGTTAATAACCTGTTAACTGTATTGAATATTTGTCTAGCTTACCTCCATCATCTAGTTGTTTGGCTTAGCTGTTAACTTAGAATTGCCCGTTTCTTTTTTGTCTTTAATAAAGTAGGTATGACTGGTGTTACCTTTCGAAATGTAAACAAATATGTTTTTACATTCAGTGAGTGGTTTAGACTTTGCGAACAAGTGTACACGTGGGGGAGACGTACGGACAGAAGGAGTAGCAGCTCTGTACTCTGCTAAAGATGGGATTTGGCGCGGATAGGAGGGCAGGAAGTTCCGGAGGAGAGGCGTCCTTTAGGGTGGTGAGCCTCTGGGAAGACCAGGGCACACGGGTGACACGGTGCTGCCAGCTCAGTGCTGTCTCGTGCGAACCTCACTCACACGAGCCTTGACATGTGCTGCAGGACTGTTTCTCTTGGTTGCCTTCTGTTCAAGGGTATGAAAACTGGGGAGCTCGTGAAATATTAAAATCTCAGTATGTAGTGCTGGGAAGGCTGGACAGTTATGTATAAAACAATGAAATCAGACCATTCACTCAAAATGGTCACAAAAAAAGTAAAGACCTGAAGGTAAGACATGGCACCACAGAACTAGACGAGAACATGGACCAAATACTCTTTGACACAAATTGTAGGAATATTTAGTTCATTCTGTCAAGGCAAAAGAAATAAAAGCAAAACCAAATAAATGGACCCTCATGAAACTTAAAAGCTTTTGCTCAACAAAAGAAATCATTAACAAATCCAAAAGATAGCCTATGGAATGGGAGACATTATTTGTACATGATTCCACCCACAGAGGGTAAATATCTAAAATATAGACCACTGATAAACTCACTATCAAAAATGCAAGCAGGCCAATTAGAAAATGGGCAGAAAAGCTAAATAGACTTTTTTCCAGTGAAGACACAGGCACATGAAAACATACTTGACTTCTCTGCTGCTGCTGCTGCTGCTGCTAAGTCACTTCAGTTGTGTCCAACTCTGTGCGACCCCATAGACGGCAGCCCACCAGGCTCCCTCGTCCCTGGGATTCTCCAGGCAAGAACATTGGAGTGGTTTGCCATTTCCTTCTCCAATGCAGGAAAGTGAAAAGTGAAAGTGAAGTTGCTCAGTCATGTCCGACTCTTCGCGACTCCATGGACTACAGCCTACCAGGCTCCTCTGTCCATGGGATTTTCAGGCAAGAGTACTGGAGTGGGGTGCCATTGCCTTCTCCGACTTGACTTCTCTAGTTATTAGCAAAATGCAAGTCAAAACAGCAATGAGGTGGCATCTCACTCCAGTTAGAATGGCTGTTGTCAAAAAGTCTACAAACAAGAAATGTTGGAGGTGATGTGGAAAACAGGGAAATCTTGTTCATCATTGGTTGGAATGTAAATTGGTGCTGCCATTATGGACAACAGTGTGAAGGGCCTTAAAAAACTTAAGTGTTGCCATGTGACCCAGAAGTTCTACTCCTGAGCATATATCCTGAAAAAACAAAAACTCTGGTTCAAAAAACGTACATGCACCTCAATGTTCATAATAGCACTGTTTACAGGAGCCAGGACGTGAAAACAGTCCAGGTGCCTATCAACAGATGACTGGCATAAGAAGTGGTTTATGTGCACAACAGGATATTAGTCATAAAAAGACGGAATTATCTTTTGCTGCAGTGTTGGTGAACACAGAATATTATGCTTAGTGAAACAACTCAGAGAAAGATGAATACCACATGGTATCACTTATATGTGAAACCTAGAAAAAGTACACAAATGAACATAAACACAAAACAGAAACCGACTCCCAGACAGACAGAGTTTACATCACCAAAGTGTGGAGCCAGGTTAGTAGGGTGGATTAGCAGGTACAAACTACCATACATAAAACAGATGAGCAGCAAGGATTTACTGTATAGAATAAGGGATTATACCCAGTGTTTTTCTGTATAATCTGCACTGTGCTATAGTAGTTACCTGCAGCTAACACAGTATTGTAAATCAACTATATTCCAATAAAAAGTCCAGTGCTAGACTCATTTACCGGTATGGTTTAGGAGCATGTTTGCTCTCCTGTGTCAGAGAGGAATTTCGATATAAGTATTTGACACTACAAAAATGAAAATAACTCTAATAATTAAAAGATAAGCAACCGATAGAAAAAATTATTCTACACGTTCATTTCTTACATTCTAGTCTTGTATCTACTTGTAATGCAGTGATTTACTGATTTTTTTTTAATGTGCCACTAAAGCACTGATATATCATTAGAGTAATAATTAGGCAATGCATGCTTATTATTAATAGTCCTAAAGCTCTTTATTATGATAAGCTGCGTTCATGAAGTTTACCCATGGTTTATTTTTTTTATCATTAAGAAATAGTCGTAAATTGAAACTTGGCATTATTTACTAACACAATTTTGGGGACCACAAGATTTAAGGGAACAGAATACAAATAATCTTGACACATCCTAAAACTTTGACTGAGAAATGTTGCTACGACAATCATCTTTTAAAACTGTACCGAAGATTACTCATGAAAATAAATGATGAGCTACACTCTCAGTGTAGACTTCTAATTGGGCACTTGGACAACAGCTTATAGTTCAGCTAGAAATTAGGTTGAAATTCTGGGAGGTGAGCGAGCTGGAATCAATCTCATTGCCACAGAGGAGGTGTGCAAGCTCTACGCAAGGTGTGCTCCAGGGAGGGTTCTCGTAGCTCTTAGCTGAGTTGCCTCAGTGATTCAGTTGTCAGAACTGCTTCATTGACCTTCCTGTTCTGTAATTCAAATGAAAAACTTTTTGGAATTGATTATAGTAAATATAACAGTTAAAGGTCTCAGTGAGACTTTTCTGAAAATTTTTGCCTCTAGGGGAGTTCCACAATGTGGCATGAATTGGCTCTTTGATAACATAACATTCATTTATCATATACTGTAGATAAATATTTAAGATTTTAAAAATTAATGGCACTTACGTTATAGATAGTATGTTCTTAATTTGACTCTTCTTTTTAATTACATGATATGATATATGTATTATTTAGAGTCAGAAAAGTATTATACTACTGAGCTTTATTTTAATGTAATATTCTTTACCACACTGAAGAGACCAGTGAAATCAAAACAGAATATGTTGGAACAGTAGGCCAAAAGACAGAAGACTGAAGCTCTTAACTCTCAAACTTAGTACCTGTGTGATCACAGTCAGACTCTTATCTTCTCAAGGCTTCGGTTTTCAATGTGAAGTGGAGATGATACATTCAATCTAATGGAGGTTCTTCTGAGATTCAGCAAGCAAGCGTGTCTGGGAACATGTTAAAAATGCGTCTCTAGCTTTTCTTTATGAAAGTTTGGTTTTCAGACAAGTGGCGATACTTCCTTGCCTTTGCTTGTTCTATGTGTGACTGCGTGCCCAGTTGTTCAGTTGTGTGTGACTCTCTGTGTCCCCGTGGACTGCAGCCCGCCAGGCTCTTCTGTCCATGGGGTTCTCCAGGCAGAAACACTGGAGTGAGTAGCCATTTTCTCCTCCAGGGGATCTTCCTGGCCCAGGGATCCTGTGTCTCTTGTTGGTAGGTGGGTTGTTCACCTCTAGTGCCACCTGGGAAGCCCCCTTGCCTGTAGTGTGGGCTGGCTTTAAATCTGCTCTTAGGCAGTTTTAAAGAATATTCTGATCAGTTGACAAAACCAGAAATTCTTTTTTTGGGGCAGGGGTGTGCCACAAGGCTTATGGGATCTTAGTTTCTGACAGGGGATAAAAGCTGGGACCTTGACAGTGAAATCACTGAGTCCTACCCACTAGAT
Organism: Ovis canadensis; assembly: GCF_042477335.2. NCBI lineage: Eukaryota > Metazoa > Chordata > Mammalia > Artiodactyla > Bovidae > Ovis > Ovis canadensis. The sequence goes on from NC_091249.1 coordinate 120,642,675, forward strand.
CACCAGGGAATTCCCCAGAAATTCATAGTTTAGAAAATGTATTCAGGTCTTAGAGTTTCCTTCCATTCTCCCTTTTCAAAATGAGTTGTCCAATTTAGACCAAATAATTTGACGTTTCAAAAAAAAATTTTTTTTCATTTTCATAGGTAACTGATAAATGGAGAAAGTATAAGTTTCTTTCATCATAGTAATGAAATGTTAGTACTTATGAATTAAAGCATAAAACCCTAATGTCAAGAATATTTGAATAGTCTAAATCAAGTATTTCATAGCTTTTGCATCAGGGAAATTTAATCATTAGTTTTGAATGTAGGTCTGTAGATATAATGGTGATAAGTCGCTAGCAAGCAGATGAAACAAAACTGTTAACTCTGTTCATTACAGTTTTGATTCATAGTTTCATGTCTTTTATTTCTATTGACTTGCGCTTCGGTGCAGCTTTCGTTTTCACGCAGTGCTAGTAAATCCGCGAAACCAGGGGAGACACTGCTACTCATGTTTCTTACAGGCAGCGCGTCCATTCCTCTTGATTCTTCTCCGCATTCAAGGTGGTTGCACAAATCTACTTGCCCCTCTGTAGAAAGCAGGGCAAAGACAAAGATAAGAATATGGGGTATAATCCCCATGTGCGCTCAGTCACATCTGGCTCCTTATGATCCCATAGACTGTAGCCCACTAGGCTCCTCTGTCCATGAGCTTTTTCCAGAAAGAAGACTGGAGTGGGTGCCATGCCTTTCTCCAGGAGATGGTCCCAACCCAGGGATCGGACCCACATCCCCGCATTGCAGGCGGATTCTTTGCCTTTCAGCCACCAGGGAAGCCCTGTAATCTCTGTAGAACATACCAGGTCTGGGACAGTTGCTGAGGAGTGAGCTGCAGCTGTTTCTGGCAGTCCTTCTGAGTGTGGCTTTTCTTTCCTGTGTGCTAAGGGGAGAAGAGAGGTCAGGAAAGATAGTGGGCAAGTCAAGGATCCAGTCTCCTTCAGCAACTCTCCATTCTCCAAACTCTATGTGACTCAGGGTCTCTGTTCCCTGCCTTACGTTGGAATTATCTTCTGAGGAGTTTCTGCCTATTGACTTTCTGTTTTCCCCAGCGATAAAGTTATAGAAAACCTCCTTTGTTACCATATTCATCACCACCCGGGTCAGAGGCGGCGTGTTCAGTGATGCTCTGGTGTCATCGTGTATCCCAAGTTGCTTGCCTTTCTCGACCGTTCAGCAGCCCCAGCAGGAGTATTTCATTTACTTTGTAAGGGAGGAGTTGGATCGTTGCCCTCTTCAGGGATGTGTCAAGTGCTGCTGCCTTTTTCCAGGTTGACAGATTGGAGTTTGCCCCTCTGTCCATATTTCTGCTAAATTGCAGCTATCAAATTGTCACTGGATTCCCTTTGGGTATTTTGTCTCTCCCTCTTACAGACAGACTCACAAATCTAAATTCTGAGGCTCTAGGCTCCTTCCTTCTGATCTTCGTTTTTAGCTAAAACAGATTAAGAGCAATCTTACTCTTTACGGACTCCTCCTCAATAGCAGTGCTTTGGATATCCAGTTAGTCTTCTCCCCAGCTAACGTGCTTTTCTGCCCATCAGTAGAAAGGTTATTTTCATGACTTCAAACCAGGAGTGACCCCTAGATAACAGCCATTCTGGCGATAATAAGTGTTCCAGATCCCCTTTCTGCTGTTACAGCCCTAAAGATGACTGTAGCATCGCTCATCTTTAACCCCAGGTAACACCGTGAAAGTGAAAGTGAAGTCTCTCAGTCGTGTCCGACTCTTTGTGACCCCATGGACTGTACCTGCCAGGCTCTTCTGTCCATGGGGTTTTCCAGGCAGGATTACTGGAGTGGGCTGCCATTTTCTCCTGTTTACCATCTGAGCCACCATAGCCATTATTTAAATTACAGATTTAGGGACCCTTTCCCAGACAGAGGCTCTTCAAGGCATTTCTTTTTTCTGATAGATGTATAGTTAATTTACAATGTTGTGTTGGTTTCTGGTGTACAGCAAATTAATTCTGTGTATATTCAATAAGACTTTTTATTTATCTATTTTATGTATAATAATTTATATTTGCTGATTCCATGCTCCTAATTAATTTACCCCTCCCTACCTCTTTTCCTCTTTGGTAACCATGAGTTTGTTTTCTGTATCTGTGAGTCTGTTTCTGTTTTGTAAATGAGTTCATTTACATCATTTTTTAAGACTCCACATATAGGTGATATCATATATTTGTCTTTCTGTTTGACTTACTTCACTTCATATGATAATTTCTAGGCTTATCTATGTTGCTGCAAATGGCTTTATTTCATTCTTTTTTATGGCTGAGTGATAACCCATTGAGTGTGTGTGTGTCTGTGTGTGTGTGTGTGTGTGTGTGAGTGTGTGAGAGTGTATTGTGTGTGTGAGTGAGCCTGTGTGTGTGTGTGTGGGAGTGTGAGTCTGAGTGAGTGTATGTGAGAGTGTGTGTGTGTCTGTGAGTGTGTGTGTCTGTGTGTCTGAGTGTGTGTCTGTGTGTGTCTGTGTGTGTGTGTCTGTGTGTGTGTGAGTCTGAGTGTATGTGAGAGTGTGTGTCTTTGTGTGTGTCTGTGAGTGTGTGTGTCTTTGTGTGTGTCTGTGAGTGTGTGTCTCTCTGTGTGTGTGAGTCTGAGTGTGAGTGTGTGAGTCTGAGTGTGTGTGTGTCTGGGTGTGTGAGTGTGTGGGAGTGTGAGTCTGAGTGTATGTGTGTGTGTCTGTGAGTGTGTGTGTGTGTGAGTCTGTGTGTGAGTCTTGAGTGTATGTGTGAGAGTCTGTGTGTGAGAGTGTGTGGGAGTGTGTCTGAGTGTGTATCTGAGTGTGAGAGTGTATGTGTGTGTCTGTGTGTCTGAGTGTGTGTGTGTCTGTGGGTGTGGGTGTGTGTGTGTGAGTGTGAGCATGTGTGTGAGTGTGTGTGTATGTATGTGTGTGGGATTGTGTGTGAGTCTGAGTGTGTGTATGTGTCGTCTGAGTGTGTGAGTGTGTGTGTGAGTGTGTGTGTGTCTGAGTGTGTGTGTATCTGAGTGTGTGTGAGTCTGAGTGTGAGAGTGTGGGTGTGTGTGTGAGTGTGTGAGAGTGTGTGGGAGTGTGAGTGAGTGTGTGTGAGTCTGAGTGTATGTGAGTGTGTGTGTCTGAGTGTGTGTCTGAGTCTGAGTGTGTGTGAGTCTGTATGAGTGTGTGTGTGTCTGAGTGTGTGTGAGTCTGAGTGTATGTGAGAGTGTATGTATGTGTCCGTGTGTCTGTGAGTGTGTGTGTGTCTGTCTGTGTGTGTCTGAGTGTGTGAGTGTGTGTGTGTCAGTGTGGGTATGTGTGTGGGTGAGTGAGTGTGAGTGTGTGTGAGAGTGTGAGAGTGTGTATGTGAGTATGCATGTGTGTGGGAGTGTGTGGGAGTCTGAGTGTATGTGTATCTGAGTGTGTGTGTATGTGTCTGTGTGTGTGTGTCTGAGTGTGTGTTTGTGAGTCTGAGTGTGTGTGTGTGTGAGTGTGTGTGTGCACACACACCACATCACCTCTGTCCATTCACCTGCCCACGGCCGTGTAGGTGGTTCCTGTGTCTTGCCTGTTGTAAATGGAAGGCGCTTCATCCTGATGGTATGAAGTGGCATCTTACTGTGGTTTGTTTTTGTGTGTTACTGACTGATGATGTTAAACACCTTTTGATGTGCTTATTGTCTCTTTCTCCCTCCTCTTTTGTTAAGTATTCTACCTAATTTCTTAAAATTCAGTTGTTTGTCATCTTGTGTTTGAGGTATGCGTTCTCTGTGTTACATAGAAATGATTTGTCATGTATATGTGTTTCAAAAATGTTCTTCCAGATAGTAGTTGGACTTTTCATTTTTTTTAAATGAGATTTTGGGGAAACACATGTTTTTAATTTGATGAATTCCAGGGTTTTTTTGTGTGTGCTTTTTGTCTCCTAAGAAATCTTTGCTTACACACTTGGTCATGAAGATATTCTCCTGTGTTTTCTTCCAGGACCTTATAGTTCTAGTTTTATACTTGGGTTGAAAGACTTGTCATGAGGCAGAAAACTTCCCTGTATCCTTCTAGATTCTCTGGCTAGTCTAACATTTAAATTGACACAAGACAGATTAACAGGAGAAAAAAATCAAATCTAATTTTGCACATATACATAGACATGAGAAGTTTAGAGTTAGGAATCTAAAAGATATATATGCCATCCTGAGCTAAGGAGTGTATAGGAGCCGGAGGCTTCAGAGACGAGGAGGGTAACTCTCAGAAAAGAAGAGCAGGTGTTTAGCAATTGGATGGTTGCCCTGTCATTCAGGTAGGTCATGAAAAGTTATTTCTGGTCGTGACTGTTACTGTGGGCAAATCACCATATTTCAATTCTTAAGAGGGAGGTAAAAATTTCCTTTGAGTCCGCAGGGTCTCCATTGCCTTTAGTTCAGAATAATCCAAATGCCAACGTGGCACGTCTTGAGGACGCCTGTTAGGAACCCCTGCAGATCATACATGTAAAGTGTTCTTTCAAAGCAATCATGGTTGCTCCTTTTGTTGACCTGTCAGAGGGTGGTGGCTGGGTACAGAGTGTTTCAGAAGGTAAAATACTTAACAACGGCTGTCCAGGACACTTTAAAGCCATGGTTGGGGTGAGTTTTTACTTCAAGATGTTTGACTACGTGTCGCAATTGGTCCGATAGATCACAGTTATATTTCAGTCTATGTAATGGGGGAATACTATGCTTTAATGCAAATTCTTTTACATAAAGGATAAAACGTATCACCCCAGAATTTTTCTTTCTTCGCCACATTTTTCCTTCCCGCCTTTCTGCAGTCTGTCTCCTACCTCATTTCTTCCTTTTTTAATTTATATGTCTTTCTGCCATCACAGCATTGTGTGCTGTCATAGCTGAGACTTCTTAGATGATAAACTATCCCCTAAGTAGTGATTAGTTCTTGAGGTCAGGTGATGGCGTGTTCTTTCATTCTGACGCGTTTGCATCGTTGGTCTTGTGTGCTTTGATGATACTGTAATTGATGTTTGTTGCTTTATTATCATATAGGAAATTACTTCGGAAAGATGTGGGACTATATTCACTCTAATAGGCAGCCATAACTCATGACCAGCTGTGGAAAAATTAGATCTTAGGAATGTGGTGTGGGTAGAAAAATAATTCTGTATGATGAAGTGAGGATTGGAAATTTAACATTGCAAAATGAAATTTCCTCATGTACTGATGATACAACATTCTGAAATGACAAATAATAGCATAGCCTAAGCTTTATGGTGGGAGGAAAGTGTACGCTGTGTTCTAGTTACAGGGATACCATCATTTTGAAGTCTGAAAACTCTGATAAAAGTTTGCTATAATGTAGATCTTAAAGTTCTGTTCTGTAGTAACACTTCTTAAATCTGTTTTATAACCTCTTGAGGTTACAGCTTCTTCGTGTGCTGTTGATTGAATGGTATGAATGAAATATCCCTTAGGTCTGTTGGCCACGGCCTCAAGTGCATCTTACAGCAGTTGCGTTTCTCACCTAAGCTAAAAAACCGTTCTTTCTCTTTGCCATAGGATAAGAAGTGGATTCTCAATCACGAAGATGTCACATTAGGAGAGTTGCTGGGCAAGGTATGGAATGACCAGAAGTCTTTATAGTGATTGTGAACTCTGTGGTTCTTTGTTTCTTCAGTCTTTCTAATACTCCTGCACACAGCAAGGTACATTCACACGTGAGCCTAGAAGAGCACAGTGCCGTATCTGTTACAAATACTGTGGTGTTCATGGAAAAAGAAGTGTGAAAGTCTTTGAAAAGTTTAAGGATTACCTTGACTTTTTAAAAAATAATATACTGTAAATTTTCCTCTGAAAGGATTAAAAGCCACAATAATTTTTATTACATTGTAGTAAAACCAAAACTAGTGAGCTGAGATTTGGAGAGGAACTGTGGGGTGATAAAAATGTGTACACCGAATAGTCTTACTCCATTTGTGTCTGGTTACACACGATAGTTCAGGAAAAATGCAGCCCTGCTCTTAGGGATCTCAGGACATGTGTAGAATCAGTACGTGGCAACACGGGCCATGCTGTTTCGATCTGAAAGGGATGTGCACAGGACACCTGTCTCAATACACCCATTCTGTGGCTAGCTCAGCTGGTGGCCGCAGGAAGTAGCTATATATGGTAAAAGGCACTTTCCTTCAGACTGGTTGGAAGTTTCTTCCAACTCATAGGCAGTATGAAAATATATTATATCTAATAATAATGACACATATTTAATAATCAGAAGGGTTATTTGGACATTGATTGCTGATTTATAATTGAGTTCCAATAGACAAGCATTAACGTCTTCATCGATGGCTTAATTAGTGAAGTTTGAATTGAGTTGGGGTTCATAATACAGTGGAAAAAATAGTGTAAAATCCAGATAGGGAAAACTGTTACTCATATACTTCTGAGTGATCAGTACTAGAATTTAAGGCTCAGCATTTCAAGTAAAGAAATAAATGATTATCCATTACTTTTCTTGATTCAAATGTAAACTGGATGAATTGACAGATTTCCCCTATTTTTTAGCCTTGCTATGTGTTAAGGAAGTGAATCACTGTTGAAACAATCTACTTTGCAGAATTCTTATTATTTTAAAAATATTTTTCCAAATAGAAGCATTAAATTGCTATTAGAAAACAGCTTCTATTGATTGCTAATACTTATTTAGTAAGTAAATTCTAAAGAATTTCAAGCTATCGTAGCTATTATGTTTATTTTCTCTATTGTAACCATAATTCTTAAGGAAATATTATACTTTTCATTACTTTAAGTAACTCAGTATCAGTGATTGAGCTAAAGATTATTACAAAGAAAATGAAGTAATTTCCATGAAAATACAATTAAATATAAAGTTATAAGATTAAACCAGTTACTGAAAAAGTGTGTTGAGAAGGGTAGATTTTTCAGTACTAAGGAAAAAAAAAATGTTTTCAGTTAAAGAGAGATATTTCAATTATTGTTATGTTTAGTTTAATATGTGATACATGAAACATATCAGGAATTTTATCCATTAGGTCCTTACTTGGTAAGGTTATTTGAAAAAATAATTCTTTTCAATGACAAGGCAGTAGCATATACCAGTTTTAACAAATTTAATCATTTTAATAAAACAAACACTTCAACTTTAGAGACATGTATGGCTTAATTTCAGGCTTCCTGGTAACTCAGATGGCAAAGAATCTGCCAGCAATGCTGGAGACCTGGGTTCAATTCCTGGTGTGGGAAGATCCCCTGAAGGAGGGTAGGGCAACCCACTTCAGTATTCTTGCCTGGAGAATCCCCATGGACAGAGGAGCCTGGTGGGCTGCAGTTTGTGCAGAGTTGGACATGACTGAGCGACTAAGCACATAGCTTAGTTTCAGCAAATATTTCTGAGTTGAAAATTGTCATTTAATATTTTCATTACCTGTTCTGAGTATTTATCATACACTGCTTGAAAATGCATGAGAAAAAAAGAGAATTAACCTATACTTACATACTTTGGGATTTAGTAGTAACATAAAGTTGATATGGTAACTGTAACTTTTGCTGAGCACCATATTTCTTTATACTGTGCTTGATAGCTGGTAATCAAAAATATTAATTCCTCAAATATTTATTGAATGCCACCTGTATGCCAGGCACTCTCCAAGGAATTCAGAATACATCCATGAACAGAGTAGACAAATGTCCTTGCCAAGCAATAAATAGGTAAACGTCATAATGGTGAAGGTGCCAATCCTGCGAAAACAGGAGGGATTTAGGGTGCTGCTGGTTGGAGTTGCAGTTTTCAGTAGGGGAGTCCAGGTAAGCCTTATCAGAATTGTTACTTTCCAATAAAAACCTGGCAAGAAGGGATTTAGCCACGTGGTCAAGTGAGGAAAAGGATTTTAGGCAGAGGGAGTGTCAGTGCAAGTTACATTGGATGAGCGGGAGAGGCAGTGTGTCATAGCTGAGTGGGCAAGAAGGAACAGAGAAGACAACAAATGGCTGAGGTGCACAGATCAGATCGAGTCATGCTGGTCATGTCGTTACTTTGGCTTTGAATACGTGTGGAATGGTAAGCTGGGGGATGACCTTGCCCGGAGGAGTGAGATGATCGTACCCTCTATGGAGTTCACTTGGGCTCGCATGTTAAGAATAGGCCGGGAAGTTTCGGAAGCTCTTGTCCTTACCTAAGATGATGGTTGCTGGTCAGGTCACAGAAGTGGCAGTGGAGATGGGGGAATGTGGGGAGTTCTGCATTCGTTTTTACGGTTGACCCAACTGCATATCTTGATGGACTGTATGTGGAGCGTGAGACATGGAGGGCATAGGCTTAGGTATAGCAGGTTTTGGGGACTGAGATTAGCGGTTTTGCATGTAAATATTAAGGTTTGTCTGCTAGACTTCCCAGTGGAGATGCTGAGAAAACAGCTGGGTATTAGGTCTGAAGTTTAGAAAAGAGGTGTGGATCAAATTACAGATTCAGTAGTTGTCACTTACTTGGTGGTTTCCTTCGATGAGTTCAACAATGGAGTGAGTCTAGGTAAGAGGAGAGAGCACTTGAGCTCTGGTCACTTCAAAATCAAGAGGCTGCAGAGAAGAGAAGTAAGAAGATTGAGGCTGAGAAAGAGAAATCTCCAGAAAGGCAGAAAACCCGGAGACAGGATGTCTTAGATGCCAAGAGAAAAAAGTATTTGAAGGAGTGATCGGTGGTGGCATCTGCTGATGAGAGGTCAGATGAGACGATGACTGAGAATCACTGAATTTAGCAATGGAGAGATTCCTGGTGACTTGACTGAGCACTTTCTTTAGCACATTTTATGTGAAAACCAAGCTGGAATATATGTAAGGGAGAATGGGAGGAGAGGAAACGGGGATGGCAGGGATGCAACCCTGAAGCTTTGCTCTGAAAGGAAGCAGAGACGGTGGCGGTTTCAAAGGAAATGATATGTGTGCTGTTGGTTAACCTGAGAAAAGCAACATGCTGGTTTGAAGCTGGGAATGATGTCATGAAAAATTCATGATTTTTAAAGGAGATGAGAATTGCTGAGATAATATCATTGAGTAGTCAAGAGGGAATGGAATTTAGTTTACAATGGAGGATTGGCTTTAATAGAAACACAGTTCATCTTCTAACAGCAAGGAAGATTGGTAGAAGGGTCAGTGTGGACCTGAGAGTTGGAAATTGCTTCAGTTTTCTCAGTAAATCAGGAAGCAAGATTATTAGCTGAGAATGAGGTTGTAGGGGAGGTACAGGATCTTTAAGAAGGAAGTCAAAGGGTGAGGAAAAGTTAATTAGAATGAGAGTGTTCATGTTCTAGGGAATTGTATAATAATTATTGAGCAGTATTAAGGACCCCATAGAGGTGTGTGTTCTTAAAGTGAAACTAGTCAACATTGGTGTGGACTTTCTCCATCCACACTGAACTGTATCAGCCCAGAGTAGGCCATGCCACATTTGGTCTGGGTTGTGGATTTGACAAGGGGGTCCTTTAAATTAAGAGGAATAAAGAAGCTGGGAGTGTATGGTAGACAGTAATTATGAGCCATGGAATTTAAGCTGAATAAGGAAGAAACCGAGGCTGTTAAGGGGGTTATGGACAATTAAAAGCAATAGGATCTAAAGATTTGGAGGTTCCTATCATGAGAAACGCTGGGCTGGAGGAAGCACAAGCTGGAATCAAGATTGCTGGGAGAAATATCAATAACCTCAGATACGCAAATGACACCACCCTTCTGGCAGAAAGTGAAGAACTAAAGAGCCTCTTGATGAAAGTGAAAGAGGAAAGAGAAAAAGTTGGCTTAAAGCTCAACATTCAGAAAACGAAGATCATGGCATCTGGTCCCATCACTTCATGGCAAATACATGGGGAAACAGCGGAAACAGTGGCTGACTTTATTTTTGGGGGCTCCAAAATCACTGCAGATGGTGATTGCAGCCATGAAATTAAAAGACACTTACTCCTTGGAAGGAAAGTTATGACCAACCTAGACAGCATATTCAAAAGCAGAGACATTACTTTGTCAACAAAGGTCTTGTCTAGTCAAGGCTATGGTTTTTCCAGTGCTCATGTATGGATGTGAGAGTTGGACTCTGAAGAAAGCTGAGCACTGAAGAATTGATGCTTTTGAACTGTGGTGTTGGAGAAGACTCTTGAGGGTCCCTTGGACTGCAAGGAGATCCAACCAGTCCCTCCTTAAGGAAATCAGTCCTGAATATTCACTGGAAGAACTGATGTTAAAGCTGAAACTCCAGTACTTTGGCCACCTGATGCGAAGAGCTGACTCATTTGAAAAGACCCTGATGCTAGGAAAGATTGAAGGCGGGAGGAGAAGGGGACGACAGAGGATGAGATGGTTGAATGGCATCACCCACTCAATGGCATGAGTTTGAGTAAACTCCGGCAGTTGGTGATGGACAAGGAGGTCTGGCGTGCTGCAGTCCATGGGGTTGCAAAAAGCCAAACACAACTGAGCAAGTGAACTGAACTGATAGGGTCAAAGAATTTTCAGTCTAGGTACTAGAGGAAGTAAGCTAGAAAAATAAAAGCAAGCCAGAAGATGAGATAAATTGAGGAGTGGCATTATTGGTGATGGCAGAGTTTAGGATCTGAACCTAGAAAATAGGTTGGAACACAGATCATTGGAGGAGAGATGGTCACAAAACAGTTTGAAGTGTTAGAAGGATCCTTAATTGTCTCTTGAAATTTCCAAGTATTAAGACAGGAGTAACACCTGGTACAGTGATTTAGGAGCTCAAATAGTCAACAAATGAAGGAAAATATTTTCAAATGCAGTAGCTGCTAGCCAGGGTATTGGGTATGTAATCAAATGATAGTTTCAAAGCTAAGGGTTTTTAGGAAGGCAGTAGAGAAAACGTTTTAAAAGCAGTGATAGACAGCTAGTGGAATCCTTTATTCTGTCTCCAGGGGACTGGGAGAAGGCCTGGTGTATGCGTATAGGGGACTGAAAGGAAATCACAATTTTAGAAGCCAAAAGAAACTCACCCACCATTTGAGTGTTCTCAAGTGAGGTTTCTATTAGAGCAAGAAGGCGAAGAGCATGACCAAAGAATAGATCAAGATAAAATTTCAGTGATGGACCAGAGGTTCTTCCAGGGGTCATGTATGGATGTGAGAGTTGGACTGTGAAGAAGGCTGAGCATTGAAGAATTGATGCTTTTGAACTGTGGTGTTGCGGAAGACTCTTGAGAGTCCCTTGGACTGCAAGGAGATCCAACCAGTCCATTCTGAAGGAGATCAGCCCTGGGATTTCTTTGGGAGGAATGATGCTAAAGCTGAAGCTCCAGTACTTTGGCCACCTCATACAAAGAGCTGACTCATTGGAAAAGACTTTGATGCTGGGAGGGATTGGGGGCAGGAGGAGAAGGGGACGACCGAGGATGAGATGGCTGGATGGCATCACGGACTCGATGGACGTGAGTCTGAGTGAACTCCGGGAGTTGGTGATGGACAGGGAGGCCTTGCGTTGTGCGATTCATGGGGTCGCAAAGAGTCGGACACAACTGAGCGACTGAACTGAACTGAGCTGAGAAGTTCCCGAAGACACAGTGGAGGCTGGGGATAGAAGAGAAATAGTTGGAGACAGCAGGAGTCCGCATGGCCTGATCAGAACCAGAGAGGGGGGATGGACTGCCAGGACCTTCTGTGGGGACTGACGTAAACAAGACAAGAGACACCATTAAGCTTAGCCTCATGGATGTGGAGCCAGCAGTGGAGATGAAGCTGTGCCTGCGAGGTGGTAGGGAGCAGTGGCCCATCCTTTTTCCTGACCTCTGTGGATGAAGATGAGGTGGTCTGTGAAGCAGAGGCTTTTTCTCCGTGTTTGAGATTCCTCCCTGATCACTGTTAATAGAGTTGAAGTCTTCTGAGTGAAGATTGTTAGATGAATGTTTGAAGTTTTCAAATGCTTCCTATGACCCAGGACCTATAGGTCCATATAGGGCAGAGACCAGTAGAAATGAACCAAGGGGCCAGTGGGATGATAAGTGTTCAGGAAGGACAGAAATAATGTGGGGAAGATCAGGAAGCTCTTCATACAGGAGGGGCAGAAGACATGCACTTCCAGATTAGTTAGCTTGTTCTTTGATTGGAAGTAGAGGGGAAGTGTGTAGAAGGCAGAGCACGTATTTTGAAATCCCTGTCTGAATTTAGGATACATGCAGCAGTCAAAAGCTACAAGAGGGAGCTAGACAGAGGCTGAGAGAGTAATGTCCAGTGAAGGCTGGATGTTGAAGAAGGCAGGGGTGTTTCTTGCAGCAGTTAACCTGGCAGTGCTGTGGTGGGTGGGTTGAAGGGCTGAAGAACTGATGGTGAGATCAGCTGAGGTGAGAAAAATGAGAGCAGACTGTCTGAGATGAGAGGAGGGAGACAACAGTTTCTAGAGGGAGAATCTGAACCCTTATAGAGAGAATAATGGTCCTGCTAATTTAGTCAGCAAGGGTCTTCTAATGAGTTAAATGTTAATGAATTTTAAGTGCTTCAGAATCATTCAGGTAAATAAAGGTCTAGCAGTAATCATGTATGCTAACACCTTTACTGGGTCTATTTCTGATATAAAAAATGATGTGATGATTGTGGGAAGGAAAAAACCCTTGAATAACACGGAAGGATATAAAGCTCAACCTTTTCTGTTTCTAGCTAACGATGAATGTGTACTCTGTTGAATTTGTTGGATGTTTACTTTTCATGTAAGGGTAATTAGTCATTGTTTTCAATAAATATTTGAGTTGAGTTATTTTGATAAATATTAGTTTTAATAGTAATACTATTTATTACTTAAATACCAAAGTATGCTTAATATTAAGTAAAATCAATGTTATTTTAAGCAAAGAGCAATTAGCTAATAAATAATGAGTTTATTAAATCAGTATTTTAGTAGTTTTCAATTATTAAGAACATTTAAAATTTATATACCGTGGACTGTTAAGAATTATGTTGATCTTAGAACTCATACTCATTGATTTTCAGACCCCTCGTTGAGTTACTTCTTGCTCAACAGCGGTAGCATTAAAGCTGTTTACGATGCTTGCTGATTACAGTTACAGCCCTGTACAGAGTGCAGGTGCACACAGAGAGAGCCTTAAGCAGAATGCCTGAAGATGGCTGTCATGCCGGCCTTATGGATCTTCCCTGTCTGTTTTTTTCCTTCCGTGCTTATCATAAAAGCAACTTCAAACTAGCAATAAGGCATTTTAAGTCAGAGCATGCTCAAGCCGTAGCGTAAGGCTCGGAGCTTAGACATCTGGCAGAGATGAACTCACCCTGGTGCTTGCGTTTGGGCAAGCCCGACCTTCCCTGGCGCCTTGCAGAGACCGTGGGGCCACAGGGCACTGTTGATGGCCTCTGCCTCTCACCCTTTTCTCCACTGAGCCCTGGCCATGCGCATCAGTGCCACCAGTCACCTCACAGCACCGTGGCTTTACCTGTGAGCGTTAATGAGGACTTTTTAAATCTACTGACACCAAAGTGTAGAGCTTGAGGGTAAAGGGGACTAGGCGGGGTGAAGTTTAGGTGCTTCTGAGAGTGTTAGTGTTTCCTTTTACACTGTTCCAGTGTTTTCCCCGTTTCCTTTCCCGTTCCCCTCGAGCCTCAGTCTCGCGAATGGCTGGAATCTTGGGTAGTATATTTAAAGTTGGAGAATTGGAAAGAGCAGCATGCCGAGCCTTTATTTCTGCTTGAAATTGAAGAAAGCTTAACAGAGTACTCTAACTCAAAACTCGTCATTACATGCTTGCCTGGAATTTTGCAAAGACTTATGTGACTGTCTTACATACCAAACAATAAATATGTTTGTATTTTCAGGGAAATTTTGGTGAAGTATTTAAGGGCATATTAAAGGATAAAACTGCTGTTGCTGTTAAAACGTGTAAAGAAGATCTTCCTCAGGAACTGAAAATAAAATTCTTACAAGAAGCCAAGTGAGTTCTTTAAAATAATGTTAATATGTACTACTTAAAAGTGATTCATTAAAATGTAAGTTTGAAGATATCTTAAATTATGATTTGATGAATTAGAAGTAGGTACTTTCAGAGTCTTCAAAAGTAGGCAGTCTGAAAACAGATTCTCTTTTGAAGTGAGACTGCAGGTCAATTAGCAGTTACAGTCAAAAGAGCCAGATGCTAAGAACAGTGAATATTCTTCAAGTCTTTATAAAAACATTGTAGTATTTCTTGCTTCTATCATATATGCATATACACATATGTATATATGTAGTGTTGTGGTTGACCTTATAATAAAAATAATCTGTATTCTCCGAATACAATACTTATGTAAATATACCTTGAGAATTTAATGACATCTCCCTTGCTCTCCTTAGATGTTATGGCTTGATTGTTTGTTCCCAGCTGTCAGTGTTCTTTTCTGAGAATCTCAGATTTCCTCTCCAGCTCCCTGTCTGACATTGTTCCAAAATTTGCATTGTTTCTTTTCTAATTGATCTCCTAGAATGATTGTCTTCCCTTTTTATGTTTTAGCTAAAATTTAATGTTGCAGCTTCCCAGCTCTATATTGCAAGTAGTTAAAACTGTTAGTGGTAAAATCTAGTATATACAACAAAACACAAAACAAATGGAAAGGGGCTTTGGACAGAGAATGGACATATGATGGGAGCTGTACGGATGAGTGGATGGATGGTTGGGAGGGAGAGAAGAAGAGTGTATAGATCATAGGTTGGTGTAAAGGGAAGGAGGTGAGAGGTGTATACGGGGGCCTGTTACCAGCTACATGGCATTGTTTATAAAAGCGAAGCTTTCCTAAAGTGTGTGTGGGTGTGTTGCCTCCTTCACGGCATTGTATATAAAGACAAAGCTCCGTAAAGTGCCCTGGAATAACAGAGGACACGCAGTGTGGGGGCTGAATCCCGTGGAGTGGAGCATCTGGATGCCGTTTCTCCATGTGAACTAGAGATATTTATAGCAACCTATCAAGCTAGTTGGGTACATTTATTAAATATTATCTATGGAATAAAACTGTAAACATTTTTCATATATATCATTGGCAATTCAGAAAAAATATTCTGTAATGAATTTAAAAGCATCCTATTGCAACTGAAATTCATGGGCTCATCATTTTAGTTATTCATAGATATCTTAAAGTATCTTGCTTTCTAATTTGTGAATTTTATTGAAACATAGAGTTTAATTTCTTCTTCTAATGTGAAACTATGAAATTTTCTGTTAAAAATGACAGTTATATACTTGCAAGCTCTCAAGTATCTTTTAATTAGAAGATAGATCTATATATTTAAATATTTAATGTTATTTGGGTTCATCCTGGCTGTTTTGTAGAATTTCTTTATTAAGCAGTTTTCAGCCTAAGAAATGACATTTTGGCTTAAAGTCAATCATTCTAAAACTCCCTTTCTAATTCATCATAGAAACTGCAAACTCAGTTATTAACAGTATTTTTTTATCTCTAGAATTCTTCCTAGTCTGTCTTCATTTGTTAATAAACATTGAACATTTTCAATTTATGACATTTTTCTTAGAGCTCTCTCTGCTTTAGTATGTACAGCACATATATAAACTATTTCATCTTTCTCCAAATGAAGCTATTTTTTCCATTCGCCTAGGAAGGAACCTGTGTTTTTTCAAATATGAGTGAATTTATAACTGTGTCAACAGGATAATATGGAATATCATTTGATAACAGGAATCATTAGGGCAGACAGGGCTGTGAGGGTATCTAATCTATTAACTCATGTTTGGAGTCCTGCAGATGAGTCTTTGCTACTTGTATAGCCCTCTGAAATTCTGCCTTTATCCAAACCAAAACTTCCTTGTTTTGACTTAAATCTAATATTACTTATTGTTTAAACTTTCTGCCAGGCTTCTGAAAACTTTTGAGTTTATACTATTTGAAATTGACCATGATTGTCAAGTAGGTATTATGAAATCTAAATATGAAATGATTACTCTATAGCATTTACCAATATGTTGTTCTTAAATGTATCTGTTTTAAATGAATTGTGTACATAAAACTAAACAAAGAGATGCTGCCTTAACAGCTTACAGTTTTTGGTCCACTAATACTCTTCAGCTTTTGTGAGGGCATCGAAAAGCAGACACTTTGCAAGGAGTTCCACATATTTTGGACTGAGTAAGTTACTCAGATTTAGCGTGGTGGTTAGTTATTCAGAGTGGATACTAGTTTTTAAATGAATATTTAATTAAAAGCTGACTCATATCTGTTTTTCCAAGATTTATCAAAACTTACATACATCCCATTTATAATTTGTGTTCGTACCTACATTTTAAAAATTGTGTATTCTACTTGTGCACACTACACATGATCATAAGTTAATGCTCACTGCCTAAATGGTGACCATGCTTATATTTCTCTCATCCAGGATTCTCAAGCAGTATGATCACCCCAATATTGTCAAGCTTATAGGAGTCTGCACACAGAGACAGCCTATCTACATCATTATGGAACTGGTTCCAGGTAATACCATTTCAGTGGTTTCCTCGATGGCATTTTAATGTCTTTCTATTGCTTTTATATATTGTCTCTTTGATTTCTCCTTGTGAAGTGTCCAGCGATTTCTTTAACATTTTCCTCATGATGAAGAGCTTGTACATGGACTCGTTGTCTTTATAGTCTCTAATTCTTGCTGTTTTCCAGAAAATGTCAACCAGCCTTTTCAAAAGGAAATATATTATTACATTGCAGTTACACATGGGATTTAGTTATATATAATGTTTCTGTGAGAAAGACTGTTTAGAAAAGTTGTCTGCTTAGTTCGACTTGATAGTAATGATAGTGCTAAGAATTTCGTTCATTTATGTCATTTTACAAGTGCATTGCCACGCCTCCTCTTGCTACGTTGTACATGACAATGCCATAGTGCTTTGGGTCACAAACTTTAAACTTCTTTAATATGTGGACAAAAAAAGGTAATCTCTCTTGGAATTTATCCTTGTTTTTTTTCTGGTGACTTTTAAAACTGCCAGGTGTTTTGGTTAACTACTTTTGCCAACAAACAAGGATAACATCAAACTGATACCGTATATCTTTATTTTTATTATATTGATGTATCTTTCTGTTGTAGAAAATATAATCAGAGGCAAAATATGATCTTTATAAGATTTATAAATACAATATTTAATAACTGATAAGCATTTGCTTTGTTACCTTAACTATTTACTCATTTTAAAAGAAGAAACTTCAAGGAATATGAAAAATATTTCTAACTTTGAATATACATCACATAAACCTAGTATTGCTGATTGCCCACAGAAAACTTTTCACATAATCCTTTCATAATTTAAGGAGAGTTGATCCAATTTTACCATGCTGGTTTGATTGCTATTGGAATATTTCTTTATCTCCATGTAACTGCAAGATTCCTAGATTATAATTATTTTAATTCTCAAGATGGCAATATATGTTTGCATGATTTACACTACTTGTGATTAAATCTCAAAGTAGCTTTTATACAGTTATGAAAAATAGACTATAGTCTAAAATTTTGAAAACAGTTGAATAGCCTCTAATTTTACCTAAAATAGTATGTTTAAGTATTAGGAATACATAAAACATTTACATAATGCAGATGATACCCCCAGATAATAAGGGATGTCACTGAAAAAGTTAGATTTGCGAGGTGGGGCAGACTTGATGAGGAAAATTAATTTGGTGTTACTGTAACTGACTAAAGGAGCATGGTAACAAATTCCTGATGGAGGTCCAAATAGAATAACACAAAAGATAGCTTTGGAAGATAGCCAGGGAAGTGTTTATCTAGATATTAAATAGTAACCTTTATTGATATTTTTAAATGATTAAGAATAATAAACTTCATTAGAAAATTCAAACTGTAGTGAAGGCAGAAAATTAAAAATAAAAACCTCTTACTCAACAATCTAATCTTAATCCAAAGTGAACTACTTAGTTTTTTGTGGTTTCACCCTCCCAGGAAAATATTTACTATAGAATACCATGGTTTTATGCCAATCTTTAATTATTTAAAAATCATAAAACTTCCTTTTTTCTCTAATATAACATGGCTTCATTGTTTCCTATTCATCCATATACTTCTACCTTTTCTTCATAATGGGTGCAGAATATTTCATTATTTGGCTTTATATAATTTAAGTTGGCCTTCTATTTATGGACACTTTGGTTGCTTCCAATTTTATTACTTTTTTTCTTTTTTTTAAACAATGTTCAACTTGGGTCTGAGTTTATGTGCATTTTGATTTATAGAAAGTATATTAGCTTTCTGTTTATGCACAACAAATGATCATAACTTAGCAGCTTTACATAACATCCGTTTATCACCTCACAGTTGTATGGAAGTCCAGGCAGGCTTGACTGAGTTCTCTGCTCAGGGTCTCACAAAGCCAAAAATCAGGATATCTAACTGAGTTCTTGTCTGGAGGCACTGGGGAAGAATCGCTACCAAACTCCTTCTGGGTGGTGGCAGCATCTCATCTCTTGCAGTTGAGAAGTGGCCCGAGGTTCTCTTTCTCTTCTTCCTGTGAACCGAGGGCATCTCCCAGCTCTTCACGGGTTTCCACACTCTTTGATCTTCATACCTGGTATGTCACATTTTTCAAAGGCTCTGAATTTCTCTAACTTGCTCTTATGTTTTTTGTTTCATTCTATTTTGTTTTTCAAAAAAGCTGAGAGAATACTCTGCTGTTTTGAAAGATTCTGTGATTAGAACAGGCTCACCTGGCCAAGCTGCCTGCCTTTAGGGCAGCTGTGCTGCCTGACAAAATATAATCATGGGAGTGGCATCTAACCACGTTCACACAGCTAATTCCAGGGATTAGGGCGGGATGTGATTGGGATCCGCGGTGGACTTTGCTAAATTCTCTTGAAGGCTCATTGCCGTGTGGGATATGAAACCACACTGAACCTTTCATACTCTGTCACCTTAATTCAGTTGGTTATCTTGTGAGATGAATGCGTGATTTTTGTAGCACCATGCTTTGTCATTTCTCGTTTGGAAAATATCAAGTGACCAAACAGTGACAGAACTCATTATGCAGTATCAAAAGATCCCATTCATTAACGCCATCCCTAATCTCACTGGAAAAATAATAGGAAGTGTCAATTTCTTGTCAGCAAGTTTGTGTTTTCCAAAATTTTAATTTGCATTGGAAAACTGGAATGTTGTCCCTGGCAGCAAAAACTGTCAGTTTTTTTGCCTTGAAGTGTCAGACTTAACTTCACTCAGTCTTAAGAGAATGTCAAATGTCTAATATTTAATAGCCATAATTTTTCAATCTTTTTGGAAACATTTATTGACATGTGATTGACATATAGTATATATATATATATATATATACTTTCAGTCCCTTCCTCCCCCACTCTCACCTCCTGTCCCAGTCCAGCACTGATCTCCTTTCTGTGACTGTATATTAGTTGGCACTTCTGAGAATTTAATATAAATGGAACCATACAAGCTGTACTTCTCTTTTCTTGTTTGGGTCTAGTTTGTTTCATTCAGCATAATTTTGAGATCTGTCCATGTTGTAATGGTTTTCAGAAGTTCACCTTTTTATTGCTGAGTAGAACTGAATTATATGAATATATCACATTTGTTATCAATTGTTGATAGACTTTTTGATTGTTTCCTGTTTAGGGCTACTGCAAAGTAAGCTGCTACGAACATTTATGTACAAGTCTTTGTACTGACAAAGACTTTCATTTTTCTGCTGAAAATTTACCTAGGAATGGACTAAGTAAATTAGATAGAATTTGTACATCTATCAAATTTTAAGTACAAGTTTAAAATTTTAAGAAGTTGCTAAATTGCTTTCTAAAGTCATTATACTAGTTGACATTCCTAACTGCAGATTCTCGACATTTTCATCAACACTTCATACGTTCAATCTTTAGACATTATAATTTTATGTTGAAGTGTCTTAACTGTGTTTTTAATTTGCTTTCCCAGCTGACTAATGATATGAGCATCTTGTCATGTGCTAATTTGCCATTCATAATCTTCTTTGAAGTATCTATTTAAATAATTTGACCACTTTTAAAAAAATTGGGTTGTTGTAACAGGGGCCTCCCAAGTGGCGATAGTGGTAAAGAGCCTGTCTGCCATCACAGGAGCTGCAGGCTCAAGCCCTGGGTGGGACAGGTCCCCTGGAGGAGGGCATGGCAACCTGCTCCAGTACTCCTGCCTGGAAAGGACAGAGGAGCCTTGCGAGCTATAGTCTGTGGGGTCACAAAAGAGTGGGACACAACTTAGCGACTAAACAATGACAACAAGGAACAATGACAACAAAGAGTCAGACACGACTGGAACACGGTTTGGCACACTGAAGCGATTTAGCACACAAGCACAGCAGTTGAGTCTTGGTCCTTTATATCTTCTGGATACAAGTCCTTTGTCAGATGTATAATGATCAAATATTTTCTTTCAGTCTGACTTGTCTTTTCATTCTCTTAACAGTGTCTTTTAAAAAGCAGATTTTTTAAATTTCAAAGTTTAAATTATTTTTTTTCTTTACAGGTCATGTTTTTAATGGTAAATCTAAGAAATCTTTGAATCCCAGATTGCAAACTTTTTCTCCTATGCTTTCTTATACAATTTTTATAGTTTTAGAATTTAGAACTTAAAGTTCAGTCTGTGGTTTGTTTCACATGGTCGTGAGGAATGGTTTGAAGTTCGCATTTTTGGCATCTAGATATCCAGTTGTCCCAGCATCATGACTCTCCTTTCTCTCCTGGTTTTTTACCTTCCTTTTAAATATATTTATGTGGGATTCTATTTCTGGATTCTGGGCTTCCCTGATGGCTCAGACGGTGAAAAATCTGCCTGCAGTGCAGGAAGCACGGGTTCAGCCCCTGGGTCAGGAAGATCCCTTGGAGAAGGGAATGGCAGCCCACTCCAGTGTTCTTGCCTGGAGAATCCCATGGGCAGAAGAGCTGGGCAGGCTACAGTCCATGGGGTCCCTAGGAGTCAGACACAGGACTGAGCGACTCACATGCAAGCGTGTTTCTGGACTCTGATTTCTGTCAGTCTCTCTGTGTGTTGTAATGCCGATACTTCAGGTGATGTTAGTTGCCTAGCTTCGTTCTTTTCTAAAATTATTTTGGCTGTTAGAGGTCCTTTGCATTTCACTATCAATTTTATGGTTAGTTTTTCAGTTTCTGTATAAAGGGTTGCTAAGATTTAGTTTAGGGTTAAATTGAATCTATAGATCAGTTTGGGGTGAATAGGCTTCTTAACAAGATTGAGTATTCTGACCCCTCTACATGGTAAATCTTTCTAGTAAGATAGATCTTTTATTTCCCCCTGAAAGGTTCTGTAGTAAGTTATATAGGACTTTCCATCTTTTGTCAGACTTCTGAGTATTTGGTTTTCTGAGATGCTATTGTAAGTGATTTAAAAAAAAATAAATATATCCACTATGGAAGTCATAATATATATATGAATAACACTGTCAGTTTGATGTATTGACCTTCATAGGACACTCTACACAACATTACCAAGATATACATTCCTTTCAGCTATATAGAGAATGCTTACCTATTAGACCATATCCTGGGCCGTGAAACGGAACTCAGTAAATTTATATGAATTTAAGTTCTGTTGGCTTCCCAGGTGGTGCTAGTGTTACCCACCTGCCAGTGTAGGAGACACAAGAGATGCAGATTTCATGCCTGGGCTGGGAAGATCCCTTGGAGAAGGGAATGGCAACCCACGCCAGTATTGCCTGGAGAGAGTCCCATGGACAGAGGAGTCTGGCGAGCCACAGTCCCTGGGG
Source organism: Ovis canadensis (assembly GCF_042477335.2). Taxonomy (NCBI): domain Eukaryota; kingdom Metazoa; phylum Chordata; class Mammalia; order Artiodactyla; family Bovidae; genus Ovis; species Ovis canadensis. The sequence continues at coordinate 120,664,413 of NC_091249.1, forward strand.
GTGCAAAGAGTCGGACACCACTGAGCAACTAACACACACACACACACACACACACATGCACACACAAGTTCTGTGAACACAACAGAAATAAAGTAGAACTCAAGGACAGAACAATTTCTGAAAAATGTCTAAATATCTGGAAAGTAAGCAATGCAGAGCTGAGTGACCAGTGAGTCAGAGGGGAGCTTAGAAAGTACTTTGAACTAAATGAGAAAAAAGCCTCAGTATTTATATGATTTATATGATGCCTATTAAGCAGCACCTAGGGATGCAAATCTAGCACTACATACATGTATTAGAAAAGAAGGAAGAACTCAAAATTATGATCTTGACTCCTACCTTACAGGCAAATTAACTCAAAATGTTTGTATAAAAGAAAGGAAAAAATATAACAGGAAAAGGAGTCAGTAGAATCCCTTGAGTGAAAGTGAAAGTCACTCAGTCGTGTCCGACTCTTTGTGACCCATGGACTACACAGTCCGTGGAATTCTCCAGGCCAGAATACTGGAGTGGATAGCCTTTTCCTTCTCCAGGGGACCTTCCCAACTCAGGGATCGAACCCAGGTCTCCTGCATTGCAGGTGGGTTCTTTACCAGCTGAGCCACAAATAAAATTAATAAAACCTCTACATAAACTCTTCAGGAAAAAGACACAGATTACCAATATCAAGAATGAGAGAGGTGACTTCATTACAGGTTCTACGTAATTAAAAAGATATCCATAATATTTTCTTAATCACTGTTTAAAGAAATTCAACAGCTTAGATGAAATGGGAGAATTCTCTGAGAGACAAAAATTGCCACTCTTACTCAGCCGCCCGAACCCCACATCTGCCATAGAGCGGTCACTAAGAGACCAGCCTTCTGAGAAAACTCCAGGCCTTCTTACTCAGCCGCCCGAACCCCACATCTTCCATAGAGCGGTCACTAAGAGACCAGCCTTCTGAGAAAACTCCAGGCCTTCTTACTCAGCCGCCCGAACCCCACATCTTCCATAGAGCGGTCACTAAGAGACCAGCCTTCTGAGAAAACTCCAGGCCTTCTTACTCAGCCGCCCTAACCCCACATCTTCCATAGAGCGGTCACTAAGAGACCAGCCTTCTGAGAAAACTCCAGGCCTTCTTACTCAGCCGCCCTGACCCCACATCTTCCATAGAGCGGTCACTAAGAGACCAGCCTTCTGAGAAAACTCCAGGCCTTCTTACTCAGCCGCCCTCACCCCACATCTTCCATAGAGTGGTCACTAAGAGACCAGCCTTCTGAGAAAACTCCAGGCCTTCTTACTCAGATGCCCGAACCCCACATCTTCCATAGAGCGGTCACTAAGAGACCAGCCTTCTGAGAAAACTCCAGGCCTTCTTACTCAGCCGCCCGAACCCCACATCTTCCATAGAGCGGTCACTAAGAGACCAGCCTTCTGAGAAAACTCCAGGCCTTCTTACTCAGCCGCCCGAACCCCACATCTTCCATAGAGCGGTCACTAAGAGACCAGCCTTCTGAGAAAACTCCAGGCCTTCTTACTCAGCCGCCCGAACCCCACATCTTCCATAGAGCGGTCACTAAGAGACCAGCCTTCTGAGAAAACTCCAGGCCTTCTTACTCAGCCGCCCGAACCCCACATCTTCCATAGAGCGGTCACTAAGAGACCAGCCTTCTGAGAAAACTCCAGGCCTTCTTACTCAGCCGCCCTAACCCCACATCTTCCATAGAGTGGTCACTAAGAGACCAGCCTTCTGAGAAAACTCCAGGCCTTCTTACTCAGCCGCCCTAACCCCACATCTTCCATAGAGTGGTCACTAAGAAACCTGCCTTCCGAGAAAACTCCAGGCCTTCTTACTCAGCCGTCCTAACCCCACATCTTTCATAGAGCGGTCACTAAGAGACCAGCCTTCTAAGAAAACTCCAGGCCTTCTTACTCAGCCGCCCTAACCCCACATCTTCCATAGAGTGGTCACTAAGAAACCATCCTTCTAAGAAAACTCCAGGCCTTCTTACTCAGCCGCCCTGACCCCACATCTTCCATAGAGTGGTCACTAAGAGACCAGCCTTCTGAGAAAACTCCAGGCCTTCTTACTCAGCCGCCCTAACCCCACATCTTCCATAGAGTGGTCACTAAGAGACCAGCCTTCTGAGAAAACTCCAGGCCTTCTTACTCAGCCGCCCTAACCCCACATCTTCCATAGAGTGGTCACTAAGAGACCATCCTTCTAAGAAAACTCCAGGCCTTCTTACTCAGCCGTCCTAACCCCACATCTTTCATAGAGCGGTCACTAAGGGACCAGCCTTCTGAGAAAACTCCAGGCCTTCTTACTCAGCCGTCCTAACCCCACATCTTTCATAGAGCGGTCACTAAGGGACCAGCCTTCTGAGAAAACTCCAGGCCTTCTTACTCAGCCGCCCGAACCCCACATCTTTCATAGAGCGGTCACTAAGAGACCAGCCTTCTGAGAAAACTCCAGGCCTTCTTACTCAGCCGCCCGAACCCCACATCTTCCATAGAGCGGTCACTAAGAGACCAGCCTTCTGAGAAAACTCCAGGCCTGCTTACTCAGCCGCCCGAACCCCACATCTTCCACAGAGCGGTCACTAAGAGACCAGCCTTCTGAGAAAACTCCAGGCCTTCTTACTCAGCCGCCCGAACCCCACATCTTCCACAGAGCGGTCACTAAGAGACCAGCCTTCTGAGAAAACTCCAGGCCTTCTTACTCAGCCGCCCGAACCCCACATCTTCCATAGAGCGGTCACTAAGAGACCAGCCTTCTGAGAAAACTCCAGGCCTTCTTACTCAGCCGCCCGAACCCCACATCTTCCATAGAGCGGTCACTAAGAGACCAGCCTTCTGAGAAAACTCCAGGCCTTCTTACTCAGCCGCCCTAACCCCACATCTTCCATAGAGCGGTCACTAAGAGACCAGCCTTCTGAGAAAACTCCAGGCCTTCTTACTCAGCCGCCCTGACCCCACATCTTCCATAGAGCGGTCACTAAGAGACCAGCCTTCTGAGAAAACTCCAGGCCTTCTTACTCAGCCGCCCTCACCCCACATCTTCCATAGAGTGGTCACTAAGAGACCAGCCTTCTGAGAAAACTCCAGGCCTTCTTACTCAGATGCCCGAACCCCACATCTTCCATAGAGCGGTCACTAAGAGACCAGCCTTCTGAGAAAACTCCAGGCCTTCTTACTCAGCCGCCCGAACCCCACATCTTCCATAGAGCGGTCACTAAGAGACCAGCCTTCTGAGAAAACTCCAGGCCTTCTTACTCAGCCGCCCGAACCCCACATCTTCCATAGAGCGGTCACTAAGAGACCAGCCTTCTGAGAAAACTCCAGGCCTTCTTACTCAGCCGCCCGAACCCCACATCTTCCATAGAGCGGTCACTAAGAGACCAGCCTTCTGAGAAAACTCCAGGCCTTCTTACTCAGCCGCCCGAACCCCACATCTTCCATAGAGCGGTCACTAAGAGACCAGCCTTCTGAGAAAACTCCAGGCCTTCTTACTCAGCCGCCCTAACCCCACATCTTCCATAGAGTGGTCACTAAGAGACCAGCCTTCTGAGAAAACTCCAGGCCTTCTTACTCAGCCGCCCTAACCCCACATCTTCCATAGAGTGGTCACTAAGAAACCTGCCTTCCGAGAAAACTCCAGGCCTTCTTACTCAGCCGTCCTAACCCCACATCTTTCATAGAGCGGTCACTAAGAGACCAGCCTTCTAAGAAAACTCCAGGCCTTCTTACTCAGCCGCCCTAACCCCACATCTTCCATAGAGTGGTCACTAAGAAACCATCCTTCTAAGAAAACTCCAGGCCTTCTTACTCAGCCGCCCTGACCCCACATCTTCCATAGAGTGGTCACTAAGAGACCAGCCTTCTGAGAAAACTCCAGGCCTTCTTACTCAGCCGCCCTAACCCCACATCTTCCATAGAGTGGTCACTAAGAGACCAGCCTTCTGAGAAAACTCCAGGCCTTCTTACTCAGCCGCCCTAACCCCACATCTTCCATAGAGTGGTCACTAAGAGACCATCCTTCTAAGAAAACTCCAGGCCTTCTTACTCAGCCGTCCTAACCCCACATCTTTCATAGAGCGGTCACTAAGGGACCAGCCTTCTGAGAAAACTCCAGGCCTTCTTACTCAGCCGTCCTAACCCCACATCTTTCATAGAGCGGTCACTAAGGGACCAGCCTTCTGAGAAAACTCCAGGCCTTCTTACTCAGCCGCCCGAACCCCACATCTTTCATAGAGCGGTCACTAAGAGACCAGCCTTCTGAGAAAACTCCAGGCCTTCTTACTCAGCCGCCCGAACCCCACATCTTCCATAGAGCGGTCACTAAGAGACCAGCCTTCTGAGAAAACTCCAGGCCTGCTTACTCAGCCGCCCGAACCCCACATCTTCCACAGAGCGGTCACTAAGAGACCAGCCTTCTGAGAAAACTCCAGGCCTTCTTACTCAGCCGCCCGAACCCCACATCTTCCACAGAGCGGTCACTAAGAGACCAGCCTTCTGAGAAAACTCCAGGCCTTCTTACTCAGCCGCCCGAACCCCACATCTTCCATAGAGCGGTCACTAAGAGACCAGCCTTCTGAGAAAACTCCAGGCCTTCTTACTCAGCCGCCCGAACCCCACATCTTCCATAGAGCGGTCACTAAGAGACCAGCCTTCTGAGAAAACTCCAGGCCTTCTTACTCAGCCGCCCTAACCCCACATCTTCCATAGAGCGGTCACTAAGAGACCAGCCTTCTGAGAAAACTCCAGGCCTTCTTACTCAGCCGCCCTGACCCCACATCTTCCATAGAGCGGTCACTAAGAGACCAGCCTTCTGAGAAAACTCCAGGCCTTCTTACTCAGCCGCCCTCACCCCACATCTTCCATAGAGTGGTCACTAAGAGACCAGCCTTCTGAGAAAACTCCAGGCCTTCTTACTCAGATGCCCGAACCCCACATCTTCCATAGAGCGGTCACTAAGAGACCAGCCTTCTGAGAAAACTCCAGGCCTTCTTACTCAGCCGCCCGAACCCCACATCTTCCATAGAGCGGTCACTAAGAGACCAGCCTTCTGAGAAAACTCCAGGCCTTCTTACTCAGCCGCCCGAACCCCACATCTTCCATAGAGCGGTCACTAAGAGACCAGCCTTCTGAGAAAACTCCAGGCCTTCTTACTCAGCCGCCCGAACCCCACATCTTCCATAGAGCGGTCACTAAGAGACCAGCCTTCTGAGAAAACTCCAGGCCTTCTTACTCAGCCGCCCGAACCCCACATCTTCCATAGAGCGGTCACTAAGAGACCAGCCTTCTGAGAAAACTCCAGGCCTTCTTACTCAGCCGCCCTAACCCCACATCTTCCATAGAGTGGTCACTAAGAGACCAGCCTTCTGAGAAAACTCCAGGCCTTCTTACTCAGCCGCCCTAACCCCACATCTTCCATAGAGTGGTCACTAAGAAACCTGCCTTCCGAGAAAACTCCAGGCCTTCTTACTCAGCCGTCCTAACCCCACATCTTTCATAGAGCGGTCACTAAGAGACCAGCCTTCTAAGAAAACTCCAGGCCTTCTTACTCAGCCGCCCTAACCCCACATCTTCCATAGAGTGGTCACTAAGAAACCATCCTTCTAAGAAAACTCCAGGCCTTCTTACTCAGCCGCCCTGACCCCACATCTTCCATAGAGTGGTCACTAAGAGACCAGCCTTCTGAGAAAACTCCAGGCCTTCTTACTCAGCCGCCCTAACCCCACATCTTCCATAGAGTGGTCACTAAGAGACCAGCCTTCTGAGAAAACTCCAGGCCTTCTTACTCAGCCGCCCTAACCCCACATCTTCCATAGAGTGGTCACTAAGAGACCATCCTTCTAAGAAAACTCCAGGCCTTCTTACTCAGCCGTCCTAACCCCACATCTTTCATAGAGCGGTCACTAAGGGACCAGCCTTCTGAGAAAACTCCAGGCCTTCTTACTCAGCCGTCCTAACCCCACATCTTTCATAGAGCGGTCACTAAGGGACCAGCCTTCTGAGAAAACTCCAGGCCTTCTTACTCAGCCGCCCGAACCCCACATCTTTCATAGAGCGGTCACTAAGAGACCAGCCTTCTGAGAAAACTCCAGGCCTTCTTACTCAGCCGCCCGAACCCCACATCTTCCATAGAGCGGTCACTAAGAGACCAGCCTTCTGAGAAAACTCCAGGCCTGCTTACTCAGCCGCCCGAACCCCACATCTTCCACAGAGCGGTCACTAAGAGACCAGCCTTCTGAGAAAACTCCAGGCCTTCTTACTCAGCCGCCCGAACCCCACATCTTCCACAGAGCGGTCACTAAGAGACCAGCCTTCTGAGAAAACTCCAGGCCTTCTTACTCAGCCGCCCGAACCCCACATCTTCCATAGAGCGGTCACTAAGAGACCAGCCTTCTGAGAAAACTCCAGGCCTTCTTACTCAGCCGCCCGAACCCCACATCTTCCATAGAGCGGTCACTAAGAGACCAGCCTTCTGAGAAAACTCCAGGCCTTCTTACTCAGCCGCCCGAACCCCACATCTTCCATAGAGCGGTCACTAAGAGACCAGCCTTCTGAGAAAACTCCAGGCCTTCTTACTCAGCCGCCCGAACCCCACATCTTCCATAGAGCGGTCACTAAGAGACCAGCCTTCTGAGAAAACTCCAGGCCTTCTTACTCAGCCGCCCGAACCCCACATCTTCCATAGAGCGGTCACTAAGAGACCAGCCTTCTGAGAAAACTCCAGGCCTTCTTACTCAGCCGCCCTAACCCCACATCTTCCATAGAGCGGTCACTAAGAGACCAGCCTTCTGAGAAAACTCCAGGCCTTCTTACTCAGCCGCCCTGTCCCCACATCTTCCATAGAGCGGTCACTAAGAGACCAGCCTTCTGAGAAAACTCCAGGCCTTCTTACTCAGCCGCCCTAACCCCACATCTTCCATAGAGCGGTCACTAAGAGACCAGCCTTCTGAGAAAACTCCAGGCCTTCTTACTCAGCCGCCCTCACCCCACATCTTCCATAGAGTGGTCACTAAGAGACCAGCCTTCTGAGAAAACTCCAGGCCTTCTTACTCAGCCGCCCGAACCCCACATCTTCCATAGAGCGGTCACTAAGAGACCAGCCTTCTGAGAAAACCCAGGTCTTCTTACTCAGCCGCCCTGTCCCCACATCTTCCATAGAGTGGTCACTAAGAGACCAGCCTTCTGAGAAAACTCCAGGCCTTCTTACTCAGCCGCCCGAACCCCACATCTTCCATAGAGCGGTCACTAAGAGACCAGCCTTCTGAGAAAACTCCAGGCCTTCTTACTCAGCCGCCCGAACCCCACATCTTCCATAGAGCGGTCACTAAGAGACCAGCCTTCTGAGAAAACTCCAGGCCTTCTTACTCAGCCGCCCGAACCCCACATCTTCCATAGCGGTCACTAAGAGACCAGCCTTCTGAGAAAACTCCAGGCCTTCTTACTCAGCCGCCCTAACCCCACATCTTCCATAGAGTGGTCACTAAGAGACCAGCCTTCTGAGAAAACTCCAGGCCTTCTTACTCAGCCGCCCTAACCCGACATCTTCCATAGAGCGGTCACTAAGAGACCAGCCTTCTGAGAAAACTCCAGGCCTTCTTACTCAGCCGCCCGAACCCCACATCTTCCATAGAGCGGTCACTAAGAGACCAGCCTTCTGAGAAAACTCCAGGCCTTCTTACTCAGCCGCCCTAACCCCACATCTTCCATACAGTGGTCACTAAGAGACCAGCCTTCTAGGAAAACTACAGGCCTTCTTACTCAGCCGCCCGAACCCCACATCTTCCATAGAGTGGTCACTAAGAGACCAGCCTTCTGAGAAAACTCCAGGCCTTCTTACTCAGCCGCCCTAACCCCACATCTTCCATAGAGTGGTCACTAAGAGACACCCCACGTCTTCCATAGAGTGGTCACTAAGAGACCAGCCTTCTGAGAAAACTCCAGGCCTTCTTACTCAGCCGCCCTAACCCCACATCTTCCATAGAGTGGTCACTAAGAGACCAGCCTTCTGAGAAAACTCCAGGCCTTCTTACTCAGCCGTCCTAACCCCACATCTTCCATAGAGTGGTCACTAAGAAACCAGCCTTCTAAGAAAACTCCAGGCCTTCTTACTCAGCCGCCCTAACCCCACCTCTTCCATAGAGTGGTCACTAAGAGACCAGCCTTCTAAGAAAACTCCAGGCCTTCTTACTCAGCCGTCCTAACCCCACATCTTCCATAGAGTGGTCACTAAGAAACCATCCTTCTAGGAAAACTCCAGGCCTTCTTACTCAGCCGCCCTAACCCCACATCTTTCATGGAGTGGTCACTAAGAAACCATCCTTCTAAGAAAACTCCATGCCTTCTTACTCAGCCGCCCTAACCCCATATCTTCCATAGAGTGGTCACTAAGAGACCAGCCTTCTGAGAAAACTCCAGGCCTTCTTACTCAGCCGCCCTAACCCCACATCTTCCATAGAGTGGTCACTAAGAGACCAGCCTTCTAAGAAAACTCCAGGCCTTCTTACTCAGCCGTCCTAACCCCACATCTTCCATAGAGTGGTCACTAAGAAACCAGCCTTCTAAGAAAACTCCAGGCCTTCTTACTCAGCCGCCCTAACCCCATATCTTTCATAGAATTGTCACTGAGAAACCATCCTTCTAAGAAAACTCCAGGCCTTCTTACTCAGCCGCCCTAACCCCATATCTTTCATGGAGTGGTCACTAAGAAACCATCCTTCTAAGAAAACTCCAGGCCTTCTTACTCAGCCGCCCTAACCCCATATCTTTCATGGAGTTGTCACTAAGAAACCATCCTTCTAAGAAAACTCCAGGCCTTCTTACTCAGCCGCCCTAACCCCATATCTTTCATGGAGTTGTCACTAAGAAACCATCCTTCTAAGAAAACTCCAGGCCTTCTTACTCAGCCGCCCTAACCCTATATCTTTCATGGAGTTGTCACTAAGAAACCATCCTTCTAAGAAAACTCCTGGCCTTCTTACTCAACCGTCCTAACCCCATATCTTTCATAGAATTGTCACTAAGAAACCATCCTTCTAAGAAAACTCCAGGCCTTCTTACTCAGCCGCCCTAACCCCATATCTTTCATGGAGTTGTCACTAAGAAACCATCCTTCTAAGAAAACTCCAGGCCTTCTTACTCAGCCGCCCTAACCCCATATCTTTCATAGAGTTGTCACTTAGAAACTATCCTTCTAAGAAAACTCCAGGCCTATGTCATTTCACTGGTGAATTATACCAAAGCTGTAAGAAGAAGCACCAGCTCTACACAAATTCTTAGAGATGAAAAGGAGAGACTACTTCTCAACTCATTGAGGTCATTGCTACTTGATGCTATAACTAGATAAAAATATTACAGGGAAAGAAAACCACAGACTGTATGTCATTATTACCCGTTTTAAATTCTGAGCACAATTTTGATGAAGCAAATTAAGCCATAGACAAATACATCGTGATCAAGTGGAGTTTATCCTAGGACTAGCAGCTGATTTAACCTTCAAATAGCAATCAGTATAATTCAGATTAATGTCATTTAAAACTATACAAACATTTCAGTAAATGAAGAAAAATCACTTGAGAAAATCCATCGTTCATTCCGGATAAGAATTGTCTGAAAATGAGGAATGAAAGAGAACATCTTCACCATGAGTGACTTCTGAGAAAGGCCTACAGATAACATTGTCCTTAATGGCAGATGTCTGAATGCTTTGCTCATTTATATCAGAAATAAGACAGATTTGCCTACATTTACCACTTAAACATTGTACTCTCAGTATTCTAGCTTCCAGGACAATACAGCAGAAAACAAAGCAAGAAAAAGTAAAAATCATCTTTTAATATGTTTATGGTATTTTTCACCTCTGCCACAGTATTTCTCAGTCAGTGCTTGAAATTAGAATGCTGCCTACTATACTAATATAAAAGACGTTATAGCATTCTACGGTAAAACCACTACAGCACTTAAAAGTAAATGATTTTTTTTTTGTTTTAAACATTTTAAACGTAATATAAATCGTCTTCGTGGTCTTTCTCTTTAGACACTGCTTTTAAATCTCTTGTTTAGCCAGTTATAATCTCACATTATAATGTCATGAAACCTGGGCTCCAGCAAGTTCAAAACAATAAGCTCATAATTTTGACATTTTCAAGCTTCAAGTTAAGGCTTGGTAAGAAACTTCGTGTTGTGTCTATAGATTTTTGTTTAAGTCTTAGGCATCTTTTCCTTTCTCATCAGTGAACACATTTACGTACACAATATAAAGGCAAATACCATAAGATTCCTTGTAAAAAATATTTCCACTATAAGATGAAAAGCTGATAAATACATGGTTATAAAAAGCTTAGGAAAGATTTATCCCAGGTATGCAAGCTAGTTTCAACATTTGAGAATTCATTAAAGTAATTCATCACAGTACACTAGAAGAAAAATCAAGTGATCATATAGATAGATACGGACAAAGCTTTTAACAAAATTTAACACTCAATTATGATAAAGATTTTAAAAAGTCAGTAAACTTAAGGATCTTACTCAGTTTGTTTGTTTGTTTTTTAAATCTATAAAAACCCTACAGCCAACATTATACGTAATGGTGAGAGACTTGAAGCTCTCCTCCTAAGATCAGAAAGCCAGGCATGGATTTGTCTCTGACCATTCCTTTCCAGCATCTTACTCAAACTCCTGGCTAATATAAGACAGAAGGACTCAACGGGCTCTGTATCAACCTAGAGGGGAGGGATGGGGAGGGGGGTTCAAAAGGGAGGGGATGTACGTGTACCTATGGCTGATTCATGTTGAGGTTTGACAGAAAACAGCAAACCTTGCTTAAAACAATTATCCTTCAGTAGAAGAAAAAAAGACAAAAGGAAGCAAAAGTTATACTGATGGGGAAGGAAGAAACAAAACTTTGTTTGCAGAAGACAGTTTGGTGGTTTCTTTTAAAAGTAAACATACTTTTACCATGCAGTCCATCAGTCACGTTCTTCAGAGTTTACATAAAGGAGTGTAAAACTTATATCCACACAAAAGCCTGCACAAAGATGTTTATAGTAGTTTCATTCATAATGTCAAAACTTGGAAGCAGCCAAGATGCTCTGCGCTAGGTGAGTGGGTAACCTATGGTACATCCAAACAATGGAATATAAATCAGAGCATGAAAGAAATAAAATAGCAAGCCATGAAAATTCCTAGAGGGAACTTACATTACTACATAAAGGAAGCCAGTCTGAAAAGGCTATATACTTTATGATTCCAAATCTATGGTATTTTAGAAAAGGGAAAACTATGGAGAGTGTTTAAACAAATTTCAGCTGAGGATTGCGGAAGAGAGAGGTATGAACAGGCATAGCACTGAGGACTTTTGTAGGCTCTTTAAGCTACCATGTATGACATAATAGTAAATACATGTCATTTTATATGTCTCCAAACAGAAAGAACATACATTACCAAGAATGAACCCTGATGTAAACTATGGACTTTGGGTGATAATGATGTCAGTATAGGTTCATCAGCTATAACAAATATAACAGATTCTAGCAAGGGATTTGATAATACAGGAGGTGCTCTCTTGTTCAGTTCAGTTCAGTCACTCCGACTCTTTGTGACCTGATGGAATGCAGCACGCCAGGCCTCCCTGTCCATCACCAACTCACGGAGCTTACTCAAACTCGCGTCCATTGAGTTGGTGATGCCATCCAACCATCTCATCCTCTGCCATCCCTTCTCCTCCTGCCTTCAATCTTTCCCAGCATCAGGATCTTTTCAAATGAGTCACTTCCTAACATCAGATGGCCAAATGTTGGAGTTTGAGCTTTAACATCAGTCCTTCCAGTGAATATTCAGGACTGATTTCCTTTATGAGGGACTGGTTGGATACCCTTGCAGTCCAAGGGACTCTCAAGAGTCTTCTCCAACACCACAGTCCAAAAGCATCAATTCTTTGGTGCTCAGCTTTCTTTATGGCCCAACCCTCACATCCATACATGACTACTGGAAAAACCAAAGCTTTGACTAGACGGACCTTTGTTGGCAAAGTAACATGTCTGTTTTTTAATATACTTTCTCAGTTGGTCATAGCTTTTCTTCCAAGGAGTAAGTGTCTTTTAATTTCATGGCTGTAATCACCATCTGCAGTGATTTTGGAGCCCCCCAAAATAAAGTCTGTCACTGTTCCCATGTATTTGTTTCCCCATGTATTTGCCATGAAGTGATGGGACCAGATGCCATGATCTTAGTTTTCTGAATGTTGGGCTTTAAGCCAACTTTTTCACTCTCCTCTTTCACTTTCATCAACAGGCTCTTTAGTTCTTCTGTGCTTACTGCCAGAAAGGTGGTGTTATCTGCATATTTGAAGTTATTGATATTTCTCGCGGCAATCTTGATTCCAGCTTGTGCCTCCTCCAGCCCAGCATTTCTCATGATGTACTCTGCATATAAGTTAAATAAGCAGCGTGACAATATACAGCCCTGACATACTCCTTTTCCAGAAACATTTGCTGAAATTAAACTATGTACTTAGTCACTCAGTCGTGTCCAACTCTTTGCAACCCCACAAACTGTAGCCTACCAGGTTCCTCTGTCCGTGGGATTCTCCAGGCAAGAACACTGGAGTGGGTTGTCATTTCCTCCTCCAGGGTATCTTCCCGACACAAGGATTAAACCTGCATCTCCCGGCTGCATCTGCTGCACTGATAGGCAGATTCTTGACCACTTGTGCCACCTGGGAAGCCCTTATGTACTATATATATGCGTGTGTGTGTTTATATATATGTGTGTATGTGTGTGTGTGTATATGTGTGTGTGTGTATATATGTGTGTGTATATATATGTGTGTGTGTGTGTATGTGTATGTGTGTGTATATATGTGTATGTATGTATATATGTGTGTGTATATATATATGCATGTGTGTATATATGTGTGTGTGTATATATATATGTATGTGTGTGTATATGTGTGTGTGTATATATATAGGTGTGTGTGTATATATGTGTGTGTGTATATGCATGTGTGTGTATCTAGGTGTGTGTGTATATATGTGTGTGCGTGTATATATGTATGTGTGTGCATGTATATATATACATGTGTGTATATTTGCATATGTGTGTAAATATGTGTGTGTGTATATATATGCATGTGTGTATATATGTGTGTGTGTATATATGTGTGTGTATATGTATATGTGTGTATTAATGTGTGTATATGTGTGTGTATATGTATGTGTGTGTATGTGTGTGTATGTATTAATATGTGTGTATATGTGTGTATATGTGTATGTGTGTATGTATATGTGTGTATATATGTATGTGTATGTGTGTGTGTATGTGTGTATATGTGTGTGTATGTGTGTGTATATATATGTGTGTATATGTGTGTATATGTGTGTATATATGTGTTTTGTGTATATATATGTATGTGTGTATATATGTGTGTGTATGTGTATATTTATACATGTGTGTATATATATGTGTGTGTTCATATATATATATATAATCTTGAGACATTTACTCCATGGTTCAGTGCTCCCTAGGTGGCTCAAACGGTGAAGAATCCACCTGCAATGTGGGAGACCTGGGTTTGATCCCTGGGTTGGGTAGATCCCCTAGAAAAGCTCATGGCAACCCATGGGCAGTGGAGCCTGGGGGACTACAGTCTGTGGAGTTGCAGAGTCGGACACGCTGCCTCTATATAGTCTTAGAATGGTTGTGTTAGTTGCTCAGTCGTATCCAACTCTGTGACTCCATGGACTATAGCCCACCAGGCTCCTCTGTCCATGGGATTTTCCTGGCAAGAATATTGGAGTGAGTTGCTTAACCATTATAACTACTCTGCATAGTCTCATCATCATGTTATAATTTTTATTGTTATTATTTTATAATTGGCCAGTTAAAATGACTCCTATAATCTGGCGGAACTTTAACCCAACATTGGAAATTGCCCTGCCCTGCCCTCTAACCCTAACCCTAGATTTCTTCAGCCAAGTGTGACATGACAGCAAATTGGGAAACATAACGTTTGTGTTTAATTCTCCCCTTTCCACCACCGTAAGTGACTTTCCACCACAACGTAAATGTGTATGTTTTTAGTATTTACCTTCATGGGTCTTTCTTTCCTTATATCTAAAACTAAAGTTGCTGGGTTAAATGGCCTCTAAATTTTAGCTCTGATCAATATTTTAATTAAGAAATTTTTTCTTTGAGACTTCTCATAACAATTAGATTATTCAAAATAGTGTCTTTCTGTCCTATCCTTATTTTACAAAAGGCATGATGGAGAAATTACCAACTAGTTTTCATTCTTATTAAAGTAGTATAACAATACACAGTATTTTATATTTACATAATATTTATAGTTGTTAAAGCACTTTAATTAACATCATATCATTTGCTCTACCAGGCAGTATTGTTACCTCCATTTACAAATAAACTAAATGAGGTTCAGAGGGCTTAGAGTGACTTGTCAACGTCAGTAAATAGCAAGTGGGAAAATAGTGCTCTATTTTCTCTCCTGTCATTCAACTTATAAGTGGGTCAAAGTATATAATCCTTTTATGAATTGAAAATATAAATGAAAATTTAAGCAAAATGTCTATGCAAGATACTCTGTGGGCAAATACATGAATCCCTATTCCATAATTTCTCAACCTTGTGCACAGATAAGTAAATAGCTTATTACAGTAAACAGAAAGATTTTTGTTTGAGTTACTTTTTTCTCTACTGGGAATCAAGCTGTGGAGAGACGATTTAGAGGACTGGTGGGTTCAAAGCAAGATTTAATAACTGCTTGGTGTCTTAGATGCAAGCTATTTCAGAAATGTATTATGCAGAGATTTAATATGCTCCTGTTCTCGTCAGATAACTGAGCCCTTTGGAAACATAAATCTGAAATACATTTCAACCAAAGTAATGTTTGAGGAGATTATAAGCATTTGAAAATTCAGGTTTAGAATGAATACTCCAAGATTATCCTGTCTTCATTTGAATCATCTCTTGAATTACAAACACTATATTTCTTGCTTACTTACAGGTTGCTGGATAAATAAACAAAAGACAATTCTAAATGGTGCTGGGGAATACTGAAAACAAAACAAACTCTAATATGCTAAAAGATGATCCGACTTTATTTTGCAAACAAGTTGTTTTTTACTTAGTGCCTCAAGTAAAGAAAAGGATGAGAGGTCTTTTTTTTATTTTAATGACAAGTCACAACTTAAAGGAATCTTTGTGGTCTAGGCAGCTGTCGTCTCTCTTCACATCCGTAGTTACGTTAGGGCTGCCGTGAGATACCTTGACGAAAAAGAAACCAAGAACCTTAACCTCTAATCACAATGTTAGGTACGTATCCTGGGTGGAGGCAATTAATTTTAGCAAGACTTGGCCATCAGTCTCTAGTCTTGTACTCGATCTTGCTGACTGCTCCTTCTTTCGGGGATATTCTCACTGAGTTGAGAAGTTCCTGGAACTAATTGAATGTTATATTTTCTGGTCCATTCCTCGGGTCATACAGATCATGCCCTTTGGCGGTCTTCAAACTTATCTATATTTTGAAATGATTTATGGCTTTGGAGTTTTTAGAGTTACTGAGGGACTTTTACCAAGTTTTATGCATCATCAAAACATCTCACATCTATAACAAGTTTGAAAAAAATTTGAGCTCATGTAGTTTATATTGTCTAGAGATTCTAGCTTAGAAATATGGACATTATTATTTATGTTGTTCTCATAAATGTCTTTAAGCCTTTCAGTGGAAATCTTTCCATCATCATATTTTTTTCTATTAATTACTCATTTCATTTGTAATTTCTAGGGTAAGTTTGCTAATTTTAGCCAGAAGGTTAACTTCTTTTAAAAAATAATTATTTTTCCTTCCAATTCATATTGACCTTTTATAAATATTTTAATGTGATTCTAACAGAATCAATTTGACACATGACATCACAACTATAGAAGGTTATTATGGTAGTCACTGGAAACAACAGTTCCTTTGACAACAAGTCCCAATATTTTGGCTCTAGATCTTTCTCTGACATTTGTTTCTTTCCCTCGTTGTAAATATAGAAAGGGTAGACTCTGCCAGCAAAAAATTAAGGAACATGGCTCCTGCCACACAGTAAGTTCAGTTCAGTTCAGTCGCTTAGTCGTGTCTGACTCTTTGCGACCCCATGAACTGTAGCACGCCAGGGCTCCCTGTCCATCACCAACTCCCAGAGTCCACCCAAACCCATGTCCATTGAGTCGGTGATGCCATCCAACCATCACATCCTCTGTCGTTCCCTTCTCCTCCTGCCCCCAATCCCTCCCAGCATCAGGGTCTTTTCAAATGAGTCAGCTCTTCACATCAGGTGGCCAAAGTACTGGAGTTTCAGCTTCAGCATCATTCCTTCCAATGAACACCCAGGACTGATCTCCTTTAGAATGGACTGGTTGGATCTCCTTGCAATCCAAGGGACTCTCAAGAGTCTTCTCCACCACCACAGTTCAAAAGCATCAATTCTTCGGTGCTCAGCTTTCTTCACAGTCCAACTCTCGCATCCATACATGACCACTGGAAAAACCATAGCCTTGACTAGACGAATCTTTGTTGGCAAAGTAATGTCTCTGCTTTTCAATATGCTATCTAGGTTGGTCATAACTTTCCTTCCAAGGAGTAAGCGTATTTTAATTTCATGGCTGCAGTCACCATCTGCAATGATTTTGGAGCCCCCAAAAATAAAGTCAGTCACTGTTTCCACTCAGTATAAAAGCCCTCAAAATCTGAACTAGTACCTAACCTTACATAGATCTAACCTATCCCCCGTCATACAGTCAATTGCCAGTTATATGACGATATCACTTCATAGCAGTAAATTTGAGTTCAAGGAAAAAGACAAACAGTAAATCTCAGATTAATATTTTGTGCTAAAAATGGTAAGATATGGCAACTCAGTGGCTGTCTTTTATGTTGCCAATAAATTACTAACTTTATGGGTTTTATTACTTTGTTGTTTGGAGATGTTTATAGAAAACCATTTTAAAACAGATTTTGAATGATTCTAAATGAGTTATTATAAATTAGCATGTTGTAAGTCTCCATTTTGAAGAATGGGTAACTTTTCTATGTTAACCAATATTATAACGTCTAAACTGAGATATTGGTCTTTATTTTATAATTCAAGTCCTTTGCATTAATGAAAAGCAAAATAAATGCACTTAACTGACATTTTCTATCACAGATAATATTTTTGGTATAATGTAAAATATTTCCAAAACAACATTTTAAAAAGATAGCATCTTTAAATTGATATTTCTTTCTCAGCCAAATGATATATTGGGTTGCCCTAACGTTTCATTTGCTGCCTAATATCCCAAAGGAAATGCAGATGGACTAATTTAAACTGGCCATTTCTCCAGACACTAAAGACACTAATACATTTTGAAGTTAGTTACTTTATTTAATTTATGCACAACTTAAATGGATAACCTGGTGGTACTACATACATGTGATATTAGCATTTTTCTGTTTGCTTTTTTGGGGGGTAGACCACGCCTTTCTAACAGTACATATTCTTTCTCAGAGGTTGAGCTAAACACCGGAAACATTAACCCAAAGGAAATCTGTGAGAAATGAAATATAAAATATAACAATTGTTACTGCGGCCCCTCTTGAGTGGTTGTGGTGTGTAGGAATTGTCTTCTCTATAATGAGCAAAGGTTGGTGCGCTTTAACAAATACTAAGTTTCCATGGTGCATTTGAGCCGCTAATGCACTGTCTATATCTGAGCAGTATGACTCGCGTTTTTTATGTTCTCATTATCTGAAGGCACGTACACCTGTGAAGTATCTCGTGCACGGAGGCAGAAAGCTTAGTGAGCAGGACAAACCATGTTCTGACATGTGTTTTCACTTTTAGATCCTGTTTTGAAAATGTCTTTATGATAATTGAAGTTCCATAATGAATTAAAGGAAAATAAGAGTTATGAACATATATGCATGCTTTCACATGTATGAAATACTGATGAGTTTTAGTTCTGTTATTAAGTTTTTGTTACTGTACATGGAAAAGTCTTAAAAAACTTGCTAAGAAAGTTTAAAGTAATATTATACATGATAAAATTTTCTTTTTTTGCTGAAAGCTTACTGTATTTGTTGCAAATCTTAGAAGTATGAACAGGGCTAGTTAAACTGTAGTGAATTTAGCTGAAATAAAAATTTTTACATATAATGTTTTGATAAATAAATAGGTTTTCCTCAGTTTTCTACCCAGGTTTATGACTCTGACAGTGCCTATGAGCTTGGAATTTTCATATTATCAGAATTATAAGGAGAATAGATATTAAAACAATGGGGAACACAGAATATTTCCAAGATTAAGACAACTGAAAATCAGTTGAATCAAAGTTCTTAAAAAATGCTTATTTTACTTATGATGGAAGTTGAACAGTTAATATGTTGGAATATTTCTGTTTATGTTGCAGTGCCATAAACGTTCAAGCTATTTTATATAAAAGCTAAACTTCTCTTGTCAACATCAGCCAAAGATATTGTAATGTTCACTTCTTTTTTTATGTATGAAGTTTACCCCTTTCTAGTTGTAAGTTATTTGTATTCCTATTTAGTTGTAAATTACATGTGTATTCAAAAATTATGCACAAACTCTGGACTCTTCCTAAATTTGTGGATGAAATGAAAACTTTATCCATTAATACTTGAGAAAGTATGCGATGCTACTCAGATATACCCGTATATTTTAAGTAGAATATTACTTTAAAAGTATTTAAGGCTAGATATTCTGTTAGATTATTCAGTCGTTTGCTCAAACAGTTACTGAGTGCCTCCCATGTACGCCGCATACAGAAGACCCCACAAAAAAACGGAACTCCCAGCTCTCCTGCACCCTGTGTTCTGGAGGGGGAAGAAATGTGTTAGATGAGTAAAGCGTACATAGTGTGTTAAATGGTGTGCAAAAACAAAGCATAGCGGGAAGAGGAGGACTGTTGGTACGGGCACAGGTTGAGTGTTTGGCCAGGGAAGGCCTCAACAGGAGTGGAATAAAACGAGTGAAGTGCCGGGTGGAAGTGAGGGAACACGCTGTGCAGACACCTGGAAGATGAGCCTCCAGGCTCCATGGGGTGCAGAAAGAGCAGGGTGGGTGAAGTCAGGCTGAGGGGGTGTAATAGGAGATGAGGTCAGGGAAGGGACGGAACTCAGGATGTGCGGGGCCTCGTAGATGAGAAGAATGGATTATTTCATCTTAAGGAGCCACCTTGCAGCGATTGCCCTCACCTAGACATGCTCTGTGCTCTTGCTGTCCTTCCCAGCTTTCACGGTAAATACCGTAGAGAGAGCTTCATCTTTATGGCCAGCTCCTTGGAAGACACTTGAGTATCTTTTAGGCTCTCGAGACCCAAGAGTCTGGGTTATGTTGTCTCCAGTGGACAGCAATGTGTATGTTTTTGCCTCTTCCTCTCATTTCCTTCATAAATTTGAGTAAATTTTTGAGGATTTTAATCAATCTTCTGCTTGCTAAATGCTGATTGTATGACCAGCCATGTTAATTACTTATGAAAGTCTATTACGCATTTTAAAATTTTTTTCATTTCTTCACTAGTCCGCTGGTCATATTTACCATCTCTCTTTTCCTTTAGATACTCTTTTTTCTGTGTTTAGATTTTCAGTTACTGAATAACATAACACTTTTTCACAGATTCATCTTGAGGGATTGCATGTTATATTAAGTGTTGCATAGCTTCTTGTCATTTAAAATGTGAAAGTAATATTAAGAGCTGTCATTATAATCAGGTTTTGTGTGTATGGGACTTTTCGGCTCTTTACTTGGCTTCATTTGTCCTTTTCTGTCAAACTGAAGTTGATTGTCATTGGTGCCTGTTTATGGGCATGAATTTCAATTCCAGAAAGAATATTATTCGGTACCTGATACAGCTGTGCCTCAGACTGAGCACTTAACAAATATACGTAGAAAATGTAACCTTTGCTAGAAAAAAAATTTCCCTAAATTCTGTGTCAAACTTGAGAAAACAGTATCATGTTTGACATTATCTGCATTCAAAATAAAAGGCTTTATATAGCAACCTGGGAGAGATTTAGAAAGTGACTTCATAGCATCTTTAATAATCTTGTTTCTTACAGGAGTACATGTATTCTGTATTTTCTGTTTTTTTAAAATATGTTTTTATCTTTTTTTTTCTTCTCTTACATGTTAGTCTATGGATTAGTATTCAGAGCATTTTTGAAGATCTTTGATAAGACTTTCAAATGAATTTATCTTCTAAGATTACTTGCTACCAGCAGGTGGTATTCATTATTTCCCATCTTGGCTGCTAAAATTAAGAAAAAAATCCTTTCTATGTTTAACATCTGTCATTTGTTGAATAAAATAAAAGTCTTGGATATCTATCTTTGCCTTTTTAAAAAACATTTTTTAAAGTACTTTTTAAAAATCAAGGATAGGTAATCATATATTAAAATTTTGTAAGTGTTGAAAAATTGATATTACTTCTAAGAGTCATATTTATATTATTCAGTTCTTTTTAGTGTGGACTTTATGAGCTAATGAGGCTATAATTTGAAGGAGTTTATTATTCTGTCAAAAATATTCTAACCAATTTTGATAAAAAATAAATACAGAAATAACTATTTTTTGAAGCACATATCACCCTGTTCTTAAGTGACTTCAAAACTTAGAAATATATCCCTTTTTTAAACAGGTATGTTTCTTTCTTTACATTCTTTTGAAACTTATTGTTGTGAGATTTGGGTTAATTACTTTATTTGATTAATACTTAGCATCAGTTGCATTCCATATACCATATACATTGGTGGAAAATATAACTATGATGTCTTCAGTCATGAAATTCAGTGTAGTGGGAGAGACATATGTTTAAACAGGAATCTCAAATAAACGTATTATTGCAAACTTTACTTTTAAGAGTGTTGCTCAGAGAGATAGTCACAGGTAGCACCTAACTTATTTTAGAGTCTTAGGAAACCTCTCTGGAAGGTGACTTTTGTGTTTAGATGAAAGATTGAAACTCATCTCCCTTTGCCAAGGGCTGGGAAAAGCACAGAGAGCTGCCACTGCAGGGCTGTTGTGGGCGGGGCTTTCATGTCTGCGGAAAGGGAAGAAGCGCACGGTGACCTGGGCATGCAGCCCGGGAGAGGCGCTTAAGGTGAGCTTGGAAAGATAGGAGAGACGAAGTGACAAAGGGTCTCATGGCCAGGGGGATCAGCTTTTATTTCCAACATAATTATAATTTAGGCATTTGACTTTTTGAAAAAAGTTTTACTTTCAAAGAGTACATAGGAAACGCAATAAAAAAACATTTTTCTGTCCCTGACTCCCCTTTCCCTTTGGAATTCTCACATGTGGAATCTAGAAAAATGATGCAGATGAATGACACAGACATAGAGACACAGATGTAGAGAGCAGACATACGGAGAGCAGCGGGGGAAGGAGGATGGACTGAATCACGAGAGGGGTGTTGACTTATAGACACTGCTGTGCATGAGATAGACGAGTAATGAGAGCCTCTTGCACAGCACAGGGGACTCTACTCAGTGCTCTGTGATGAGCTAAATGGGAAGGAAATCCACACAAGAGATGTGTGTGTATGTATCCCTGATTCACTTTGCTGCACAGCAGAAACAAATGCAACATTGTAAAGTGACTATAATAAAAGTTAATTTTAAAAAAGAACATGGCACCGTTCTTAACACATTCTGAGTGTTTAATAAATATTCAGTTCACTGCAGTTGCTCAGTCACGTCTGACTCTGCGACCCCGTGGACTGCAGCACGCCAGGCCTCCCTGTCCATCACCAACTCCCGGAGTTTACTCACACTCATGTCCGTTGAGTTGGTGATGCCATCCAACCATCTCATCCTCTGTCATCCCCTTCTCCCGCCTTCAGTCTTTCCCAGCGTCAGGGTCTTTTTCTAGCAAGTCAGTTCTTCACATCAGGTGGCCGAAGTACTGGAATTTCAGCTTCAGCATCAGTCCTTCCAGTGAATATTCAGGACTGACTTCCTTCAGGATGGACTAGTTTGATCTCCTTGCAGTCCAAGGAGTCCAAGCTAATAATAAATACTAGTTGCTACTAAAGTAATCTGAGCTGAGGAGCAGCATGAAGTATAGATTAGATTTTCAGTTCAGTGAGCTATCAGATTACTATCAGGCCCCGCTACTCAAAATAAAAATACCCAGCCTTAGAAAACCATCAGTAGTTTTAAAGCATAAGTAGTTATCTATTTGGGCCTAGATTGTTCAATCAAAACGTTAATTAAAAATTAATCTGAGGCATGCATTTCTTTGTCTTCCTACTAGAGTGTTCCCTGACGGCTTAGCAAAGAATCTGCCTGCAATGCAGGAGACAGGGATTCAACCGTTTGGTTAGGAAGATCCCCTGGAGAAGGGAAGGGCAGCCCACTCCAGTACTCTTGCCCGGGAAACCCCATGGATGGAGGAGCCTGGTGGGCTGCAGTCCCTGGGGTCGCACAGAGTCAGACGTGACTAAGCGACTGAACCACCACCGCCTCCTGGTTGTGATGTGGGCGTCTGGAAGCAGGAACAGGATGGGGAGACGACTGAGTTCTAATTTAATAGAAAAGAGTGTTCTCAATGTGTAGGTCAGTAAGTTCTCTCTTGATTTTTAACACATAAAACCTTTACATGTTTGGAAAACATGCAAACAAAATTTCAAATAGCAGTAGACCAAACATTTTGTCTAAAGTCACCCATGAATAAAGACGGAGAAATGAATTCTGAGATAAAATATAAAGCATTTGTCATAGGAAAGAGTTTTAAGTGCAGTTCAAGCAGAGTCACAGTTCACAGACTCAGAAATTCATAACGAGAGACAGACTAATCAAGGTTGGAAGACTAGTGGACATGCAGGAGGTGGTTTGGAGGACAAGTAACCTTTGGAGAGCTCAAAACCTGTCAGAGGTGGAGAGCAGTGAACAGAATAACAGTTTCTCAAACGTGCTGGATGTATAGAAAACCAGAGTATATAAGACAAGGTTAGATAAGATAATTTGGCTGAACTGTCTCCACCCCCTGAGTGTACTGAAGACAGATTTATGAAGAGTGTAATTTTAATAGTTGAGGTGGGAAATGATTAAGCTATGAAGAGTAGTTTTTCCAAGTCCAAGTTAGGATATGTTCTGGCAGTATCCCAGGGAAAATGACAAGGTTTTTGCCAAAAGGAAAGATGATATTGATGTCAAGGATCTTTCAAAATGTTCTTGGATTTCCAAAGCAGTGTTGAGGTATGTGTGATATCCATCTCATAAAGATGAGCCATATGGGTTTTTCTATTTGAATAACAATCTAGGTTGCTAAGGAAATAAAAAGTTTTTACTGTGATGAATTAAATATTTGACCTATTTTACTTCATTTTTTAGGCAACTAAAGCTTTCATTGTTGAATTAACATTGAAGTTATTTTATATGATCCATAGGCAGGTATAAACTAGTGAACAAGTCCAAGAACATGCTTCCAAAACTTTTTATGGTAAAGTTGGCCATAAATATTAATAAACCTTGGGGTTTGTGTGCTCTCCTGTTGAGTGTCAGTTGGGCTCATTGACAGACTACTTTTCAGATCTGTTACATGACAGATTAAATGAAATGCCGTACGTGCATGCTCAGTCGTATCCGACTCTGTGCGACCCCATGGACTCTAGCCTTCCAGGCTCCTCTATCCATGGAATTTTCCAGGCCTCAGCACTGGACTAGGTAGCCTTTTCCTTCTCCAGGGGGTATTCCTGACCCAAGGATCGAACCCAGGTCTCCTGCATTGCAAGCAGATTCTTTCCCTTCCCTTTTCTATGCTCCAGTTTATGATGGCAATTTGATCTCTGGTTCCTCTGTCTGTTCTAAATCCAGCTTGAACATCTGAAAATTCTCAGTTCACGTACTGTTGAAGCCTAGCTTAGAGAATTTTGAGCATTACTTTGCTAGTGTGTGAGATGAGTGCAATTGTGCAATAGTTTGAGCATTCTTAGGCATTAGCTTTTCTTTTCTTCTTTAAATCATTTTATTTATTTTAATTGGAACCTAATTACTTTACAATATTGTGGTTGTTTTTGCCATACATTGACATGAATTAGCCTTGGCATTGCCTTTCTTTGGGATTGGAATGAAAACTGACTTTTTCCAGTCCTGTGGCCACTACTGAGTTTTCAAAAATTTGCTGGCATATTGAGTGCAGCACTTTCACAACATCATGTTTTAGGATTTTAAATAGCTCCACTGGAATTCCATCACCTCCACTAGCTTTGTTCGTAGTGATACTTCGTAAAGCCCGCTTGACTTAGCATTCCAGGATGTCTGGCTCTAGGTGAGTGATCACACCATCATGGTTATCTGGGTCATGAAGATCTTTTTGGTATAGTTCTTTGTATTCTTGCCACCTCTTCTTATCTTCTGCTTCTGTTAGGTCCGTACCATATCTGTCCTTTATTGTGCCTGTCTTTGCATGAAAAATTCCCTTGGTATCTCTAATTTTTTTGAAGACATCTCTAGTCTTTCCCATTCTATTGTTTTCCTCTATTTCTTTACACTGATCACTGAGGAAGGCTTTCTTATCTCTCCTTGCTATTCTTTTGAACTCTGCATTCGGATGGACGTATCTTTCCTTTTCTTCTTTGATTTTCGCTTCTCTTCTTTTCTCAGCTATTTAAGGCCTCCCAAGACAACCATTTTGCTTTTTCACATTTCTTTTTCTTGGGATGGTTTCGATCATGGCCTCCTGTACAATAGCTCAGCCACTGGCAGCTGGATAGCCCCCTCTGTCCTCCTGGCCCCACTCCTGGCCTCAGGGCCAGCCTGTGCTCTTGAAGCCGTTTCTGGCAATGTGGGAATCAACTTAAAGGAGTATCTACGTTGTTTGGATTATGATCTCACTATGGTCACGTTTATGGTTATGCATTTGGTAATTTAATAAACCTGTCTTTTTTGATAAATAGCCATTGTTTTTTGTTCTCAAATACATTTATAAGAGCATAAACCAAAGTGAAAAAGAAACCCCCAGTTGTACATGGCATTTTCCCTCTGCCATGTTGCTCACTGAGCTTTTATTCATGTCATAAAATGAAAATAATATCCAATAAGAAATGACCAGCAGTAACTGGAAGAAAATACTCATGTATTTAAATCTTTTGTTGGTTTATCTGTGACATTTAACCTATCACTTTAATGAAAATAGTTTTAATTGCCTATTTGCACACCATGTTGTACTAAGTGAGTTACCTACTGGGATGTGCCTTCTGGGAGTTGATGATAAAAGCCCTGGAAAACTTCATGTGAGTAGTTGTGAAAAGGTCACATAGATAATAACTTAACAAAAGATCTATTTAAAATTAATGAAATATGTGCTGTTTGTAAAAGTGAAGTTATATGGATTACGAAGGAATAGAGGCTGCGTTACTCATTTTAAACTGGTGACGCTGGTAAAGGTCAACTTTTGTGGAATAAGGAAGATGCTTAAGGATTTTACATCTGAATCATGTGAGCGAATTAGCTGGGAAAGAATAAGGCAGGATGATTCCATTTTCTTGCCAGAATTCGATATCAAAACAACAAAAGTTCTCACTAATCCCAAAGTGAACAACTAAGTGCTTGTGTTAAAGCACTGAAATAGAAGCTAGATGATAGAGGCGAGGAAGCAGACCATACATTCCATGTGCAGAGTAAAGGAGGCAAGCAAGGGAACGGTTATCCTTGGATGCTTGGACCAGACTTCAGAGAAGCGACGGCAGTGATGCCTGGGATGGGGAGTGTCCGGAGTGGGAGGGCGTCTGGAAAGTTCCAGCCTCATCAGCAGACCATGCACACAGATGACAAGGCCCCAGCCCTGGCCCAGCAGGGAGAGTGGACGGCTGCTGTGCAAAGAGATAGGACTGCAGGCAGCGTGTCCAGAGCAGAGCAGCTTAAGACAGGGAACTCGGAGGTGGTGCCTGCATATCCCCACTTTCTATTGCACTGCACCTTGGGGTCTAGATTGGAATTTTGAGGTCCATATAACCCAAAGCCCTTTATGTAATAGATGGAACCCAAAGAAATCAAGCAGTTTGCCTAAGTTCCTACAGCTAATTACAAAGTTGGAATGAGAAGACAGTCTGCAAACTTATGGAGTAAAACTCTATTAAAGTTAATCTTAAAGATGTATGGCAACTGTTTTCCTTTTCCGTTAGATGACTGGAATTTTACTGCACGCATGGTTCTTCTCTCCTTCCTGAAAGTACTTATCCTAAGAGAAACGTTTAAGTCAAATAACTTCAATATATCTTTTTTTACCCACTTAGATTCAAGAACATTCAGTGTAATTGAGAACCCATTTCATGATGATCTGAATTAGGAGTAATATCGGTTTATGGCCAAACATCCTCGTGCTTCTAGAGAATGGTAATTATTTCTAGCACAGAGTGACGTTCTACTAGAAAAACTCCAAAGAAGGAATTAATGTTTATTTTATATCCAAAATCAAGCTTGAAGAAAAAAGATGATCAGTATTTTTGACATTAGAGTGAACCCAATTTAGTTTCTCCCCCTCAGCAGTTACCCAGGAGAAAGCTTCAGTTATTCATCATCAGTCACGCCAGTTTAGTGCAAAGTATTCAGCAACATGAAAGTAGAGATGAACTCACACAGAAATGGGAGTCTTGGTTCTGCGGCTGGTTGCTTCCGTGTGCCCTTAGTTTCCGTTTCTGTCTTTTGCTTCTAACATAAGTTCAGCTGGTTCTTCTGTGTTTCCCCCTCCTTGGAATCCCACTCCGTCTTTCACAGTGTTACTGACTTTCTGAGTCTTTCTCTGGCCCCAGAAGTCGGATCTCCCTGTGTGTTTCCGAACCATCACTACGTATTACTTGTGTATATGTTTAACTGCTATTTCACCTTGTCTTTTATTTTCCCTCTTGGCCTGCTCCAGGTCTTGGTTGCCACACTCAGGATCTTAAATCTTCCTTGCTTGCAGGATCTGGTTGTGGAATGATAACTCTTGGTTGCTAATTGTGGCATGTGGAATCTAGCTCCCAGACCAGGGATCAAATGCAGGCCCCCTGTATTGAGAAAGCAGAGTCTTAGCCACTGAACCACCAGAGAAGTCCCAACTGTGTCTTTTAATATAGTTTTTTTTTTCCCCTAATTTTTGTATCTTCCTTATTAGATTGAGAACGGCTGGAAGAAGGAGAATCCATTAACCTTTAGTAGGCCTTAAGGTTCTTTGAGCACTGCTGTCCTCTGTCTCCTTTCCTGATGTGGCATGAGACCTTCTGTGGGGTAGCTGCAGAAGTCCTTGTCTGTGTCCTGAGAGGCGGCACCCTGTGCCTCCCGCCAGGAAGCCCCTGCTGCCCCTTCACCTGTGGAGGACGGACAGCAAGGAGATCCAACCAGTCCATCCTAAAGGAGCTCAACCGTGAATATGCATTAGAAGGACTGATGCTGAAGCTCCAACACTTTGGCCACCTACTTCGAAGAGCCAACTCACTGAAAAAGCCCCTGATGCTGGGAAAGATTGAAGGCAGGAGGAGAAGGGGGTGACAGAGGATGAGATGGTTGGATGGCATCACCGTCTCAGTGGACATGAGTTTGAGCAAACTCTGGGAGATAATGGAGGACCAAGGAGCCTGGTGTGCTGCTGTCCATAGGGTTGCAAAGAGTCAGACACAACTTAGCCACTGAACAACAACAACATTGAATGTCAACAGTCTTATTCTATATGTTTACCTAAGATAGATCGAGTTAAGCCAGCTTAATCTGCTAGAAAGTCATCCATCCTAGGAAATTTTGATACCTCTAAAATCTCTTGTCCGATATGAGCGATCATCTTTTTTTATCATTGACTACTCATCATTGTAGAAGTATGTCCCACTCATCACAGATACTCACTTTGTTGTTTTTTTTTTAATCCTAAATGGTAAGCAACATAGCTTTTCTATTCTAAGCAAAAAGAGAGATAAATTTTCTTGATACAGATATTTGAAGGTGGAAAAGACAGTGTTAGCTCACACATGAGCATTTCTCTTACTGTTTTTGAAGAAATAATTTAGACATGATATCCTGGCACACAAAATATCAGCCTTACTTGAAACCTGAAGTTAAATGAGAAATAAAGTTCTTATTTCATTTTTTTTAAAAAAAGCTCTTTACATATTTGAAATCAGCTTTGATATCACCTCGGGTCACAGTCAGACACGACTGACTGACTTTCACTTCACTTTTTTGATGTCACCTCAGAATGTTTCTGTCAGATTATTAGAACAAGTTCAGCTCCTTTTTTTGTGCTGCATGTAACATTTTCTTTTTGTCTTCATCCAAATTTTTGCCAAAAATTTTGAAAAATGAGAGGATTAAGCATAGAATTCCAAGTCATACTTGATCATTTCCTAAAAAATTTCCATCACATCTTAAATCTAGATTCCATACGTATCATTGTTCAGCCTACAAATCCATTTAGCTATACTTCTGTCTAGTTCACTTCATTACAACCTAGTGATTATAATGATGAGTTAAATGGCTTGCTGAAATATTGTTGCATTATATTTATGACCTTCCTCTGATCTACTTTTTTATAGCATTAGAAATCTAGCAAGCTTATTATTAAGGTATGTTACAAGATACTCGTGCATTGATTTCTTGCGTTCCCACTCACCTTACTGGCTATGCCAAGAATGCAAGGCCCTGACTGGTCTTTACCTGGGCCATTTCTCTGGGGTATGTTTGTAGTGAACAGCTTCTAGGGCCAAGGTTATGTCTCCCTTTCAGACAAAGAGCAGTCTTGCTTTGTTATTGTTACTGTTCAATCTCTAAGTCATGTCCGACTCTTTATGACCCCACGGACTGCAGCACATCAGGCTCCTCTGTCCTTCACTATCTCCCGGAGTTTGCTTAAATTCGTATCTGTTGAATCGGTGATGCTATCTAACTATCTCATCCTCCGTTGTCCCCTTCTCCCGCCTTTGATATTTTATCATTTGTGCGCATGCTAAGTCATTTCAGTTGTGTCCGACTTTTTGTGACCGCTTGGACTGTAGCTTGTCCATCTCCTGTATCCTTGGGATTCTCCAGGCAAGAATGAATGAGTTGCCATTTCCTACTTCAGGGGTTTCTCCCGACCCAAGGATCAAACCTGTGTCTCTTATGTCACCTGCATTGGCACACAAGTTCTTTACCACTTGTGCCACCTGTGAACCCCCAAATATCACTTGTTGTTCAGTCACTAAGTCATGTCTGACTCTCCGTGACCCCATGGACTGCAGCACGCCAGGCTTCCCTGTCCTTCACTGTCTCTGAGTTTGCTCAAGCTCATGTACATTGAGTCGGTGATGCCATCCTGGTGGGGTCCAGCCCCTGCAGGATCCAGGGGGAACTCTCAGGAGAAATGGTGTCAGCGAACAGAATGATTTAGAGAGAGAGATACAGAATGTTGCAGATAAAAAAATAGAGGAGAGAAAGAAAGAAAGACACGGGGAGACCAGGCTTCTTCAGTGAGCGAGGCCCATAACTTTATTTTCAAAAGGGACTTTTATACCTTGACTTGCCAGATGCAAAGTCATACAGAGTCAGCCCAAACATTCCAGTAGTTTTGCCCTTATCGAAACCAGGATTTTTTCTGCAAACCTTTTCCCATAAACAATGTTGTGTGCATTATCTTCTGGCCTTGGAGGCCTGTGGACATTTTATGACCCTCTTTTGATAAAGGCTGCTCAACCAGAAAGCTTATTTTCCCTTGAAATGTTTTTTCTTTATATTTCTAATCTATGTCAGCCTCAGAAAATGCTAAACAGAGTTACATTTCTCACAGAGCAAAGGTGCAGTGAGTTACAACAAAGAAAGAACCAATTAGCTCAAAGGTCTGATGTGGTTAACTTCAAGGCTACACTTGTTTTTCTTACATTCCAACTATGTTAACTAATGCACTCCCAGGGGCACAGTGAATAAGAGATATGGGAACTTAGCAGCAAGCATTGGCTCAGCAGTGAAGTCCTACACCAGCACTACTCGAATAGTTTTTAACTCTTCGAAAGGCTCTATAATTTTAGGCTTCCCATGCCTCTCACAGTTGGGAGGCTGTGAATAATCACATGCGTAGCTGCGAGGCTGTGCAATAATCACATGCAAACCTGCCAAGCAAGCCAGAATGCTAACAGAGGGGGTTTGATTTGAAATATTCCTCTCATGTCCAGGAGACTTATTAACTAAAGCCGTAAGTTGATTTTCCCCAGAGAAAGGTGGTCAGGGATAGCCCCCTGTTAATGTCAGAAGAGTTGGTGAAAGGCACAAAATAGTAAGACAGACAGATTCTGGTTTTGGGGTAGATGCTCGAGCAGGTCCAGGGAGCCCCTCGAATCCTGATCTGCCTTTGCCCGTCAAGTCTTCTCCGCATGACCTTTGTCATGAGTGGGGTCTCCCGCAGTGGCTCCCAGCACCATCCAACCATCTCGTCCTCTACAGCCCCCTTTTCCTCCTGCCCTCAGTCTTCCCCGTCCACAGGGTCTTTGCCAATGAGTTGGCTGTTTGCATCTGGTGGTCAGAGTACTGGAGCTTCAGCATCAGCATCAGTCCTTTGAATGAATAATCAGAGTTGATTTCCTTTGGAATTGACTGGTTTGATCTCCTTGCTGTCCAAAGGACTCTCAAGAGTCCTCCAACACCACAGTTCAAGAGCATCAATTCTTTGGCGCTCAGCTTTCTTTGTAGTCCAACTCTCACATCCATGCATGACTACTGGGAAAAACCATAGCCTTGACTAGATGAACCTTTGTCAGCAAAGGGATATCTGCTTTTTAATATGCTGTCTAGGTTTGCATAGCTTTTCTTACAAAGAACAAGTAACTTTTAATTTCATGGCTGCAGTCACCATCCACAGTCATTTTTTTGGAGCCAAGAAAAGAAGATCTGACACTGTTTCCACTGTTTCCTCATCTGTTTGCCTTGCATTGATGGGACCGGGTGCCATGATCTTAGTTTTCTGAATGTTGAGTTTTAAGCCATCTTTTGCACTCTCCTCTTTCACCCTCATCAAGAGGCTCTTAGTTCCTCTTTGGTTTCTGCCATTAGGGTGGCACCATGTTCATATCTGAGATGGTTGATATTTCTCTGGGCAGTCTTGGCTCCAGCTGGTGATTCATCCAGCCTGGCATTTCCCATGATGCACTCTGTTGGCTTGCTTACTGCCTGCTGAAACACAGCCACTTTTGGAAACTCATGGTTCCTCTCCCAAAGCACATCCTACTTTGTGTTCAAGGATCTGTATATGCTTAACCCACAACAGCCCCTGCTGTGCTGTGACTACTAAAGCTGTTTACCTCTGACCCACGAAAAAATAATTTAACTTATTTAATTATTTAAATTAATTAAATAAATTTAATTAAAATTTAATTATTTAATTAACTTATTTAAATTGTTGTTATTATTAGTTAAATTAGTTAGTTATAAGGTGAAATACTAGATCAAACAAAATATAACACATACAGAAGAAGACACCAATTATAAGTTTAGATTATCAAAAAGTATCAAAAAGTATCAAAAAGTATACACATTTTCCATACTTACAAAAGAGATTCGTTTGGGCTGGTTTGGGACTTTGTATAAATGGAATCAAACCTTCATCTCAGAGGGAGACTCTACTGAACTATATGCTTAAAAATAGTAAAGATGCTAAAGTTTATGCATTTTTTTTACCATGATGAAGATGGTTTCTAAGTTAAAGAAAAAGTCAATTCTGTGGCTCACCTGGATTGCTTGTACAACATTTCAATATAATTTACAGTATTACACTTAAAATTAAGAGGAAAAATTTATAAGTGTTTTTACCACAACTTTTTAAAAAGTGAGAAAAGATGCTCCTGTTTTTTTGTGATTTTTTTCTCAACACTGACATTCCAAGCTCTTTGCTGCACTGTGTTCTTTAAAATTATAAAGTAATGCTTTTTAATTAATTTTGATAGAAAGTTTCATAATTTGTAAATGTGTTTATGATTAAAACCTTTGCATAAATTAAATTCTGACCATATCCAACAGAAATGGGTAAACATGAAGATATAAATATGTTTCTAATTACTTTAGAGAATAAGATTATATAATAGTTTTTATAAAGTAGTCACTGATTTTATTGCTTTCAGGGACTTAATGTCCCTAAAATATGTAGCCTATGATAAATTCAATTTCTAAAAATATCATTAGCTTTTATAAACGTTTTTTGTCTTATGAAATTTAAATGTACTTTTGAGTTGGTCTTTTTATCCCACATTTCTTTAAAAGTCTAAGGAAACTTAAATTGATGCCTCTTTCTTTTTTCTCTGCAGATTTTCCTGTAGTAGATAGATATATCAAAACAAGCATTCTTTTGAATTCTTTTATTTAGAAAAAAATGTCTTTGTAGCATCTAAGTATTTAAAGGGTATTCCAGAAACCAACCTCTTTATACACCTGATCGTCCTGCCCATTCTTATCTTTATATCAAAGGCAGCTTTCAGGGGCATAACAGGCCACGATATGGAAAAGTAGGTTGTTTGGCATGTAAGCAGGGAGAGACAGTGTAATTTCTTTGTCTTGGTGGCAGATGGTGGGTTGTGGATAGGGAGGATACCAGGGGTTTATGATCTCACTTTTCATATGTTTTTTTCTGTGTGAATAGGTTGGCAGCCTTAGGACTTAAAATTAATTGGTGAATTTACCTTTCCAGCTTCCTCCTTGAACGTTAAAAAATGGCACTATTGAGCCCTCAGGCAAAAAAGAAAACATGGTGAATAGTAAAATCATGGTTGAAAGTAACCAAGGCCATCATGAGAACCTTTAAATAGGAGGGACTGTAGCTGTATGAAATGCTGAGTAATGCCTTAAAGCAAGAGTCAGCGAGCTTCTTCTGTAAAGAACCAGGTAGTAAGATGGTTAGGCGTTGAGGGCTGTCCACTCTCTGGGCGTCCTCAGCTCTACCAGCACAGCTCGAAAGCATCTGGAAACAGCATGTAAAGGAGTGAGTTCAAGGTTTCCAGTAAAGCTTTATTTGCAAAAGCAGGCGTGGGACTGATTTTGGCCTCTTCAGGCCATAGTTTGCAGGCATGTGCCTTAGAATTTCAGTTATATCACCAAAATTACCACCTTAAAAGTAAAAATCAGGTGAGCTCAGCTCTCTCCTCCACAGTGTAATAAAGCGGATTTTCTCCAGAGTGCTTTCTGGAAGCCGATGTTCTGAAGGTCTGTGAAACCTGACTCTGCATCTGTCCTGGCAGGTCACATAATGTCTAGGGAGATTATAGCTGCTGCCCCTTGAACCGGCAAGTTGAAAAGTTCTGTGAAGAGCACTCTTTTATTTCAGAGAACTGGTTTTATGGCCATTAGAGAGCTGTGTTGGTAGAGATATCTGCAAAGGAGAAATGCCAGAGGCCCCGGTACCCTGCAGTGCTGGCAGAGCGTGGCCGTTAAGGAACCTCACCTGAAAAGAGGAATGTCACGTGTTAATCTAAACTGGGACAGCCATACTCTCAGCACTGCCTTGGGCTCAGCTGAACTGCTGGGAGCAAGCTCTTCAGCAGGCGCTGCTTTAGGAAGAAGAGCGCAGCGTCCGAAACGCCAGTGTCCTGGGAGTCGTTTTCGGCTTTCCTGTGTTACATGTTCCTCATCTTTCCTCACAGACTGGCCCATGTCCAGCTTATTACCGAGCCTTTCAGATCCAGTGCTGCGGTCTGTGTGTGTGTGATGGTTCTTGGAAGAAGCCCTCATCACCTCGGTTAGCAGCCAGCGCATTCTCCTGTCGAATCTCCCTTTCCGTGAGAGCCGCCTTTCCTACGTGTGCCCTGCGTGTAGCAGTCAGCATTGGCGGCCTCAGTGTCTGCATCGATCCTTTTCTTCAGGAACGTGTTGACTTACCTCCTATTGTACGAAATCTATTCTGTGTCTCACAGAGCACAAATTAAGTCAGTAGTCATTGACGACTATCATACGAATTTGTACCTGCCTGAGTTTTGATGGCCTGGCCCACAGCCAGAAGTCTAATTAAAGAGAAGAAAAGATGAAAAGTTTATTTTTTAGTAACAACTCTGAACAATGGCATAAATGGACCCTCTACAGTAGCTCTCTATAATTTAATACTTGCTTTGATTATGAGCCTATTTTAAATGTGTATGTGAACACAACTAAACCAAACTTCTCTGAAGTAAATTGATATCCTAAAAAACAAGGGTAATGAATTATGCATTTTATATATCACTAGGGACTGGTATCTCTTAATTTAATAACCTTTAAATTTATTTGAGGATAAATTAAGATCTCTACATGATTCAGTGACAGAAAGTCATTAGTGGTATAGCCTTGATGATCCCTTTTCCCTAATGAGAAATTGATAAATTAGTATTCTTGTTTACACAATAATCTCTATGAGTTTGTTTAATGTGATCAGTTCCTGAGAGTCCCATTAATACTGAAAGAGCAGATAGGATCAGATTTTCATAGCACAAAGTAAGAAACCTTTGAGAAAGAGCTGTTAAGAATAAAACAGTCTTCTATTCTCTTACTAAATGTTGGCTGTAAACAAAATAAAGTGCTTCTATTTATTATTTCCTACTTGTTCTAGACATTTAATGTATCAATATATAGTATCTTTTTAATTCTCAGTATCTTCTAATACAGTTATTATTTTATCCATAAAGAATCCTTGAGTGGCTAGTGTGGGAGTTATATCAAAAAAGGCAATAGAGCTTTTATTTGTTCCTTCATTTCAAAGATCTAGAAGAAAGTCATTCTCGAGGCAGCGTTTGTTCCAGTGGCTCAGAGATGCCGCCAGAACCGTCCTCTCCCCTTCACTCTTCCTGCTCTCCGTGGCGACAGCTTCGTCCCAAGGGTGCCAGTCTCTGCGGAGCACATGCTGCCCTGCATACTTCCACTCGCAGAGAAGCTCCTTTCCTGGCACTTGTCTTAAAAAGTTTCTTTCATTTGTCCTTTAGAAGTTATCTCCTGTATCTCAGTGGCCTGAATTAAATAGTGTACCTGCCTCTGAGTCTGGCTTCCCTGGTGGCTCAGATGGTAAAGAGTCTGCCTGCAGTGTGGGAGACCTGGGTTCGATCCCTGGGTTGAGAAGATCCCCTGGAGAAGGGCATGGCAACCCACTCTGGTATTCTTGCCTGGAGAATCCCATGGACAGAGGAGCCTGGCCGCCTACAGTCCTTGAGGTCCCAGAGTCGGACAGGACTGAGCGACCGAGAGCACATCCCTGAATCAGTCACTTGAGAATGGGACTCCACTGATAATTGGGTTAAGCAAGTCTAGGATTGCCTTTAGTGCTGAGACGGGATAAATACTCTCCAAAATGGGAGAAAGGCAGTGAGGTGAGTGAGGAAAAACCAATGTTGTGTGACAGCAAGTCCTTGCCACAACTGTTCCTGGTTTTATATGCAAAATAACTTCAACCAAAATAGGAAGTCACACCAGCGTTTATTGTGTGTACCATGTGCTAGGTAGGCATTTGCTTTGTGGTTTAGATACATTTTGGTCCTCAAAACCACTTTGAGAAACAAAAGGCATTAATCCTTACGTTGTAAGGAAGGTTAGAGGGATCGTACCCCAGGTTACACAGCTAATCAGACCTCGATTGGTGAGGCCTAACTATCCACGCTCTTTTCACCATGTGATGCGGTATCATTAGTAAACTAGAAGTTGTTTATAAAAGCATTCTAAGAATTGTCTTAGAAATTCATCACTGAAGAAATCTAGAAAATCATCCGTCCTGTCTTGGCTTAGTATGCAGTATGTCTATATAGAAGTGAGCCTTGGTAAGACAGAGTTAGAGCAGAGGAGTCCCTGCCTCGCTCTACGCGTTTGTGAGCACCACTGTCCTCCTGCAGTGGTCAGGCGGGGTGCTCTAGGCTACACGCGTGCATCCACATGCAAGCGTGTGCGCACATGTGCCGCATATGTGACTAGTAGGTGGCTCACATGTTCAGAGAGGCTCTTTACAGTGGCACGGTGAAATGACAGAAGATTCTCCAGACAAGAACACTGGAGGGGCTGCCGTGCTCCCCCTCTAGGAATCTTGCCAGCCCGGGGATCGAGCCTGCATCTCTTATGCTCTTGCGTTGGCAGGCAGGTTCTTTACCACTGGCACCACCTGGGAAGCCTCTGTTGGTCTACAGTCTTATCTGTTAAGAATTGCTCCTTTGCAAATAATTTTTTTTTAATGATGCAGTTTGTAAGGCAGTCGTGTTAATAAGCATCTTATCAAGGTGAGCTCAGAGTTTTAAATGTACCAAGTTTTATTTTGGAATCTAAAGAATTTTATGGCCTCCGTCAGGTGCCATTGATTCAGTGTTATCCTTTTCTAAACATTAATTTTGAGCAAGTACTTGAAAAGCATAGTTCCAACCATTGGAGAGGAGCTAAGGAAGAAATGACTAAAATTAATTTTAAAAATTCATATGTAGATTATCTTCATGGGTAGCTTATAAGCTACATGGAAGTGATTGTTTTTTACATTATTTATTCATTCATCCAAGAGTGCTTATTGAAGTGTTATGTCATGCTAGACATCCTGTGATGTTTGCTGACATTAGCCTACTGACGAGAGGTGCACTTCTCTTCACTGGGTTTACAGGTTGGGCTGGGGGTAGGGAGGATTAGGTGAAAGTCCATATTTAAAAAGAGCAGGAAGCAGAAGGGAAAGTGCTAAATGTAAGCTAATTTTGGAAAGAAATGTTAGGTTTCCACAGAGCACTGAGGCCATGTCATATGCCACTTTAAGCAAATTCTAGAAGGGTTTCTTTCATTTGAAAGTTATTCCAAATGAGTAAGCAAAATGCTGTGTGGTTTCAAAATTAGAAGGGTGCACTTCTTCTAAACTAGGCCAGGGTATCGATAAATGTATGTAACACTATATGAGAATATTGGCCCAGGAAGTAACTTGAACTAAATATTGATTTTCAAGTCCATTTTAATAGACATTTTTTGCCTATTAAAGTTGAAAAATTAGTGGCTAATTTTGCTGTTTACTGTTGCATTTAGGGTTTTTTTTGTTGTTGTTGTTGTTGTTTTTTTAAGAAAATTAAGTCAAGCTTGATAGAAGCTATTTCAGTAATGTTCTTAGTAAGAAGTTTGATATTCTCTTTGGAAGAACAGAAAAAAGTAAATAATCTGACACCATTAAGATTACTTTTGAAGCATATAGCTTACTGATTTTGTAAGTAGTCCACCTATATTTGTGTAATGCTTGATTTATGAATGGGGAAAGAGATTAGAAAAAGAACTTTCTAAGGAGAGTTAGGCTGGTGTTTGTTTTCTTGGGACTCTCATTAAAGAAAAAGCCGTTTAATCTTCACCTCTAGGGTTGTCCTATTTAAGGAGGCTAGATCCCTGGTAAAGAGCATCAAAAGCATCAGGAAATGACCATTAAAATGCTAATCCCTCTTGCAAAACTCTGGCTTAATGTCTGAGGCTCT
Source organism: Ovis canadensis (assembly GCF_042477335.2). Taxonomy (NCBI): domain Eukaryota; kingdom Metazoa; phylum Chordata; class Mammalia; order Artiodactyla; family Bovidae; genus Ovis; species Ovis canadensis. The sequence continues at coordinate 120,701,826 of NC_091249.1, forward strand.
AAGAGACAAGAAAAAGTAGGAATGGCTGTTTTTAGAGAACGTTCATTCAATATATCTAGACTAGGTTTTGTTTTACTTTGTTTACTAATGCAGTACATTGTAGTGTGCATTAGCAAGGAACAGAAACCAAGCTTTAACCTTCAATGCCGTGCTGGTAGTGACTGTGGTCCAAGGCTGTCCTGTCTGGTCTGGTAGTCACTGGCCGTATGCAGCACCTGAGCTCTTGAGTTTTGACCTGTGTGCTTCTAAAAGATGAACTGTGAGTTTCACTCAATCTTACATGATTTAAATTTAACAATTTCATTTCCAGTACTGTGATTCAGTTATTGGAAAAATTTATAAGTATAATACTTTTGGAACAACCGAGGTATGTGAATCTGTTTTTTAATCATGGATTTGATGAAATCTAAATACAGATCAAATATTTCTGATGGAAATTTGCATCTAAATTGAGACGCTCCATAAATGTAAAATACACAACATGTTTTAAAGAGTTATGTTGATAAATGTAAAATATTTTCACCATAATTTTATAATAGTGCATGTTGATTTAATAGTATTTTATACATAATGGAACTAAAGAAAAATGTATTACTTCAGTCACTTTCACCTTTTTATTATTGTTACTTTTAAAAATGTGGCTACCAGTATATTTGAAATTTCTAAAGTGGCTTGCATTATACTTCTTTTGGAACATGCTGGTTTGAGGAGTTTCTCTCAGATATCACTGGAGTCCATTTGACGCATGAAAATGCAGTCTGGCTCAGCAGCTAAATCTTATCAAACTCATAGCCTTTTTTTTTCTGTCCTACTCTTTCATGGTGTTAGTAATCTCAGTTTTTTAAGCAATCACTGAATCTGGTAACTAATTCAATATCATTTACTTTTCTTTTTAACTCATGATAATTATCATCTTTTATCTGGTATTAGAGACTACAGGATTTCTTAGAAAATTTTAGCCAGGCAGATTGGTGAGAAATTATGACCGGGGAAACAAGTATGACTGAATGTTATTATGTGTTGAGTGATATACAGTGTGAAGCGTTGAAGTGCTTACACTGCATCTAAGAGAATGCGCAGTGTCTGCTTTCTAATAGGATGTGTTCTTTTCATATTTTCTTTCATCCTCCTCTTAAATGAGCGGAAAGTATGGTTAAATGTGTAATGCTTTTTGTTCTGGAAGGTGTATCTAATAGGTGATAAATGTGACTTTCATCATGATCTTCTCTTGTTGTTGATTCTTCTAGGAGGTGATTTCCTCACGTTTCTGAGAAAGAGGAAGGATGATATAAAACTCAAACAATTAGTGAAATTTTCATTAGATGTTGCTTCTGGTATGTCCTATCTCGAGAGTAAAAACTGTATACACAGGTAAGGAGAATATTTTAAAAACATTTTCCAGTTCTGTTAATAGGATATTTGAAAACTGATGTACTTGCTGTCATAAAGCAATGAATTTTCTTTCACAACATGTATTTCTTGTTGGTTTTCACATTTTGTGTGAAAGTATTCTTTGACATTTTATAGAAACACTTGTTTTCTGTCTTCCTGAGGTAACTCCTTATTAGACAATTATTTACTAATTAAAAATTTATTATAACCATGAATAGCATAGTGATAAGATGTGCCTCCAGCTAATCATATAAGCAGCTATAATCTTATAACTGAATAATATTGTTTCATGTGTTCTTCACCCTTTTCAAAGAAATTACTTATAAAGTTATGGAAAATCTTAATAGTAAAATAATTCATGACTGTGTATGTGGCCAAGGGTAAAAAGATTTTAGCACACTAATTATTTCAAAGGAGATTTTAGCAAACTTGCTTTAATTATATTAAGACCAGCAACTTGGTCTTAATGCTTTATAGATTGTGGTTTTAGTTGCTTATAGCTGAAAGTTTTTTGGTTTTTGGTTTTTTTTTTGCTAAATGTGATTAAAAATTAAGATCTCTTGCAGGATTCATATCAGAGCCTAAATATGGCTGTGTATATACATGAAATAAGGTTTAGGATTTGATGCAGTTTTTATCTGCTGGAAGCAGCACATGATACTGTTTAAAGTGGGGAGGGTTCATTGTCAGATGAAGCCATTATGTACTTTAAGCTGGTTGGTTATTGAGATGTATTCTTCCCTCATGTATTTCACCATGTAGCCTTTGACCTAATATTCTGGTGAGGTTGTACAACATAGAACTGCAGCAGAACAAAGTTATATTCACCTGAAATATACATTTATTTGATCTCAATGAACATTTTTTACTTAATGCCCCCCCCAAGTTTTGCTTAGTATTCAGTTTTATTCTGAAACTAAAATTATAGCTTATGTTTCAAATATGATTCAACAATCACATGTGTTTTAAAATACATTTCAGTAGGGATATTCAGTTCAGTTCAGTCGCTCAGTCATGTCTGACTCTTTGCGACCCCATGGACTGCAGCACGCCAGGCCTCCTTGTCCATCACCAGCTCCCGGAATTTGCTCCAACTCATGTCTAGTAAGTCAGTGACACCATCCAATCATCTCATAGGGATACTATATTTCTGGAAATTGAGACAATGAAAATTAAGTCACTATCATATTCCTGTTTTGCTTTCTATCAATAGTGACTGTATTTACTTTCGATAAATGTAGATCAAATCACAATGTAATAGATATTTGAAAAGACTCTAAAAAATTGGTTTTGGACAGGAATTGTGTAATGACTTTGTTACTTTATGTTAAAAGTAACAGGAAAGGATTGCCCTTTAGAGAAAACCTATAATTTTGATCGTTCAGGTGTTAAAGTTACTTTGGGTATCAAATGCTCTACTGTAGTTTTTTATTCTGTCTCAGATTTTTTTTAAACTGCTAGCCTATCAGTGACTTTAAACCATAATAAATACCCATTCTTGAAACTGTTGTATTGTCAGTTACCAATAACACTCTTCAATTGCTGGTGTGTTGTGGTTGAGGGAACTGCTGATTCAATTTCTTGCTGCTTTTCAGTGACGGCTTTTTTGGCAGATGGATGACTGTATTTTTTTCAAGTGCTTCTATCATCAGAATTTAAACCATTCCAAATTGCTGACGGCAGTTAACTTTTAAAAATTTATCCCACTTACAAAATCACAACATTATCTGCTATAATTTTTATTTTCTCCTTTTGCTTAAAAATGTTCATGCATTTACAAATTTTTGAAAGTCAGCCCACGCTTGAACACCTAGCTTAGAAGACTGCACCTAGTCCTGTGCCGCTTGCCTGTGGGGAAGGCTCCTGACTGCACGTCCTGAGCGACCGTGCCGAGAGCAGGTTCGACAGACGGGCCTCGGGGGCTGGTCGCGGCTGTCTGCGTGGCGCATCAGGAAGGATCCCAGGGCCGGTGGCGGAGCCCGTGATTGACGGGTCACATCTGTCAGGGTGCTCACCAGCGTCCGCACAGAACCCCCAGATTGGCCACCTGTCACATAGGGTGTCTTTGTCTTTAGTCCACAAATGCATTTTGGAGATGGCATTTCACTAGCTCTATCATAGCCACATGTAATATTTTTCTGGGCTCACTCTCACTGGTAACCCTCTAAACTATCTACTGTTCTGTTCTTGCTAATCATGATCACTGGATGGATTTTCTGATATCTCTAGCCAGTGGTCTTTTGTTCCTCTTCACACTTACGTAAATGATCTTCTGGATGAATTCAGTATTTTTTTTTTCATTTTAGTATCTCACCAATACATGGCGCTATATTGAGAAAGTAAATCATTCTTCCTGCTGAATATTTCATGAAGTGACTTGTGCTATGAAACTGTGTTCCTCTATGTCTAATTCTTTGGGAGCAGTAGTAATTGCAGTGGAGTTTTAATTGATTTGCATTTAATAGATATACTCAAGACATGCATTTTTTTCTAAGAAATAAAAAAAATATATTTATGTAGTATAAATTTAGCATAAATATATAAATATAACATATATAGTATATACTACAGTGAAGAGTATTTTTCCTCATTGGAGAAATTTTAGTGAGGTATTTCAAAATTCAATTAAAATTTCTAAAGTGTAATTGAAAGTTTCCTTTCAGTTTTTCAAGAAATGAAGAAAGACACCAGGCTCCATTCTTGACATCCCCAAATATATAGAATACACGTCCATAAATTCTAAAGTGTTTGTCCTACAAATCAAAGCAAAATATTAAATATGCTTTAAATTTTATATAAAGTTATAAATTTATAACTGTTCACTGATTAGAGGTCACTGGAATTCAGAACCTGAAAATATTTTTAATTGTGTTTCCCCAAAATAGTATCTTCACTTTGGTGGGGGATGCATTTCTTTACTTTAGCTTCGTTTTTTTTTTTTATTACCATGAGAAAAGCAGAGCAATGTTTCATTATAGATGAAAAAGTGTGACCCATAAAATGGAAACAAGCAATTGCATAAAGAAATGGCCCGCTTTCGGAAAATGTTCTTGTAATTTCCATTTCACTTGCAGAAGTGCTCTCTTGATACACCGAGTTTCTGATTGAAACCGTTTCTGTTTAGAGTGTTAGATATTCTGTGTTTCAGTTGAGGTGAGATCAACTCCATTTACTTTATGATTATTCAGTAAGCCAATGTGAATTTTTTTCTCTCCCTTTTATTTCATGCAAATGTTTGAAGTACACTGACAAACTTTGAGAGGGGATGTTACTTACAATGGCATTAGATTGCTAGGTGTCACTCTATATAAAAAGTATTAAGCCTGATTATTCTGAATGTTAAGTGGGTTGAGAGTTGACCTTATACTAGATTTAAATGGTAATGGTATTTATGGGTTTACTGTTGATGAGTTCTACTGCAAGGTTTATTTTTATTTGGGTTTATTTTTAAGAACTGGTTTTGGGCTGTGTTCTTTGTCAGTGAAAAGTAAAGGAGGATAAACTCTTGAATGCCATGTATTTGAGTAAAAGACCATACTCTGTTGAGAGTGTTGGAAGCATTTCTTAATTTCATGATATTATATGTCATTGTCAACACCAGAAAAGGTGTTTTGGGGGACTACTATAGAATGTGATTACTTTTTCTATTTTAAATCTTACACTGATTCCTCTTCATTTTCTATTACTCTACCACAATGATGCTTTTTTGTTATGAAGTAAGATTAACAACTCTACAAATTAAAGTATATAAGACTACAAATATTTTACTGTTTAGTAAAGGTTTTGCTTGTCCATTGAGAACAGTGATGTTTCCGGTACTTCATAAACATGGATGGTAGCCTGTTCTGTACCAGGGTGCTGACAACATGAGAATCATGGTCCCTGCCTTCAGGTGGACATGACAGAAAATAATGCAGAGAATACTCAGTTTAGCGGCAACATGTGTAAAATACCACAGGAGCAATATCAAGAGGGTTGATGTGATGTGTCATTGCGGGAGCTGTGGTGGGGAGTAACGGGAAAGTTTTGTGGAGGTTATTGTTGAGTAATACTTGATGGATGGGTTTATCACTGAATACAAGGGGAAAGAATATTCTTGCTGAAGGAAAGTTGAAAACAAAGTTTTGTATTTCATGAGAAGGCATGATTTAATCCTGAAGTACAGAGAGTTTGATATTATCAAAATGGGATGTCCAGGGAGCATTGGGCTGGGTCAGATAAACAGGGCCTTTCTTACCCAGGGCTGAGTGATGCCATTTAATTTGGCTAAACCTGGGAATGTCTAGCCTTATGTTCAGATAATTTTAAGATGGTTTAGAGTCTATGGTTTTTAACTGAAACAGGAAAGTAATTTCAAAAGAATTTACAAAACCTTGAAAAACGTATAATCTTGTGAAAAGGTGTGGGTGTGAGACCAATTTTAAGTTTCAATGGAAAAACAAAATAAGAAAAGCTAAGATTGCCAGAAAGGAACATATTACATTTCTCTTGTATGTTCTGGAAGAAGATTATTTCATCTAATGATTTCTGATAGTAGCCATGTATACTTTTTAAGATAAATGTAAGATGTCATGTCTTATTTTTGGTTTTTGTGATTTCATGTTTTATGAAGATTTGGTATGATAGTGAGCATTTATGTTTTTCCCTTTCTTGAGAGTTTTTCTTTATTTTTTAAAAATGCGACTGAGTTTTTTCTAAGGTTTTAATGTACTGGAAAAGCATTCTTGTGTATAATGCATCTTCATATTTTCTTTAATCTCTTCTATGTCTCATGATCTGCCATATATTTAATAGGAACAATCTTAAGATCACTTTACAGATTAAGTAATTGAGGCTCAGAAAGATTAAGGAAATGTGTGACTGCGTCCTGACACATTGCTATTCCAGTGTTCTGTTTCAGTCAGCTATTCAAGATCCTAACAGCTGGCATTTATTGATGACTGAATACTAGGTATTATGCTAATCAGGTGCTTTAGATGCAATATATAGAACATAAACTTCAGGAGGGCAGTAATTTTCAGTTACATTGTTTGCTCTTGGATTCCAAAAGGCTAGAACAGTGCTTGGCACTTAAAGGAGAATGAGTGAGTCCTCAAGACAACAGTAGGTACTATGTTGGGCCCATTGTAACATGAGGAGAACTGCGGTTAGGAAGGCTGAGTATCTTGCCTAGGATCATATGAGATGAACATGGTGGATCCAGGATGTGGACGCTGGGAATCGGGTTTGAGAGCCCCCAACTCTGAATCTACCCTGGACTCACCTACTCTGCACAAGACATGAGTCTTCTGACCAATCAAGAAATTCAGGCCAGAAGGTAGTGTTTGGTGTGATGGCTCAGCTTGTGATCAACATCTGGTTTCTTTATGATCACGAGTAAAAACAGAAGAGGATGCTGAAGCCTGTGAAACATAATTTTAGAAAGACATAACAAGATTTTTCTGTTGTTTTTTTAATGAACAGTTGCTGAAATGCAGCAGTATTTTGTTATTGCTTCTCCATTTAATTAGAGCTTGAAATTTTGTTTTTTTTTTTTTCGTTTTTATACACTATTGTTTAGATACCCCCTTCTGCTTTATCTGTTAATTAAAAACACAAGATTAGCATAGAAATGTGATAATCTCAGTTGACTAAGCATTTATGACTGATTTTCTTGTTCTAACATCTGATTACAATTTCAAATATATTAAGCTGTACTTTTATTTTTAGCTTCTAGAATCATTTTGCTACAGTACAAAAAGGAATGCTCAGTAATTTTAAATGTCTCAAAAATATATAGTCCTCTCTACTTTAACCTTTTTTTTTTTAATCTAGTGTGGCTTGGTATTCACAAGAACACCTTTCTAAAAATTACTTACCCTGCTACTGTATTCAGTGTCAGAATTTCCTATTGCTAGTTTCATTCATTTTCATTAAGGGATTTTTTTTTTACCTTAAAGCACGTGTATGTTTCCAGGAATGAAAAAGACCTTCTCTTATACTGGAATCAATTAACAAATTGGCTTGAGTTAATATACCAGAGTATCCATCTGCCTTCTGGAAAAACAGAAATGGGAGATTCGGGATAGCAGGTCACAGTAAAAATGAGTTTTGATTTATGGTTACTAGTAGGAAAGATATACCATATGTAGAGTACTCTTCAGGAACTCTGCTCAGTCCAGTAAACAGAATAAAAGTCCTCGAGAGGAAGCAGAGACGTACATGAGTGGTTTCCTGGTTTAGTGAGGGCTACCCTTGTTTTGTGTTGCATAGAAATGGTAGAAGGAAATTGGCCTGTACCTCATTCTCTGTTATTTCTGATTTTTATTCACTTAATTGCATTAAGTACATTCCTGGCTCAGAATGTCTAAAGTGATCTTTTACTTTCAGTTCAGTTGAGTCATTCAGTCATGTCCGACTCTTTCGACCCCATGGACTGCAGCATGCCAGGCCTCCCTGTCCATCACCAACTCCTGGAGTTTACTCAAACTCATGTCCATTGAGTCGGTGATGCCATCCAGCCATCTCATCCTCTGTCGTCCCCTTCTCCTCCTGCCTTCACCTTTCCCAGCATCAGGGTCCTTTACTTTAAACAACTGCAAATAGGTGGGTCACCATTTTCTCTTATGGCCTTTCTGATTATGAAGAACAGAAACTGCTGAAGCTGGTTTAAGCAATAGGAAGTGTATTAGAAGAAGATAGAGTTATCTCATGAAACGGAAACGACAGGAGGTCCAGCCAGCTCTGGGCGTCACTGCAGTCAGCACCTGGAAGCAGTCAGGAACCGGAGCATATTCTCTCTCTGCTCACTCGCTCTGCTCACTCGGTCTTGCATTGTTTCTTCTTGCCGTGTTGCTGCTTCATTTCCCTCTTGCTCTGAAGACTGCGTTCCTCTGTCCTGCCTTCCGAGGCCATTCCGGTGACATCCAGATTACCACCTTCCAAGCCCCACACCTGCGGATAATGAACTAGTCTTTGAGGTCTGGTTTCAGATTCTTGGCAGCAGGAATTGACTGACCCAGCTTATCTTAAGTGTTTGTGCTGTGCTTAGTCACTCAGTCGTGTCCGACTCTTCCCGACCCCATGGACTGTAGCCCACCAGGCTCCTCTGTCCATGGGGATTCTCCAGGCAGGAACACTGGAGTGAGCTGCCATGCCCTTCTCCAGGGGATCTCCCCCACCCAGGGATCGAACCCAGGTCTCCGACACTGCAGGTGGATTCGTCACCATCTGAGCCACCAGGGAAGCCTGTATTTAGTGTTTATCCCATTTTTAATCACTAACATGGCTAGACAGAGAAAAGTAGGCAGGAGGGGGTTTACATAGATTTACAGGAGCCAATTACTGTGTTGTTCTCTGTCCATGGAATTTTCCAGGCAAGAATTCTGGAGCGGGTAGCTGTTTCCTTCTCCTGGGGATCTTCCCAGCCCAGGAAGTGAACCTGGTTCTCCCACATTGCAGGTGGATTCTTTATCTGAGCCATTTAGAATGGTATAATACTCAGAGGATAGAGCCTGGGCTAAGCAGGCTTCCAAAGAGAATGGCTGCCATGCGTTCATTGAGTGCTTCCTATTTGGCAAGTACCTTCATTATCTTACTTAGTCCTCATACTTCTGTGGCCATTTATCTCTACTTTAGAGTAGAAAAAATTGGGGCATTGAAGTATAATAAGTATGTTGTCCAGTGTCATACAGCTGATGAGTGGGAGATCGGGTCTGGATCAAGTGGATGACAAAGCTGGGACACTAAGCAGAGCACTTCAGCCATGTGCTCCCTGCCATTTCCTGTTTCCTCCTTTTGTGAATATGATCAGCTGTGTGGGCACCTCTCACAAGGAAACCATTTAACAAACGGGAGTTAGAGAAAGCCTCACTGTGGGGGTGAGAGACTCCTTTATAAGTCTTCGCTCCGCCTTTTCCCGGGAGGGTTCATCCCCACACAGTTCCATGGTGCAGGAGAAGGTCCATGCAGTCTCCTTGAACCCTCACTCACAACACATCCATACCACAGACAGGAGATTAAGCCCAGAACCGTGCAGCTGGGTTTGTGACTACCCCAGGAATTTGGGTAACCATCGGTCAAATTAATGTTCCAAACTGAAACCTTGTTTACACTAGAGGAGCTAGCTTTTCTTAATTATCCTGGTCAAGTAGAAATTCTGGCCTTTGAGGAATCCATTAGAACACAGATGACATAGAAATAAGCTTAACCTTCTTGCTTGCTTTTTTATTCTTGTTGTTTTCGGGGGGTTTTTTTCTTTTCTTTTTTCTTTTCTTTTTTCTTTTTTTTTTGGTTTGTGTCCTGTTCTCTGGCCTCCAAGGCAGGATCAGAGGAATCTATATATGGAACTGGAGAACTCAAGCCTGAGCCATTCACTGGACATGACTCACCTCACTAATACTGAGAATTACTAGAGGCTTTGTCCAATAGACTTCCCTGGTGGCTTAGACAGTAAAGCGTCTGCCTACAATGCGGGAGACCCAGGTTCAATCCCTGGGTTGGGAAGATCTCCTGGAGGAGGAAATGGCATCCCACTCCAGTATTCTTGCCTGGAAAATCCCATGGATGGAGGAGCCTAGTGGGCTATAGTACAAAGGGTGGCAAAGAGTCAGACACAACTGAGCAACTTCACTTTCACTTTGTCCAATTATTATCCTTAATTTTTTTAATCTGATAAAATACAGAAGCTTTTTCAAGTGTCGCTGTGCCAGTCTGATTGTCTCCTATTGCATTGCCAACTGGTCTGCAAGCTTTCAGAGCCATTTAACAGCTTCAGCACGGTGGTTAAGACCACAGGTTTGGCGCTGGAATGCTCAGAGTTTGAATCCTGGCTCTACAGCACATCAGCTGTGCGACTTTGGACCCCTACCCCGCCCCACCCTTGCATTCCCTGTAACCTTTACCCTGCTGTGTTTTTCATCAGTCCTTACGTGACCTGACGCTCACCTGTGTCTGCACAGGCACCTACACGTGTGTAAGTGCGTGAGTGAGTATCACAGTGGACCTGTAGGTGTCTGTGTCTGTGCTCAGTCTCTCAGTCATGTCCAACTCTTTGTGACCCCATGTAGCCTGCCAGGCTCCCCTGTCCACGCGACTTCCCAGGCAGGAACACTGGAGTGGGTGGCCATTTCCTCCTCCAGGGGATCTTCACGACCCAGGGATCCAACCCATGTCTCCTGAGTCTCCTGCGTTGGCAAGTGGATTCTTTACCACTGAGCCACAGGGAAGGCCACATAGACATAGATAAATCAAGTGAATACTGGTTTACTTTTTATTTTCTACGTCAGCTAGAGTGTAAGCTCCATGAGGATACAGGCTGTTGCCTTGTTCGGTCCTTGATGCAGAGAAAGGTTACCAGCATCTAGTTTTGGTGTTCAGTAAAAGTTTGTTGAATGGATGATGATTAAAGTTACTGTACTTCTGTCTCTTCTGATATAAAATGAAGACAACAATGACATACTGATTAGTGTTAGGGCAAGGCTACTTGAGTAGGAAAGGGGTCTCTCTAGGACCTCCAATAAGAAACATCCCCCCAGACTTTCCAGAGGTCACAACTTAGCAGAAAGAGACCACCACATCTGTACCATTGGATGGATATACTGATTAGACTCGGTTGTCTATTTAGCCAAGGGTACAGGAACTTTGGAAAAGGGTGGCCATGTGAAGCAAAGCAAATGCAGACTATCTCAGTTCACCTCACCATGGCTTCCAGAGTTTCTAATGATGGCACAGCCCGCACAGGACAGGGCCTTACTGACTCTGAGCAGCTCATTTTCTTGCTGATGCCGTGATGTGGAGCTTACGGCACCGTTCACGGAGTCCTTATCCATCTGTGTGATTTTGCTTAGTGTGACGCTTTAAACATTGGGCTCCATTGGTTCTTGTTGTTGTCAACAGGCTACCTCCTCCTCACCCTGAGGAAAAAACGAAATGAAAGCCTAGGTATCTCCAGTCAGGTACCTCTGCCTCCAGCCCTTTTCTCCACAAGTTGCTGCCTTGCTCTCATGACCCTTTTAGCTACGTGTTTCCAGCCTGGATGTGTTTGTGCCAGACACTCGTCTAGATACTGTGGCTAGTGCAGTACGGGGGAGGGTGACACTTTTCCCTCCCCGCTCCCAGGTTCTTGACTGAGACCTCCCGTAATGGAAGACAGTAACAGGAGAATAGCTGAAGTGGAATAACAAGCCCACCTCCTGTATGTGTGGGATAACTGAGCACCTCCCCCAGATAGCCCAGGCCACCACCTTAAATACCATCTCCAGCTAAAGACAAAAGGGAGATGCTGGGATGAAGGGAGACCCGTTATGTGAAGTTACCAGGAAGAGCAGTCAACAAGGGCACGGCAGGTATGCAGACTTTTTAAGATCCGTCTTCTCCGTTGGTAAGAGTTTCCAGAGATTTAGTTGTTCCTTTGTTCCTGGTACAGACAGGGAGACGCGGAGTGACGCGGACATTCCTGGGTCGTGCCCGACTCTTTGCAACCCCGTGAACTATACAGTCCATGGAATTCTCCAGGCCAGAATACTAGAGTGCGTAGCTGTTCCCTTCTCCAGAGGATCTTCCCAACCCAGGGATCGAACCCAGGTCTCCCACATTGCAGGCGGATTCTTTATCAGCTGAGCCACAAGGGAAGCCTAGAGGAACGCTTACAAATGGAAATTTCCCTTCTAAATGTAAACACCTCTTACAAAATGGTAACTACTTAGTTTTCAGAGCTGCTTCTGTGTCTGCTCAAATAATCAGCTCAAAATAATCTCAAAGTGTAAAGGGCATATTTTGGGGTGGCAAATTTTTCTCCTTTCAGTGGTGAATAAACAAAACCCTCCCTTTATGGAGCTCACAAAAGTGAGGGGGAGCAGAAAATAAACACATTTGAAAAAGAATAAGCAAGTGAATATACAATATTCTACATGCTGATAAATGTTATAGGGAGTCATAAAATAGGATAAAAGGGAATGGGAAGGTGGGGCAGGCACTGTTTCATAGTCTGTAAGAGAAGACCCAGAAGAGAGAGAGGGGTGAGCCCTGTGAGTATCAGTGAGAAGAACTTCCCTAGCTGTGGGTGTAGCAGGCACAGACGGCCCTGAGACAGGCGCACGCCAGGTGTGTCCAAAGAATCCAGCGAGGGCGGCAGGAAGTGGGGTTAGAGGGTGCTGCAGCCAGATCAGGCAGCTCTGGCAAATCACTGAGACGCTTTGCTTTTAGTCTGCGTGAGATGGGGCCGTTGAGGACTGACTTGGTCTGTCCCAGGTTTTGAAAGGATTAGTTAGAATTCTGTTTCAGAAATAAACTCTCAGGGGACAAGTGCAGAAACGAGAAGACAAATGAGAGAGCTGTTGCAGTAATGGAAATTAGAGACACTGGGGAAGGTAGTGGTGGAGGGCAAGAGGCGTGGCCCGTTCCGGGGGAATGGTGAAGGCAGAGCCGGCAGGATTTGCTGCTTGTTATATTAGACATCGGTTTCCCTGGTAGCTCAGCTGGGAAAGAATTGGTCTTCAATGCAGGAGACCCAGTTCAGCTCCTGGGTTGGGAAGATCCCCTAATTAGGGGATAGGCTACCCACTCCAGTTTACTTGGCCTTTCCTGTTGGTTCAGACGGTAAAGAATCCACCTGCAATGCGGGAGACCTGGATTTGATCCCTGGGTGGGGGAGATCCCCTGGAGGAGGGCATGGCAACCCACTCCAGTATTCTTGCCAGGAGAATACCATGGACAGAGGAGCCTGGCGGGCTACAGTCCATGGGATCGCAAAGAGTCAGACGTGACTAAGCACACAGCACATATTAGACATTACATGTAAGTGAAATACAGAGTGAAAGATGACTTCATGTCTTTACAGACGTCAAAGGATGATCCACCTGTATTATCTTCCTCATAAATTCAGGTGCCTGTAAGACACTCTCCAATGCTTTATTTCCTGTAATTCCAGAAATTCAAATATGAATCTTTCAAACTATAATGAGCCAAATAAACACATAGCTCGTAGTTTTTTTCTACCGGGAGCTTCCTAAACACTGCGAACTGTGCCAGTGACAGAGCCAAGAGGATGCAGACTGCCACTCCTGGCATCCTCACTTTCCCACACTGACTATATTTCTTCTGATGAAAGACAGTAAAGGAGTGTAACCTCAAGAGCTCATCTGCAGTTTTCCCATTTAATTGGACGTATGTTTTCCAAATAAGATGCAGATCTTTAAGAAGGGTATCCTATGTCAGATAGTATCCTACATCACAGACCCACTGATTTAAAGAGATAATTAAAATTAAATGTATGCAGACTTTATAGAGGGTTACATTTTCACCAGGTTTCTGATTTTATGACTTATAAATCAAAATAATTGTTATTTACCAAACCCAATAACTCGGCAGTGTTGCTCATTAATGATGCCAGTGTTTCCTGTCTGATTCTTGGAGGGTTGATGTCGTCTGTTGAACTACAGTGACGCAAGGGCAAAGATGTCATTCATCTGCTATTTCTTTAGTAAACAGAGGGCATTTCCTTCTAACGCAAGGTTATTACTTCTATTGGAATTAATATTACGTTTTTATGAAATAGAGATAGTAGTATCTGTTTGTGGCCTATGGACAGAAGCCTGGCTGGCTACAGTCCATAGGGTCACAAAGAGTCAGACACGACTGAAGTGACTTAACAGACACTCTCACACACTTACTTATACTTCATATGAATAGATATTCTTATTACTATAGAAAAGAAACACTTGCCTATTTTGTGTTCTCAAACTGACTCTCTAATGCTGGACCTTTTTTATTGCGTAGTTTGATTTCCTTTTTTTGCAGGGAAGGAAATAGTGCAAATTTTCTGTGCACATTTTTCACAGGGTGCTTTTCAAGTGGTAGAAGTGTGATAAATATCTGCTGTGTGAATGAATGAATATGTGGATAAATTAATGAATAAATGAAATAGGCCTCTAATTGGCTGTACAAAGTACCGATCAAATGCTATTAGATGACTAAGGACTTTCTGGGAAAATAATCCTGAATTGTTTCACCCTTAAATGTTAATCTTCTATTTTTATCTTCCACTGATTTATTTCTTTAAATGGCATAAATGAAGAAGTAATTATTGTCATATGAACCAGTATGTGTCGTGCAAACAGACCAAAATTCCTTTTTGCTGTGAGTCAGAATGAAGGTTTTAGGATGCTAAGAGCATCTTCTTGACTTGTGTGAATATGAACGTCTCAGAAATTCAGTGAGACAGTATCAGGGCTCTTCTCCGGATGCTGTCATCCTACAGGAGTCGCGGAAGGTGGCCACTGTCCTGTTTCAATCCACTTTCCTCTAACAGTAGTTGTTTGTTACCCTGACTCTGTCCTGTTGCAGACAATGATCAGACTTCAGAAAGCACCAGTAGTTCATGACATGCTGGAAAGTGTTAGCTTTTAACAGTGTGCTTCAGAATAATTGGGCAGCAAACATCAGATGTGTTGTTACGTGTGAGAGAGTCATTAGGCATGTATTGCTTTCACCCCTCTCCCTTAGGCGCCCTCTGCCCATTCACTGTGTAAATCACTGGAGAATGTGAATGGTGCGGCTAGAATAGTGCTGAGGGAGGTGGTTCCTGTAAGACTGTTTATAATGAGTAACTTTAATTCTCAGGGAGCAATATTTCTCCCTTCATCCTTAAAATTCCCATTATGCTGCTTTAAAATTAGGAGTCTATTTACACAGAAAGTAATGACGGAATAAAATTGAAATAATTATGTCTGCTATTTGAGCTGTTTTAAAACCCAAGGCAGGACATAAACATATGGCATGATACACAAAGAATCTGTAAACCTCTTTGTAACTAAATGAAAGCATAATTGGTATGTAATTTAAAAATTTATTTTTTATCATATTGTGCCATACTATAAATATTTAAGACTGTTTTTTCAAATATATATTATCTAAAGGAAAGAAAATTATAATTTTCATATCCTATTTATACTTAAATGTGTGTCCTAGTAGAAACAATTATTGGAGTTTCTATATTTTTGCTTTATGATATCATGTAAACATGCCTGGTGAAATTCCTCAATTTATTCATAATTTCCAAAGCCTCTCCATATCCACACACTAAATTAATCAGAAACCTTGTATTGAATACCTTCTTTGTATAAGTTTTCTGTTTAATCATGCTCCCTGCTCTGAAGGAAAATGAGAAAATTAAAGATATTTGATAATTTGATAAAGTGCACTGGGGAAGGGTGTGGACGAGACACAATAATAGGACTTCCAAAGGCCTTTTATAGGAGGATTCAGAAAGTAGCATACAGTGGTCTAAACTGCAGGAGCCACCCCATAAATATTGGGGTAAATTATTGAATTTCTTTTATGTGACCAGGTGTATTAAAAATAAGCTTGATTCCCAAGAGATTTGCAAACTGACTTTTGACTGTATTTAGCAGAACTTAGAAATGTTTTGGACGGTGGAGCCTGGTAGGCTGCTGTCTATGGGGTCGCACAGAGTCGGACACGACTGACGTGACTTAGCAGCAGTAGCAGCAGCAGCAGCAGAAATGTTTTACTCCCCCCTACTTAAATTAATTGAAGAATACTTTATCCACTTACTTTGTAAGTATCTGGGTATTGAAAAGCAGGCACAGGGCAAGTGTTCCACAATGTTAGCTCAACTGAAGTCATCACATGTTTACTTAAGTACTTTCTATGTGTAAGCACATTGTTGGTGTTCGGAATGCATAAGTTGAGCCAATCAGGTAGGGCCTCTGTCCTCCAGGAGCTTCAGATCTAGTGCCTGGCTAGACAGCAGGTAGCAATGCAGACAGTCATGTAAGAACTGCAGAGTGGGATGTGATCCTGTCCTGGGGCCACGGAAGGCATCTTGGAAGAAATGACGTTTCGCCCAAAAGGTAAACAACTAAAGGAAGATGGGGGAGAAGAGAAGAAATAGGCAACTGGGGGCGGGTGGCTTGGAGGCTGGAAGCAGAATGGCCTTTCAGGGCAGTGAGAGGCAGCCAGACTGTGAGTAGGTGAAATGCCAGGCTGAGACGAGACTGGAGCGGTGGCAGGGGCAGGCCCTGTGAGGCGGGCCCTCACAGGGAGGTTTGTGCAGAGTCTGAGAGCAGGGGAAGCCACTGTGGGTGTTCGGTAGGAGGGATCCCACGTGTGTTCCATGCAGGGTGCTCTGGCTGTGGTGTGGAGAGTCAGTGGAGGGAAGGGACGCTTTCAAGGAAGCCAGCATCAGGGCGTCTTCCGTGTTTCTTGCTTGTCCGGGTGGATGACAGGTCTGTCTTCTTGAAATCCTGGAAGATGAGCAGGGTATTTCTGTTTGGTTGGTTAGGGGTTTTGGGGAGGAGGGATGGGCCGGGATTGTGGATGACAAAGGGAGTTTATTTTGAGGCGTGTGAATCTGACGTGCCTGTGAGGTATTTGTGAAGCCGCTGAAAAGGCAGGTGAGTGTTTAAAAGTAGAACTGAAGAAAAAGGTCTGATGTAGAGCTAACAATGCGGAAATGATGAAAGCAAAATGAATGAATTAAATGGATTTGTGAATCGGTGAAACTTTGAATTACTCATGAATGAATGAAAGAAACATTTTTGAGTGTAAGAATCTATCTGACTTCTTAAACTATATATTTGTAATATATATATAAGCTGTCAGGTCATTTTTCCTCTAGGGTTTTTAAGTTCAGTGATAATTTTATTTATTTTGGCCGTGCGGGGTCCTTTTTGTTGTGCAGAGGCTATCTGGTTGCAGTGAGTGGGCCCCCTCCGATGCCGTGGCGGGCCTCTCATGGTGGCCACTCGCACTGTGGGCCGCGGGCACTAGGCTGCGCTAGCTGTGGCGGATGTGCTCAGCTGCTCCACAGCACGTGGCATCTTCCCAGACCAGGGATCAAACCCACATCCCCTGCATTGGCAGGAGGATTCTTATCCGTTGTACCGACAGAAAAGTCCCCTTAGCTTTTGTATTATTAAGTGAGGAGGCAATTTCAATATTACTTTTGACTTTTGATAGTAGTATCCAATGTTTGTCATTTCTAGTACTATTAATCTAGTTTGACAATAAAAATAATTCTAGAATAATGTTTATTTAGCTTATTTGCTTACTTAAAGATTCACTTTGAGAGTTAAGTGTTTCCTTTAAAAATCTTAATACGCATTATTTCATCTTGGATAATTTCATAGTACCACAAATAACAGTGACAACTGGAAAATGTGAAATGGGAAACGTATTTATTTTCATTGTACTCAGAAATGTCCCTAATGCTATACAAATCAGTCAAAAGATTTTTATAAAAGCACCATTCACAGAAAGAAACCTATTTCCTTTGGAGAGTTTTTTCCTCTGGGAAGAAATCCAAGAGCATAACTGACTTTGCTTCTTGGGAGTCCTGCTATCTGGCCAGTAGAGCTCACTGAAACGTTTGAAACAATGCAACAGTGAGCAATGTGAACACAGATTATAGCTTTGTGAAAGTGAAAGTCGGTCAGTCGTGTCGGCTCTGTGTGACCCCATGGACTCAACAGTCCACGGGATTCTCCAGGCCAGAATACTGGAGTGGGGAGCCTTTCCCTTCTCCAGGGGATCTTCCCAACCCAGGGGTCGAACCCAGGCCTTCCGTATTGCAGGCGGATTCTTCACCAGCTGAGCCAGCAGGGAAGCTCTGCACTACTCTCAAGTGACTGGGGCTTAACAATGGCAACACGGAAACTGTCTCTTGTTGTTTTCACGGCTCAAGACACGTATATTGGTTCACCTGAAATAAAGACATTTCCCTAGTTCTTCTATGACTGAAAAAAGAGAATAAATTTAAAGAGAAATTACCTTCTGAAAAAGGTGTATTATATCTAGATTTTCTCCCTCTGTTAAGGGAGGGGTAATACCTACTTCACAGTCAGCACCATAAGGTTAAGAGATAAGCCTTTGAGTAGTGACAATTCAGATGATACGTGGTGGTAAAATGAATGTCCAGTCACAGAGGAAGATGGAGTTGTTCACCAAATCTCTTTAGAAAATGAAAGAAAACAAAGATCGATGAAAAAGTAGATGGGTTACAATTGTCAGCAAAAAGGTTTGGATGAGGTAAAAGCAGACGGTGACCCTGTTCTGCGTTTGGAGCGTGACTCTGTGTAGCCACAGTAAAGGACAGAGATGCGTCCTCAGCCACAGTGGTCAGAGGTCGAGTTTCCTGTTGGCAGTCGCCTTCTCAGTGGGCCTCCCTGGGCTGCTCCAGACTGACTGCTGAGCGAGGTCACTGCTCAGAGCTGTTTGACTGCAGATTTTCATATTTGCTTTTTTCAAGGCTTTATTTATTTAGAAGAAACATACTAAAGGAAAAAAAAAGGTTTTATGTGATAGCTGTTAGTTTTCATTACAAACGAGAGGAACTAGCTTTTCTCCCATTGTGTTTCATAGCTCCCTGTTTTAGAGCTGAATTGAAGCCATTCCAATCCTAATATCCAGCATATCGGTATTGCTGAAAAAGGACCGTCCCCTGCAGCAGGGCCCGGCGCGCGTTCCTCCTGTCCGTCCCCACGCCGTCTGTGCCCGGCCCGGGGAGCAGACAGGCAGCTCTCTGATCCGACGTCTCAGATACGCTGCTTCCCCTCCACAGCATGAAACCTGCACATTTTTGCAGAAATCTGTGCCCATTTCATCATCTGCCTGTCTTTCCCGATCCATCTGCCTGTCCAACTGTCTTTTCCAGTGCCAGAAAACATGGTCGTGCTCTAGAATCCCCTGGATTTTGAAAAGAGATAAGAATAGATTTCTGTCGCTGCTGAACCGAAAGCCAGCCCGGCGGCCCTGGAGCGCTCTCCCGTGATGCTTGTTCCCGGGATCCTTGTCTCCCGGGATCCTTGTTCGCAGTTGCAGGGTTAATCCTGGGCCGGGGGCGGGGGCGGGGCCTTTTGTGTCATTGCTGGACGGAAGAGTGGTTCGTTCCTGCCTGCCGGAGCTTGGTCTGCTCTAGCTTCTTCTGCCGGTGTGCCTATGACTTGGACGTACCAGGAGCCCTCAACTGCAGGAGGAAAGGGAACCCCCCCAAAAGTGTATTTTACATCTTTTTCTCACGTTTCTTAAAGTTAAGAAACGCGAGAAACGGGAAATTTCAGGAAGCTTTCTTTTAATGTAGTTTTTATTTAGTTAGTTGTTTTTAGCCGTGCTGGGGCTTCATTGTTGATGAGGAGAAGCGCGGGCCCTTTTCCCAGCTGCTGAGAGCGAGTGCTGCTCTAGGTGCGCTGCGTAGGCTTCCCGCTGCAGTGCCTTCTCTAGCTGGAGAGCGCAGGCCCTAGGGCGCAAGGCCCTCGGTGGCTGTGGCCCCAGCCTCTAGAGCACTGGCTCAATAAGTGTGGTGTGGCGATTAGTTGCTTCAAGGCACGTGGGATCTTCCTGGACCAGGGACTGAACGGCTGTCTCCTGCATTGACTTCCCCAGGGGGCTTCCCTGGTAGCTCAGCTGGTGAAGAATCTGCCTGCAATGCAGGAGATCCTGGTTGGATTCCTGGGTCTGGAAGATCCACTGGAGAAGGGATAGGCTACCCTCTCCAGGATTCTTGGGCTGCCCTAGAGAAGGGAAAGCCTACCCATTCCAGTATTCTTGGGCTTCCCTGGTGTCTCAGATGGTAAAGAATCTGCCTGCAGTGCAGGAGACCTGGGTTTGATCCCTGGGTCAGGACGAGATCCCCTAGAGAAGCGAAAGGCTCTACCCACCCCACCCCCCAGCGTACTGGCCTGGAGAGTTCTATGGACAGAGGAGCCTGGCAGGCTGCAGTCCGTGGGGTCTCAAAGAGTCGGACACGACTGAGCAACTTTCACTTCTCTCCTGCATCGGCAGGTGGATTCTTTACCACTGAGCCACCAGGGAAGTCCATGGAAACTTCTCCTATTACAAGATGAAAGGGTTTAGAACCACTGCTTTCAAACACCATCTGTTGAAGGAAATCTCTTTTTACCTATTGGGGCATCAGAAGTTCACTTAAATTTTTTATTCTGAAGCCCTTCTCTTGGAATTACTCACTTCTTCATCCGAAGTTGTTTAAATATGGTTGCTTTAAACTTACATGCACAGCAGACTGTGACTGTCTTGAGGGGTGAAACTGGGCTTCATTCATGTTAAGGCCTTACTCCCAACAGTAGCACAGTGCCTGCCACATAGGACAGCTGAGTAATGTGTGTATTAAAGAATCTAATGTAGATTATTAGTTAAGAATCTTAAAATTTTTACACCACAAAATATATTCAGTTTTTTAAAATACTATTTTATAATGATAAAAAAGTAAATTTCCCTCATAGTATACTCAAAATGTTATCTATGCTAATTATTTAATATGCAAGAGAAAAGCCATGGGAAATAAATAATGGGTAAAGCGAGACATCCGCTTAGAAAAGGATGGAGTCAGAGTCGTAAGAGTGGCGCGTCTAAGGCAGTGTTGCCCTTGCGTGCTTTCGGGGCCTGTGGTAATGATATCTCGTGCTAAAGGACGTTCTTCAGATGAAAGACTGTGCACCCAGGCCTTTAGAGGCAGTGATGAGTGCTTACTTCCCTGCCCACTGCTTTCACGCTCCTCCCTTGTAGGGACGAGGACTTGAGATGGGATAGATTCCATAAGCCATGCCTTTCGTAACTTACCATGAATACAGACGGGACCGTGGCTCACCCAGGACAAAGCTCGATATCACCAATTTCTTTTAAGGTTCCCAGTAACTGTCAATTATTAATTTTTCCATTTGCCACTTTCAAATTATACCACACTGTGCTTATCACGTTACTCAGTCATGACCCCATGGACTGTAGCCCACCAGGCTCCTCTGTGCATGGGATTCTCCAGGCAAGAATCCTGGGGTGGGTGCCCGTACCCTCCACCAGGGGATGTTCCCAACCCAGGGATGAGACCCAGGTCTCCTGCACTGCAGGCGGATTCTTTACCAGCCGAGCCGCCAGGGAAGCACACAGAAATAAGCTAAGCTTTGTGAAAGTGATTTTCTGTGACTGGTCTAACCTTCCTTGTTTTATATATACTGATATCCAGACCTCATTGCCTATTAAAGTGTCTGTAGTACTGTGCACAGGATTGTAACGTGAAATTTTGGGGAATAATGAAAGGATTATTTATAAATAATAATAAAAATATAATAAAAGGCAGGGGTGAATCCTCGCTCTGAAACTGTTTCCTTAGGCCGGATCGTGCTCTAGGCTTTCTGGGTCCTCTCCACCCCAGCTGCTCAGCTCTGCCGTTAGAGCGCAGAAGCAGCTATGGAAAATACATAGACAAAACGGTATGACAGTTTCAGTAAAACTGTGGCTTGTGGACAAACATTTGAAAAGGGCTTCATCACTCTTCCCAGCCTTTCTCTTTGCTCCCTTTGAGGCCAGCCGCAGACCCGCCTCCCCCACCAGCTGCTGCTGCTCTTTGCCCCCAGCGGCCATTCCCTACGCTGTCGTCTTCCAAAATGAACGTCTTGCCTCTCCAGCCACGTTGTTAGCTGCTTGGTGGTTCCCTTCCTTCCTTCTTGACTCCTCCCTTCTTGCCATCCTTTCTCCTTCTGCCGCCTCAGTTCTTAATAAATGAGCCAGTAGATATTTGTTACGAAAAGTGAGTTTAACTCAGAGCTATCATTATAAAAGATACTACAGAAGTGATTATTTTACTTTAATGTCTCAGGCCTGAACATAACAACCATTCATTGCTTGTTTGTTGCTAATGAAGATCTTACATTTTTCGATAACAGATTCAATAAATTATACTCTTAACATATAAGACTAGGGAGACTAATTAGTCAAAATATTAGAAAGGCCTAAACTGTTGGGGCCTCCCTGGTGGATCAGATGGTGAAGAATCCACCTGCAGTGCAGGAGACCCGGGTTCAATCACTGGGTTGGGAAGATCCCCCACAAAAGGGAATAGCAACCCACTCCAGTATTCTTGCCTGGAAGGTTCCATGGACAGAGGAGCCTGGCAGGCTATAGTCTGTGGGGTCTCAAAGAGTCAGCCACGACTGAGCGAGTAACACTCACTTTCAAGCTGTAGTAGATACGGAAAAAATGAAAAATTAAAGACGATTTATGATGTATTGACAGGAGTCAATGATCTCATTCCCAAATTGAATACAGATGTTTTCCAAATAATACTATCATGATGCTAACAAACCTGGGCAGTCATAAGAAGTGAATGGCTTACACACGCATAGCAGAATGAGGGGCATAGCGCCTCTGCATCTTGTAGCTCAGCCAGTAAAGATCCGCCTGCAGTGGGAGAGACCTGGGTTTGATCCCTGGGTTGGGAAGATCCCCCGGAGAAGGGCAAGGCTGCCCACTCCAGTAACCCTAACCCTAACCCTATATAGTCCATGGGGTCGCAAAGCGTCAGACACGACTGAGCGACTTTCACTTCACTATCTCTAACTTGGAGTTTTGTGAGATTCACTTATAATAATGGTTTTCTTATCTTCAGGTTTTTCACCCTAAGATTATGAAAACACTCCAGGTTATTTTTAGGCCCCTCAATAAGTAAGGCTTGTTAGTTCTCCACCAGACAGATTTTACAGGGGCTTTTGCCAGGAAAGACTCCACTGTTCTTTTGGAAGGATTAATATTTTCAGCTTCTGCTGACTCCTTGCACTTTGTGATATTTTTATTCTTAGGTTTTGTAGTTAGAGTCTTTTTCTTTATACCTCAAAATGCTGAGACTAAACCGTGTAAAAATATGACTATCAATTCTCCTCTTTTTCTTTCTTCTCCCCCTCCCATGTTGGTGTGCTCTGAACAAATCATACTCTGCTGGCTCTGTCAGGGAGTTCTAAAATGAGTAAGAATCTCTCTTAGGAGGAGGTTTTCCCATTAAAGAGCATAAAAGACATACATGTACAAGCAGACAGTGACATGGAAAATGATGAACTACAAAAGTCAGATAAAGGACTCGGAACTGGGGAAATGTGACTTTCGTCAGGTCAGATGATTGAGCAGGAGAGAATGTGTGTGGGCCCCAGGTGTCACCGGTCTCAGACTGATGGTGCTGATGTCCCAAAGAGTGTCGCCACACTCCCAAAAATGCTTAACCTACACTTAGAGAGATGGAAACCTATGAAATACAGGTTTTTACCAGTTTTCTTTGCTGATAGATGTTGACAAACAGAGTAATACCACCAACTATAGATAGCGGCTATAATGGAATTGTACTTTGAGCTTTGGCAGAAGCATTGACTGCTCCTGTTTCTTCATTGCTGTGAAAGTCTCTCGGTCGTGTGCAACTCTTTGCGACCCCATAGACTTTACAGTCCATGGAATTCTCCAGGCCAGAATACTGGCATGGGTAGCCTTTCCCTTCTCCAGGAGATCTTCCTGACCCAGGGGTCGAACCCAGGTCTCCTTCCCTGCAGGCGGATCCTTTACCAGCTGAGCCACCAGGGGAGCTCCGTTTCTTTGTAGGATTTCTCTTTTCCATTTGCAAGGAGAATGTTCTGTCAGATGATCAGAAACAAAACAACTGTGTCAACAACAAATAACTTTATTTCTGTTTGCAAGTACAATTTGACAATTCATTTGGGTAAAATGGGAAGAAATTAAATCACTCTCCCAGTTCTATGGCATATCCGATGAATTAAATAAAATCTGAACCAAGTTACTGTTGAAAATGTTGCAGCTCTGCCTTATTCTGAGAAACAAGCGCATATTCACGCTCTCCTTGCGCTGGTGGCCTTGATTGCAGGCTGCCACCGCATTTCATGATGGTTATTTCTGGTGCAGCCGGGGTCTTCATTCACATAGAACATTTGCATTGCATTTTGTCTTTGGGATGTCACTGTTTGTAAGTAGAGACAAACACATAGTTTGAGTGAAGATAAATGGCATTTTAAGCATAATGTCATGTTCCATGTCTTCCTCTTCTATGAATGAAAATTATCTAGCACTTGAGAGGAAGAGCTTAAGTGAAGTAAATAATGAAACAGAACATCTATATGTGACCGTGCATTTTAAAAATGTCAGGACAGAAGATGAGTGGAATTTTCAGGTTTATGATAAAAGATTTAGCTACCTTTCGCCAGTATATGTCAGAACTCTTGGATGAGAACCTACTGTGAGACAGTTTGTCCAAGTGTTTAGGTTTCTATTTCATCCACCATCTGGGATTTTACTTTTATTTTAAGGAACTTTGTTGATAGTATTGATTCTTTCTCAGGTGTAATGTATTAACTCCATTATGCTTATAATATTACAAGTACAGAGAAGTTTTGCGCTCCAGGATAGCTTCCTAGAGTGGTAAAGGTCATCCATTAAATGCTAAACTTTTTTCTCTGTACACAGATGAGATCACTGTATGAAATCCTACATGCTTTTCATGTATACCCTATAATCCCACAAGTTCATGCCAAGCGAAGAAATATCAAGCTCTTATAAATCATCTGGATATTGTTACATACTCAGTTAGGGGTAACTTTACGTTGGTCATTTTGTGAAGTTAAAATGTCAGTGATGGTAAACCATATGTAAGATGGGGTTCCTGGGCGTAGGATGCTTGCATTCTTGTGATGATTTTTCTGATGTCCTTCCTCAGTAGTGAAATGTAATGATAGCTCTGCCCCCACAGTCGTTTAGCAGGGGACTTGGCATCAAGTCGCAGTCACCAAATGCTTATTGACTGAATGATAATGTGATCATGTAAATAAAAGTTATTTATAGACGATAAACTATACAAATAGGTAACATTATTATTTTTATTGTATAGGATCAGACCTAGAAGCTATTTTGTTGAAATAAAAATAAAGTGTTATGTACTCCTTGTGGAGTATATATACCCAAGTATACCTAACATAGTTCTTAAACCCATGAGAAATATCTTTTAAATATTTTCTCATTTTCTTTGCTTAATAACATTGCATTCACATTTACTTTTTAAATTAAAAGCTGAGTAATCATTTTGTAGCGTATGTAAAAACTGAAGTTTTAATACTTGGGTCAGTGAATGCTAGGCAGAAGAAGGTTAATTTACATTTTTATCATTGCTTCTTTTAGCTGCAGAATATTTTAATTTTCCAGTCATCTCAGACTATCTCAGTCAGTATCTCTTTAAGTGTATGAATTACTCTTGCGAGCTTATGTTAGCAGTGATACAGGCCAGAAACATGTCAAAGGAACAGAAAACCAGGTGCTTGGCAGTTTCCTTCATCCTTGTTACAATAACCAGTTGGAAAGCTTTGAGAAACAAAGTGCAGGGGGAATTATTAGCGGTGTTTTTCCACGCAGTGGCTTGTACAGAGACCAGTAGTTCATGCAGAGCGTGAGCGCTCTGCGCGCTGGTAAGATGGGGACGCCTTTCATTAGAAGCCTGCGTAAGTTCCGAGAACTCACTGCGTTGGATTCTGCTCCCTTCCTCTGGATTCAGAAAGGCATCATTTGTCCTGAGAAGTATAACACCTGTCAGCTGTAAGATTCCGTCTGTCCTTTCTTATTGACGTTTTTGTTAGTAGTTTTTCTTTACTACCTTCCTTGATGGACAGCAGCCTTCAACTGACATCTCAAAACTGTGACTCTGATCCAATTACTTAACCTCTTGTGAGAGAAAACCACTTAATAGAAAGAAAATATAAGACAAGAAATGTGAGTTTTCCTTTTAAGATAAGTTGACTACCACTCACTAGGGAAAGTCTTAAAGCAATTTTTTTTTTCTTTCAGTAAACTTACTATTCTCAAGATCCTGATAATTCAGGAGATAAATATTTAGATTTATTGACTATACTTCCGCCTTATAAACATTAGAACCATATATACAATACAGTGGATTCAAATGATTTGTGAACCACTGTTTGGATAAATATATAACCATAAAGTAACAGTCACTATGAAAATAGGGATTTAAACATAAGTTTATATAAATTATTTTGTGGAAGAAGTTTACCAAGTTTTTATTAGAGGTGAATTATATTCAAAGATTGTAAAAACATCTGCAATTAAGTTCATTATCTCCTCCTACCACAGGCATATCTTTTAAACAGCATAACACAGCCTACTCCAAGCTTGTGTATAGTCTGTAAAATTGGGGTAATCATAGTACTTAAAAGATTTTGGTGAAGCTTGTGTTTAGCACAGTGCCTGGAGTATTCTCATCACTCCATCAATCTGAGTTAGTGTTAGTAGTCACAGTACTGGTTTTGAAATGTTTCAGTAGCAGACAGGAGGAACAGGAAGAACTGTATTTTGAAATGTTTGAAATGTTTGAAATGTTTCAGTAGCAGACAGGAGGAACTGTATTTCGCTTTCACCTCTTGATATGCTGCTTCTAAAAATCTGATATTCCCATTTGTTCTGTAGTATAAATCGTCTCTTAGGAGGCTTTGTCACTTGAGAGGTAGGAGTTTTAGGGAGCAGCACCCACACGTTGTCCTGAACAAGCTTGTTCCTTTTTAGGCAGCATCTACAGGACTCCTTGTTCTGGCTTGCCGGAAAGGACGAGACAGTGAGGGCTCAGACTGCTACCTCCCCGGGGGCTCATTCATTTCTTAGTGCTCAGAGACTCATATCTGCAGCTGTTGTTTTTATCCTGCTGCAGCCAGTAATTTACTCAGTTCCAGAAACCATACTTTCAGTCTGAGAGACTCCCTGACCTTTATTGAATTCTCTATGGACAACTACAGTTACGTGCCTGGAAATAATTGCTGTTGTTACCTTTAAAACACAGAAAAATACCTCTCAACATTGACTGTGTGGTCTCGGATAGCTGATTAAGTCCAGAGGGGACTTGCTTCCCTCTCCCTTGCACCCAGTGGTCTAGCTGTCTGGGCCTCACTCCGTGTGCGCTCTGAGGTCAGAGCCGTGCAGGCCCCCTACTGGGTAGGCCTTGAGGAGGTCTAGCCTCTGTTCCTCTCGGATGGGCTGGGCAACAGCAGTGGTGCTCCCTTGCTTTTATCCTCTGCTTACTTACCTTATTCCTTATATATGGAGCTACTACACAGAAGGTGCTTGGAAAAAAGAGGGTGAGATCTTAATTTCAACTGTGTACCCATCAAAATCGAAGCATGTTCCAGGAAAATTTTCTAAGTCAGCATAGTTGGATACTTTTCATTTTCAATAAAAGGATTGATTAATGAATAAGAATTTATTGCCTATTCACAGCTACAAACTTACAGCGACTAGAGCAAACCTCCTCGGGCCTAATCTCTACTTTCTTTCATTTTGCAGACATTTTCTGGAATATTCATTTTGTGCAAAGCATTGTATTAGGTACCAGCTGTATAACTCCTTGGAATTATGTAGTTTATAGTCAGGTAGGGATGGCAGTAAGAAGGTAAACACGTAATTAGGTATTCAGTAGTTGTGACAGAAGCTGCGATGGAAGCAAACAAGCTGCAGTGATGAGAATAAATTGTAAGAAGTGGGATGGGAGAATCCTCTTACACGGGAAATCGGGGAAGACTACTGGGAATTCTTTACTTGGTGAAAACCGAAGGAGTTAGCAGTGTGAAGACTCGGGGAACCGGCTCCCAGGCTCTGTCTTGGAAGGTCACCAGGGGGTCCACTCGCCAGCAGAAGAGGCTGCAGTAGCCTCTAACCCTTGCACGTACTTCCAACACATAGAAACCTGTTGACAGGCAAAATCCCAAGAGTACTTTTTACCATGTTTTAAATGTCTGTTGGCATGTATTATATGCGGTTCCATCTAGATTTACTTTCAATGTAGTCACATTGGGGAAACAAGGATGGCTCTGTTATACATCTGTATTGAATACCAGTACAAAATTTCATTTTAAGATTATCTGCCTTTGGGGATTATCTCTGCTACTATTTTATTATAATACATAATGAAGAGTTGTGTATATATTGTGTGTTCATTGTACCTAAAATAATAATAAATTATTAATATTAATACAAAGGTATTAATATTAATCCATACAAAGTATGCTGTTAAAAATGAAAACTAAAGTTTTTGTTTGTAAAAATTGTTGTTTTAAGAAAGATATTCCTAATAACTATATTAGAAGTCATAAAAAGTGAAAATATCCTTTATGTTTTTATGTTCAAAGTTAATTTTTACATTTCACTAGGGACCCAGAATCAGCGAGTACTCTCAGAAGTAGGACCCTGAAATCAATACATATATTCTCTAAATAACAACTATTATTTCATAATAGTATTAAAATGCTAATTTTGGTTCTTAATAATTTTTTTCTCCTCCTCTCACTTTCAGCATTTGCTCTTTACCTATAGTATACAGAAACTGTTAAATGTCATGTCAGTCATTCATTATTCATCGAATAAATAAGTCTGTACTGCGCATAGGAACTGTGCTACATGCCAGAGGAACAGCTAGGTGCTGAAATAATTCATGCACGGTACCGATGCACTGGGGTATTTCCTTGAGCACACTGAATATATATACTCATATTAGGTAACTGCAGAACAAGCAGATTGTTCATACAGCGACTGTTGCCATAAATTTTTAATCACTTTATAACTTATATGTCACTATGTTATGAAGGGTCATTGCCAGCAGGAAGAAATAACAGTTCTTATGCATACCAGGCATTTTATCTCTCTTCTTTTTTTTTTCTGTACTGCTTCATCCATGTTTGGTTTTAACTTTTGCCAGTTTTATTGAAAGCTGTAAATCAGAAATTACATAAGCCTCTGATTTAGCATTTAAATTGATGTTTAAAATATAAAAGTGGGCTTGCCAGCTGCAGGCAGCAGTGTTGAAGGTGAAGTTTGTTCTAGCATGGACACAGGACATATATTTTCTCAGCCCCTCCTTCTCTACCCAATTATTGAACACACACATCTTTGTCATACCTTTTTGAGATATACAACTTTTTTCATGAGAGAAGTAAAAACTATTTCTTAATTATGAAGTAGCATATTTTCAGTTCCTAGATCCTCAAGGTACATTTTTTTACATGTAATTATGAACTGTGGCATGTCTACAACATTGTAAATATCTGTGACCACTTTGAGTGGTCAGTTTTGTGGGCATAAAATAATGGTCTTCATATTGATAAAGCATTCACAGAAAGCGCTTTCAGTATCAACAGGTGATTTTGGACTGTTGTCTTTGGCCTAGTTAATAATTTGATGATATTTCTAGTTCATATTTGGGAGTTCCTTAATAAAAAGCAGGATGTTGCGCTTGGGATGGTGGGTCGTCATTGGGGTGTTGCTGTTGGATAGTGCACACTTCGTCCTGCGTGCAGCCTGCAGTGGAGCAACGCAGAGCAATGACTACAGGGATTATGACGCCCACACTGCACACAGCAGCGCCCGAGGTGAATCAGGCATACAGGCCTGAAGTATGTGGGTAACAATCTGTTAAAATAATAAATTCACATATTATGCAAGTAAAATGGGTTGTAATTTTTATCTTCATAGCTGGAACATGTGCTTCATATTAAAACTGAGTGTTTTGGTTTGGAAACTTTATATAAAATGACTCTATAAAGAAAGATAAATATGCGAAATTAATGGAAAGCATTGTAAAAGCAAAAGGATGAAGAAGTTTCCCAGTTGTATGTTAAAATATTTTATAAACCTATAATAATTAAAACAGTAAGTGTGGGCATAAGTATATATAAAATATTGGTGAAAATAGAATATAATGTCAAGAATTAGACTACAGTATAAACTATAGAGATTTAGAGTACAATAAAAATGATATTGTAAATTAGTAGAAAAACATTTATTTGAATAAATAGTCCTGGACCAGTTAGCGAACCATCAGTGATAGGGCTATGATGACAGCAGATGATTAAGGTTAAATAATTACACCTTATTTTATTACAAAATCAGCTCCAGATGAAGAATCTGAACACTCTGCCAAGGTTAAATAATTATAATTGGAAATACAGAAAATTTGTAACTTAAAAATTTGGTGCTCCAAATAGGTACCTTAACATTCTCATTCAGTTCAGTTTAGTTCAGTTGCTCAGTTGTGTCCGACTCTGCGACCCCATGAATTGTAGCACGCCAGGCCTCCCTGTCCATCACCAACTCCCGGAGTTCATTCAAACTCATGTCCATCGAGTCCGTGATGCCATCCAGCCATCTCATCCCCTGAAGTCCCCTTCTCCTCCTGCCCCCAGTCCCTCCCAGCATCAGAGGCTTTTCCAGTGAGTCAACTCTTCACATCAGGAGGCCAAAGTATTGGAGTTTTAGCTTTAGCATCAGTCCTTCCAGAGAACACCCAGGGCTGATCTCCTTTAGAATGGACTGGTTGGATCTCCTTGCAGTCCAAGGGACTCTCAAGAGTCTTCTCCAACACCATAGTTCAAAGACATCAATTCTTTGGCACTCAGCTTTCTTCACAGTCCAACTCTCACATCCATACATGCATAACTGTATATACTAACTTGTTTATTTTTCGCTTGTTCTATTTAATGCTAAAAAAGGATATATTAAAGTTCTGTATTATTTAGTAATTTTATCAAGACCTCCTTGAATTTCAGGACTCTCTGCCCTTCATTCCTCTGTTACGTACTTCCACATAGCAATCAACCAATCACTGTTACATGGAAACCTGGAAGACAACGTTTGAAATAGGTGTGGTAAACTAAATCTGAATATTTCATAATGTATAAAGAGATCTTTAAAAGTAATAAGCAAATAGAAAACTGAAGAGAGGGCATGAACAGGCAGTTAATTTAGAATATGAACAAGTTCATTAATTTCTAATAAACGTTTGAAAATGAAATGTAAATTTAAAACAATGAAATACCATTTCTGCTATCGAATTGGTAACAATTTTTTAAGTCTTTCATTCCTGTTACAAGTTAGTAGAGAAAAACACATCCTCACATGGAAGACGTGTACATTTGGTGCAAGGTTTTTAGATTCAGATTATTGAAATGTAGTGAACATCTGTAAAAATGCATACCCTTTGACACAGCTTTTTACTTCTTAAGAATTTACCTCAAAGCAGTAACCAAAGAAGACATTAAAAAAGTTTTGAAGACTATAATGTTTTGGGTTGGCTATCATGTCATTGCGTGTAACAGCAAATTTTAGGAAACATTCTAAATCTCAACATAAATGAGACCCTACTTTTATTACCAGTAGATAGTCACAATACTAAATAAAGTATGATTTAATTTTATAAAAATAAATTTTTATTTCTGTATTTTTGCATATCCTTGCCTGGAAAATTCCATGGACAGGAGCCTGGCAGGCTACAGTCCTTGGGGTCACAGAGTCAGAAACGACCGAGGACTCATGCTTACACACACACATGCCAACACACACACATTTATATACAAGTACTTTAGGACATGTAGCAGTGTATGAATAATTGTGGGTAGCCCTTCTTTTTTACACTTTATCTCTGCTTTCAAAATGATTGAGTGGACATACTTTACAGTAAAAGAAAAAAAGCCATCTTCGTGTTTTAAAGATGATAAAGAAGATTACTAAAGACTTTATTCCTTAGTAAATAACACAGTTAAAATATATTTGCTCATTTAAAACTTTTATATTTAATATGAACATATATTTGGTGATCTTTAATTGATTTTTTTTCACATTTTGTTGCTTAAGAGAGATCAGTTAGTTTTCTCCTGAGAAGGCTTTCTTATATTCCTTCCTCTCTTTACTGAACTATCCTAGCAGTTATCAAAGATGACAACCTATAGTCCTCTGTTAACTTATCTGTTTCTTCTATTAAGCATGTCCAATAAATATGTAATATCAACCACTGTGTTATTTAAAGGGCTTCCCTCATAGCTCAGTTGGTAAAGAATCTGCCTGCAATGCAGGAGAACCCAGTTCGATTCATGGGTAGGGAAGATCCCCTGGACAAGGGAACGGCTACCCACTCCAGTATTCTGGCCTGGAGAATTCCATGGACTATACAGTCCATGGGGTCACTAAGAGTCGGACACGACTGAGTGACTTTAAAAAAAAAAGTTATTTAAAATATTCTAACAGCAACACTAAAACTGTAAAAAGAAAAAGGTGATTTCAGTAGTATGGCTTAGTAACTTCCCATATTAAAACATTTCATCTTAACATGTAATTAATATGCAACTTCTCATTGAGTTATTTTGCATTCTTCTGCTGTGCAGAGTTGCAGAATCCCGTGTGTATTTTATGGTGAAAGCACATCTCCGTTTGGACTGTTTCAGATGTCACGTGTGGCTAGCGGCCACCGCACTGACCAGCACAGCATTAGACTGTTGATTAGACTGTCAGGCTCTCCGAGGACCAAGTGTCTCTCTTGATATTGTATCTCCAGTGCCTAATAACTGTCCAGAACTTAGTAAGCACTTGTACTATTGGAATTCGCTTCTGCAGAGTTTTGGGGCTGTTTTTTCTTTTTCTTTTTCTTTTTCTTTTTTTTGCTATTCCTGCCTCTGTAGTGGGGCTTCTCTGGTGGCTCAGATGGTAAAGAGTCTGCCAGCAATGCAGGAGACCCCAGGTTCGATCCCTGGGTGGGGAAGATCCCCTGGAGCTCTGTCGTGCTTTTCGCTTAAATGCCTGTCTCTTGCATCTAAGTGTGTGCTCCTCAAGAGAGCAACCGTGTTTTATTCAGCATTATATGCCTGACATACTAGATGTTCCATATACGGTTATCAGAAAGAAATTGGAGAAGAGAGAACACTAATTTTTTATTTCAAAGAACTTTTTTTTTTTCCTGGTAATTCACTCTCTTGAAATATATGTTAAATCTCACAAGGTCAGATGGAATTATATAATACTTAGCACTAAAAGTAAAGTAAAGTAAAAGTCACTCAGTCACGTCCAACTCTCTGTGACCCCATGGACTGCAACCTGCCAGGCTCCTCTGGCCATGGACTTCTCCAGGCAGGAGTACTGTGTTGTTGCCAGTGGGTTGCCATGCCCTTCTCCAGGGGATCTTCCTGACCCAGGGATTGAACCCAGGTCTCCTGCATTGCAGGGGGATTCTTTACCATCTGAGCCACCAGGGAAGCCCAAGCACTTAGCACTAGAAACTGAACAACCTCAACTGTTCATTTGTTGGGTCTTTAGATGATTAAGCCACCAAAATGGCTGATTGCCTATGGGTTAGAGCTTCAGTAACCTTCCTTAATATAACTCTGTCCTGTATTTGACTAAATTTTATAGCCACAGGGTGCTGCCCTGTCAATGCTGACAATCTCTTGGAGTAATGTAAGACTTCCTCCTGTGGTCCTAAGTGGAGATGGACAG
Source organism: Ovis canadensis (assembly GCF_042477335.2). NCBI lineage: Eukaryota > Metazoa > Chordata > Mammalia > Artiodactyla > Bovidae > Ovis > Ovis canadensis. Next base: position 120,735,306 of record NC_091249.1, read on the forward strand.
CAGTTGGTCAGATTAACCATATCGTAAGCTTTCACGCTAGTAATGTATTTTCCTTCAGCTTTTCCCCAGTTATCAAACACTGATTTTTAAAAGATTACATCATAGAATTTTTAAGGCATATTTTTCTAATAGAAAAGACGAGCTCATAATGTGTTTATTTATTGGGTCTATGAGAGGTCATTCCCCACATAAATAACGTTAACAGTGACACGTGAGTACTTTTACTTTGTCAGTAATAATAACTGAGCAGCCATCAAATGCCAGTGTGGTGTTAGTTGCTAAGAGCAAGAAAAAAATTTAAATTTGTTTTCTGACATGCTCTTAGTGAATTGTTTTATTTTAGGTCGGAGCCTGGGAATCATTGTGGAGCCATGTCAGCATCAACATATAATAATCAATTGCTGTTATAATTATCACTAATATTGTTACTAAGTTTTCTTTTAAGAATCAACATGCTGTTGTCAATATTCAAAAACATATGCTGTTTATCTTTAGAAACTTAAAAAGTACCAGTAACCTGAAAATAAAACCAAAATATGCAACTGGTGATAAGCCACATGGCACATTTGGAATATGGACTTTGACCTCTCAGTCTTTCCTCATAGGAAAGATGCAACAAGCTAAGGAAATTCCTGAAAGAAAGGACAACTAAAATAAGTACTGTGCAGATAAACTGCTGCCTGGGGAAGGCATTCATGTGTTCATTCATGTAGTCTATTGAATGCTTTATTGTGTCTCAGGCACCATTCCAGGAGCTTGGGATGTGTCAGAGAACCAAACAAACATGCCCACCTTCCAGTGTTTCCGACTCTGCGACCCCATGAATCACAGCGTGCCGGGCCTCCCTGTCCATCACCAACTCTAGGAGTTCACTCAAACTCATGTTCTTCGAGTAGGTGATGCCATCCAGCCATCTCATCCTCTGTCGTCCCCTTCTCCTCCCGCCCCCAATCCCTCTCAGCATCAGGGTCTTTTCCAATGAGTCAGCTCTTCACATGAGATGGCCAAAGTACTGGAGTTTCAGCTTCAGCTTTAGTCCTTCCAAAGTATATTCAGGACTGATCTCCTTTAGGATGGACTGGATGGATCTCCTTGCAGTCCAAGGGACTCTCAAGAGTCTTCTCCAACACCACAGTTCAAAAGCATCAATTCTTCGGCACTCAGCCTTCATCACAGTCCAACTCTCACATCCATACATGACCACTGGAAAAACCATAGCCTTGACTAGACGGACCTTAGTTGGCAAAGTAATGTCTCTACTTTTGAATATACTATCTAGGTTGATCATAACTTTTCTTCCAAGGAGTAAGTGTCTTTTGATTTCATGGCTGCAATCACCATCTGCAGTGATTTTGGAGCCCAAAAAAATAAAGTCTGACACTTTCCACTGTTTCCCCATCTATTTCCCATGAAGTGATGGGACCAGATGCCATGATCTTCGTTTTCTGAATGTTGAGCTTTAAGCCAACTTTTTCACTCTCCTCTTTCACTTTCATCAAGAGGCTTTTGAGTTCCTCTTCACTTTCTGCCATAAGGGTGGTGTCATCTGCATATCTGAGGTTATTGATATTTCTCCCGACAATCTTGATTCCAGCTTGTGTTTCTTCCAGTCCAGCGTTTCTCATGATGTACTCTGCATATGAGTTAAATAAGCAGGGTGACAATATACAGCCTTGACGCACTCCTTTTCCTACTTTGATCGTTTTTTGTTTGTTTTTTTTTTCAAATAGGAAAAATGATCAAAGTACCAGCCAAGACTATTGTTAGCTATTTCAAGGATTACTTACTTCTAAATATGGATAAATGATGATACTTTGGTGACTTTGGCTGTTTTACTGGAAAACAACTTAAAGAATAGTAAAGGCAACATTTTAAACATGTGTTTGTAGATAGTTTTCAACTGGGGAAGTTTTGATTCTGTATAATGACTAAGGTCTAAAAACGGTTACTAGTATATCTCAGATAAAAAGAAGGTGCATGTTATCTTCAGTTTGACTGAGAAACTGTAGCAAGATCCGGTCAAGGAAAAATGACACCGTCTGTCTTCTCCATTTGTCTAATGATCGTTCCTTGATCCAGGTTTGTGCACCCAGACTGCTTTCAGTTACTCCTATCTGTCAGCTAGTTTCTCTAGGGTGTCTGCTCTTTACAGCACTTTTGTAAGGGCTATCAACAAAATTTAGTATAAAAAGTTGCATCAAAGGTAGTCCATAGTCATTCTTAAAAATATATTTGAGCTAACACCTATCCTACTCAAACTCTTCCAGAAATTGCAGAGGAAGGTAAACTTCCAAACTCATTCTGTGAGGCCACCATCACCCTAATATCAAAACCTGACAAAGATGCCACAAGGAAAGAAAACTACAGGCCCATATCACTGATGAACATAGATGCAAAAATCTTTAACAAAATTCTAGCAATCAGAATCCAACAACACATTAAAAAGATCATACACCATGACCAAGTGGGCTTTATCCCAGGGATGCAAGGATTCTTCAATATCCGAAAATCAATCAATGTAATCCACCACATTAACAAATTGAAAAGTAAAAGCCATATGATTATCTCAATAGATGCAGAGAAAGCCTTTGACAAAATTCAACATCCATTTATGATAAAAAAAAAAAACTCTCCAGAAAGCAGGAATAGAAGGAACATACCTCAACATAATAAAAGCTATATATGATAAACCCACAGGAAACATTAACCTCAATGATGAAAAATTGAAAGCATGTCCCCTAAAGTCAGGAACAAGACAAGGGTGCCCACTTTTGCCACTACTATTCAACATAGTTCTGGAAGTTTGGCCACAGCAATCAGAGCAGAAAAAGAAATAAAAGGAATCCAAATTAGAAAAGAAGAAGTAAAACTCTCACTATTTGCAGATGACATGATCCTCTACCTAGAAAACCCTAAAGACTCCACCAGAAAATTACTAGAGCTAATCAATGAATATAGTAAAGTTGCAGGATATAAAATCAACACACAGAAATCCCTTGCATTCCTATACACTAATAATGAGAAAATAGAGAAATTAAGGAAACAATTCCATTCACCATTGCAACGAAAAGAACAAAATACTTAGGAATATATTTACCTAAAGAAACTAAAGACCTATATATAGAAAACTATAAAACACTGGTGAAAGAAATCAAAGAGGACACTAATAGATGGAGAAATACACCATGTTCATAGATCGGAAGAATCAATATAGTGAAAATGAGTATACTACCCAAAGCAATCTATAGATTCAATGCAGTTCCTATCAAGCTACCAGCGGTATTTTTCACAGAGCTGCTGCTGCTGCTGCTGCTGCTGCTGCTGCTGCTGCTGCTGCTGCTGCTGCTGCTGCTGCTGCTGCTGCTGCTGCTGCTGCTAAGTCGCTTCAGTCATGTCTGATTCTGCACGACCCCATAGAGCCCCACCAGGCTCCCCCATCCCTGGGATTCTTTCACAGAGCTAGAACAAATAATTTCACAATTTGTATGGAAATACAAAAAACCTCGAATAGCCAAAGCAATGTTGAGAAAGAAGAATGGAACTGGAGGAATCAACCTGCCTGACCTCAGGCTCTACTACAAAGCCACAGTCATCAAGACAGTATGGTACTGGCACAAAGACAGAAATATAGACCAATGGAACAGAATAGAAAGCCCTATCATCCACACACCTATGGACACCTTATCTTCAACAAAGGAGGCAAGAATATACAAGGATGAAAGACAATCTCTTTAACAAGTGGTGCTGGGAAAACTGGTCAACCACTTGTAAAAGAATGAAACTAGATTACTTTGTAACACTATACACAAAAATAAACTCAAAATGGATTAAAGATCTAAACGTTAAGACCAGAAACCATAAGACTCCTAGAGGAGAACATAGGCAAAACACTATCCGACATAAATCACAGAAGGATCCTCTATGACCCACCTCTCAGAATACTGGAAATAGAAGCAAAAATAAACAAATGGGACCTAATTAAAATTAAAAGCTTCTGCACAACAAAGGAAACTATAAGCAAGGTGTAAAGACAGCCTTCAGAATGCGAGAAAATAATAGCAAATGAAGCAACTGACAAACAACTAATCTCAAAAATATACAAGCAACTCCTGCAGCTCAATTCCAGAAAAATAAATGACCCAATCAAAAAATGGGCCAAAGAACTAAATAGGCATTTCTCCAAAGAAGACATACAGATGGCTAACAAACACATGAAAAGATGCTCAACCTCACTCATTATTAGAGAAATGCAAATCAAAACCACAATGAGGTATCATTTCACACCAGTCTAAATTGCTGCGATCCAAAACTCTACAAGCAATAAATGCTGGAGAGGGTGTGGAGAAAGGGGAACCCTCTTACACTGTTGGTGGGAATGCAAACTAGTACAGTCACTATGGAGAACAATGTGGAGATTCCTTAAAAAACTGGAAATAGAACTGCCTTATGACCCAGCAATCCCACTTCTGGGCATACACACTGAGGAAACCAGAATTGAAAGAGACACGTGTACCCCAATGTTCATTGCAGCACTGTTTATAATAGCCAGGACATGGAAGCAACCTAGATGTCCATCAGCAGATGAATGGATAAGAAAGCTGTGGTACATATACACAATGGAGTATTACTCAGCCATTAAAAAGAATATATTTGAATCAGTTCTAATGAAGTGGATGAAACTGGAGCCAATTATACGGAGTGAAGTTAGCCAGAAACAAAAACACCAATACAGTATACTAACGCATATATATGGAATTTAGAAAGATGGGAATGCTAACCCTGTATGCGAGACAGCAAAACAGACGCAGATGTATAGAACAGACTTTTGGACTCTGAGGGAGAGGGAGAGGGAGAGGGTGGGATGATTTGGGAGAATGGCATTGAAACACGTATAATATCATATATATATATCTTTCAACTCTGATACTTGTCCTTAAAGACTAGTACTTTAATCACAGATGCTATTTTTACCTCTGATTAATAATTAAACCCTTAATTAATAATGATAGCTAAAAGATTAGACTAAGACATCAGTAATAATTTTTCCCTTCCTAAGTTGTTACTGTAAATAAATAACTTTTCTATTTTTAAGGAAGTGTATTAGCTCATGAATATCTCATTTCTCTCATTTGGAAAAATAAATGTTTCCTGTAGTTTGTCTTCTTGGCAAATTAAACATGATTTCAAATGGCTAACCTGTCATGCAGAAGAATTCGGATATTATAATTATAGATTGAATGTTTGAGGGACTTTGAGCAGGGAAATAAGATGAAATTTATTGGGGACACTGAACTACAGACTCTCTGGTTTATCATATGTTTATAGGTAGGACACAACAGACATATCCTCCAGAATTATCCACAGCCCTCTCACTCCAGCCCTGACTCACCCCCATCTGTTTGTAAATTGGGCTGAGCCCTCACCTTTGGGCCTTCACTGTCCCTTGGACTTTTGCTGACACCTTGCTGCTTCTGATGACTTCTGCCACTGTAGGCTGGAGTTCTAATAACAAACACTCAAAAGTAGAGAAGAAAGCAAAGAGACTGTTGGTAAGGCTCTCCTCCACAGCCGTGCTTTGTTTTGCTTGGCCTGGGCCATCCCAGATTTACTTATGAAGCATGTTGATACAAGACTGGGTATGAGCTAGCTCAAGAAGCGTAGGGATGAAACAGGAATACGTATATTAGAAGGGTGCTTTCACTGGCTGTCTTTCAGCTCTGTGTTTTCTGTTGCTGTAAGTATGTGTTGGTTGCTTCGAGTCTTCCCTGTTGGTGAGGGCTTTCTCCAGTTGCAGCAAGCGGGTGCTGCTCTTCACGGCAATACACCGGCTTCTCGCTGCGGTGGTTCTCTTGTTGCAGAACACAGGCCGCAGGCACCTGGGCTTTAGGAGCCACAGCATGGGTGCTCAGTAGTGGTGGCGCCTGGGCGTGGCTGCCCCGCAGCCTTCGGGATCCTCCTGGGCCAGGGGTCGAACCTGTGTCCCCTGCATTGGCAGGTGGCTGCTTACCCTCTCTCCCACGAGGGAAGACCCCTTCTGTATTTTTGAAGTGTCCTCAAGTATGAATGGGCTTCCACGGTGGCTTAGTGGTAAAGAATCGGCCTGCCAGTTCAGGATATGGAGGAGTCCTGAGTTCGATCTCTAGGTCGGGAAGATCTCCTGGAGGAGGGCATGGCAACCCACTCCAGTGGTCTTGCCTGGAGAATCCCATGGACAGAGGAGCCTGGCGGGCCACAGTCCACGAGGTCACAGAGAGTCAGACGCAACTTAGCGACTGCGCATGCAAGTGTGACCAGCACGTGCACACCACATGCAAAATAATTGTGAAATGTTTCTCATAGCTATTCTCCAAGTCACACTCTTTTCAAAGACGATCTTGAGAGCAATGATAGCAATTACATTTATTTAGATTGTTATAGCTTCCAAATTACTCTCATAAACAGATTCTCATTTGATCCTCTTAGAAACCAAGGGAGGTAATTATCACCATTTTATAGGTGAAAGAACAGAGGTTTAATGAGGATGCGTATGCTTTCAGAGCTTCCATCTAGGATTCCTAACCTTCACATCCGTCCTTTTATCTCTGCATTGCAAAATCTGTTTACATCGATAAATTCAATAAATCCAAAGAGTGTTTTATTAAAACTGGATAATAGTTCAAACACATAAGTCTCCAGTCTGAGCATTAACTTACTTTTATTGTGTTTGTATAAAGCAAATAGCCTCTCAACTCTGATTGTTACTAAGGCAACCTGTAGTATTTTTATGGTCATAAAAGTAATTTTGATGTTGTCTATATGAAGTGAAGAAGCCTCATCCTCACATAACAGTCAGGTAATACAGGCTTTGCAATTTATCTGTACAATCTCATGCTGTAGCTTAAATTTTCCAAAGTCTGTTGATTTCTTTGAGAGGAAGTACTTTAGAATTGTGTCTTAATTGAAACGGTTTTTCTGGGCTCCAGAATCGCTGCAGACGGTGATTGCAGCCATGAAATTAAAAGACGCTTACTCCTTGGAAGAAAAGTTATGACCAACCTAGACAGCATATTAAAAAGCAGAGACATTACTTTGTCAACAAAGGTCCATCTAGTCAAGGCTATGGTTTTTCCAGTGGTCATGTATGGATGTGAGAGTTGGACTATAAAGAAAGCTGAGTGCCAAAGAATTGATGCTTTTGAACTGTGGTGTTGGAGAAGACTCTTGAGAGTCCCTTGGACTGCAAGGAGATCCAACCAGTCCATCCTAAAGGAGATCAGTCCTGGGTGTTCATTGGAACGTCTGATGCTGAAGCTCTAATACTTTAGCCACCTGATGCAAAGAGCTGACTCATTGAAAAAGACCATGATGCTGGGGAAGATTGAGGGCAGGAGGAGAAGGGGACGAGAGAGGATGAAATGGTTGGATGGCATCACCAACTCAATGGACATGGGTTTGGGTGGACTCTGGGAGTTGGTAATGGACAGGGAGGCCTGGCATGCTGCAGTCCATGGGTCACAAAGGGTTGGACATGACTGAGTGACTGAACTGAACTGAAACAGCAGCTTTTATAAACTACCTGGTCTGTTCAGTCAGCTCTGTGAGAGAGGGGGGCATAGAGAAGGAAGCTTCCAACCTAGAGCCAGTCCCGAGGGCTTCAGAGCTCTGCTCATGGCTTCTGGGGAAGAGAGTGGGGGGTGGCATCGGAAGCCCCGGCTCTCCTTGACGGTGGCCAGTCAGGGGTTGCCCCCTCACACTGTCGCTGACCCCCCAAGGGTGAGCCGAGGCTGGGTGGTTCTGCCATGCTTGTACCTGGCTGGCTCTCAGGCCAGGCCTCTGTTTCTCTGCTCAAGTGTCTCTGGAGCCTCTGTGAAGTCGCTAACCTTGGTCTGACCTATAGGAATTCGGGGAAATAGAAGAGTAGGATAAGGCCAGTTTCCAGTGGTAGGGAACAGAGCCATCTCATCAGTCTCTAAATCCATCTCAACAGAAGCCCGTCTCGTTAGCCACACACTGATCTAACAAGCCTTCCACCCAGAGGTGCCATAAACGGAAGTGCCAACCCCTGATGGCAAGGAGCCATAGACAGGGATAGGAAAATCAGAGGTGGTAAGAGGCTGAGCTTGGTGAAAGGTACTCTTCATAGCGCCCTAGTGGCTTCAGCCCTGTGAGCAAAGAAGCAAATAAGGGCACCAAAACCGATTTTCTATTCCACTCCAGTCTTTAGGGCCTAAGGTTTACATCAGGCCCGAGCCTCCTCTTCTTCTCAGGAACTCGGCCCCAACCCGTGTAACTTGGGATGGACGTCCTGCCCTCCTGCGATGTTGTCCTGAAGACATCACGGGCCTTCCGCCCAGCCCAGCCCCGCCCCAGGCCAAGGCACCGATGTCCTCCCCTGCTCCCTGCAGTCCACCTCAGGCCAGGAGGCTCCCTTTCACACTGAAACCAGAGGGACTTCTGCCTTGGGAGTAGGAGAGGATGTCACGTGCAGGGCTGGAGCAAAGGATATTCAGGAAAAGGAGGGTGGGGCACCTGCTCTTGGTTCAAGGAAAGAGGGAAGTACTTTGTCTCCCTAAATTGCCTGTGGGATTCTTGTAGGTCTTCAGGAGGTTTCATCATTCATACCCTTCACTATGAATTTTCTTGCATGTTTCTTGTGGTGGGCATTTCTTGTAGAGACATTATTTACTGTCTCTTGTAGAGACAGTAAACGGAAGAGAGATTCTGTGAGACCATGTTAACTAAAAGCCTTGCTAGACTTAGCTACTGTCTCCAGAACTTCCATTTTTCTTGTTTGAAGCAGTACTGCTACCTCAAAAATTCCTCGTTTCTCCAGTTCCTCCCAGTCTTTTAGGATACAGGTAGCTCTCCCTGAGTTTCCATCTGATGTTTCACAGACTGGGGGCTGTGAAGTCATTTCCCGTCTCTGAACAGTTAGGAGACTGTCCCAGTTGTCTCAGCAAGCGATGAGGGTGTGTTCTATGACACATGCTGTGTGATTGCCAAGGGAGGGCTGAATTCACGAGTTTTCCCAGATGTAGAATAATTATGAGTTCCTGATGTGTAGAGTGAAGGAAAGGGAAGCATCAAGATTTCGAGTATGTGTTTCTAATGTGAGTAGGGGGCCCGTGGCAATCCATCAACCAAGATTGGGACCAAGAGTCGGAGCAGACTGGGGGGAGGGTGGTCAAGACTGATGTTTTGGAGACTGAAATATCTGTAGCCATCCAGGAAGAGGAATCTTGAGTTCTGCTGAAGTAGTGGAGTGGGAAATGTGAAACTGGGATGCTGGCATCGGCCTCCGCTGATGCCGCTATGTGATCCTTAAAGCCACTAAAGAGAATAAGAATCATATAATCACACAGAGCCATGAAGGAGAGTAAGATAGCCCAAGGGGAGAGAAGAGAGGCGGGCCTGGCCAGAGCCACATTTGAGAATAGGAAGAGGAGCCATTGAAAGACTCCAGAAGAGTACAGGGGCCCAGATGGGTCAAGGGAGGCATAGATGGGCCTTGGGTCTTTTCTGTAATAATCAGCACCTTCCTTGTCTCCCACAGCCACCTTCCTGACTCTCTGTCTTGCTGCCAACAATGCAGAAGGGGCCCTCTCCCACCCTGTACCCAAAAGGACAGGGCCCCTGTCTTCTCTTAACTTAGGACCCTAGTAAAGGACAGGAAAATTGTTCCTATTGAACAACCGAACATTCCTGTTGAACGCTCCTTTACCAAGGGAGCATTTTTAAGGAAACAAAGTTTGACCATCACTTCAGATGTCAGCAGTGGTTTTTTTTTGTTTGTTTTTTTTTCCATTTCTTCCCAGTAAGATTTAGAGGTTTTCTGGTTAAATCAATATAAACATTGCCCTGGTAACATATGCCCTGGGTATGAAAGCAAGCCCTCCCCCCCTCATTCTTTTCTGGCTAGGATGTGTAGATATGGGAACACACATTTTGCTGACATGTTCTGAAGCTTGGTATTTTGATAAATGGACCTGGAAACAAGAACTGATGGAAAACTTCTCACTTCTACAGTGGCGACGTAAGTATCAGTTAGAAGGATGGGCAGCCAGGCAGCTGACAGGGTCTACACAGAGCTAGACGGATTGCGATAAAAGCATGAATCACAGAGAGAACACTGCCATCAGCTACCAGCTGACTGGCGAGGATGTTATTGAATCACAGCAGAAATAAAGGACAAAACTTTTTTCTCTGACTCCCCGAGAAAGCTCAAATTGCAAATACCTTTAGTGCCTAGTAAGCAAAACAGCGCTGCCTTATGTAATGTGAAGTGCTGCTGCAGACAGTGAGAGCGCTTCGTTCTTTTTTTTTTTTTTTTTGCTGTTAGCAGATTAAGCCTATTTTTATCCTGTGAACACAAAAACTGTATTCACGTTACATAAAAAAGGAAGGCATTATTTTAGTGGCTCTTAATAGTGATTCATATAAACCCTGAAATAGAAAACAAATGGGTTAAAGTAGAGCAGAATTATACCTGTAAGAAAATCACATTCCCCTCCACTGTGTTGGATAATTACACAGACACAAAGGAAGACACAGTGTGAAACATATCCTTTTTGAAGCAATTAAAGGCTTCTTGAACTGGCAGCTTACCACACATTAATCATAAGGTTGGTTCATTTCATGCTCATATTGGCCAAATTTTTCACATAAATCCCATGGGAAAGAGTTTGGCTGTCATTTGTAAGATGCATATCATCAGTGGTATTGTTACTTGGGGCACAGAAATATTGAAAAACAGTGTTATGAACTAGAAAATACATCTTTTAAAAAATTATCACCAGAAAGCTATTGATGATTTTCTTTGAGCGAGCAGGGTAGAAAAATGACTAAATGCTAAACCCACTGAAATTATTTTGGTGTTTGATGCTGCCCCTTATGAAAGTTTCATACCTCAAATGCATTTTCCTTTAACACCCCTGTTAATGTTAGAAAAAGATTAAAGCCCTCTGTCTTATAACTGGAGACATTAAGAATACATAGAAAGTGCCTTTCAACATCTGAGTCATCTGATCCTAGGGATGGACTTGGCGGAGAGAGTGTTACTTGGTGGAGATAGATAGACCTTCTTATCGTTTATGCAGGTGGAGAACTTGAGAGCACAGCGTCCTCGTAGCTCATTTCTGCACTTCAGCTCACGTCAGAATCCGCCGGTCCCATGCTGTGTGACAGCTCCTCCTCTTCCACGTCTCTTGAGCATGTCATGTTTAGAGACTTGGGCGAGTCTGTAGGAGCTGGTGGCTGCCTCTGTGTGGTCCCTGTAACGGCCTGCACGGAGGTCTAAGGCTGCACGGAGGCCTCCCTGGGCCAGCAGCCCCAGGGGGCACAGGGGCCTCTCCTGTCTTGTGTTCCCAGCATATGAGTTCTCTGTGGCTCTGGAGAGGACCTATTTCATGAGTATTGAAAAGAAAAGAGGACTTCTCATATTTTGAAAGTAAACTTCCTTTCTCCATTTTCACACAAGCCATGTTGATGGTATCCTGTTTCATCATGAGTATCTAAAGTATTTATTAGAAATAAGAAAAGTTCACAGAAGTTTCAGGTCATAACATAATTGCCGATAAAGATAACATTTTGTTCCTCTACGTTGGGCTTGATAGAAGCTTCACTAACCCGGAAAGCCATCCGAGGTCCTGCAGACTGACTTCAAGTATCAGCCACACTCCAATCATCACAAAGGACAAGAAAGTTTTACCTTCTGTATCAGTTAGGGCAAGCTAGGTTGTGCTACAGTAACAAACAGCACGAGAATCTTAGGAACTTAAAACAGCTGCATGTATTTCTCACTGCAGTCCATCACGGATCAGAAAACGAGCTCTGCTCACAGTCATCACCCAGAGACAGAGCCTACTAGTTCTACCGTTACAGGAGCAGGGAACTTGCAAAGTCGTGAACTGGCTCTTAAAGTTGTCTTCACTTCTCAAGTTTACTGACTAAATCAAGTCACAAGACAATGCATGAGCTCCACATGGGGAGCATGTATAATCCTCCTGCTGGGAGAAACAACTACATATTTGTGCACAATAATACAGCTAGCACACTGGCAGTTCTACCTGCTATGTCAGTGGAGTGTAGGTTCCTAAAAAGTTTGCTTGGTTTATTGTGGTTTTAAAAGCCACCAGCTTAGGAGTCTAGACACACATCAAGTGGACGAGGCCTTGGACTTCATGGAATGCTGTCTCCAGTATGGCTACCAGAGCGTGGATTCCAAGGTTTTTGGGGTCCTAATTTGTTAGCACCAAAGTCGAAGTTAGTCGAAGTTAGCACTTCAACTGTGGATTTCACATAGTAGCTTTAGGCCAAATGAATAAAAGCAGTAACAAGCATCTCCGATAGGAGACTGAAAATAGAAGGGTACAAGAGGCCACCATAGAAACCTGCTTACTTTCTGTTAGGGACTTAATGGGGCTTTCCACTAGGAACAGCTTCTTATGTGCGTTTTTGAAAACGTTAAATGAGTTGTGAGTGAACGGCAGTAGAGCATTTGAAAACTCAGTTCCACTTCTTCGTTTGCTTGACTTGTAATAACCTGACCCCAACTCCCTTCTCAGTTGTTTTTATTATTTAGATTATATGCATGGCAAGTGTGGGTGTCTTGTTTGATGGTGAGTCACCGAGCAGCTGTGGGAATTAGACAAACAAGGAGGCTTCAGTCCGGGACGTTTCCATAAAAGAGGTGGATCTTTAGGGATTACAAAATGGTTTGGAACTTTTAAATGACAAGAACTATACTTAAGGGAAATAAAAAGAATGGCATGGCTTCACGAAGCATTTATTAAACAAGTGCTATAGTACAGACTGTGCAAGGTGTCGGGGATCCAAAGAAGAGTGAGAAATGATCTTCCCTTGGAAGGCATTCAAAGCCTTTCCGAGCGTACGGTATCGATGGGGGACCTGGGGAGGGAGATTTATTCAAGGGCTTCAGAAGGCAGATTCAGCTAATGAAAGTTGTCAGCTGAAGATGGACTAGAGGATATGGAGAAATTAAGCAGCAGCCCTCTAAGTGACTGTTCAGTATATTAGCTCTGAGCTCCTTTTGCACTTCACTTTGGCCTCTTCTGTGAAGTCTAGCGTTTTGTGTGAGAATGGGGGAAGCACAGAGCATTAGAACTGCAGAATTGTTCTAGCGGTGAGCGCTAAGGAAGCGGGGCTGTTCTGCCTCTTCAGTGTTGGAGAGGCTGATGGGCAGACAGAACCAAATGGGGCTTGCTGCTGCTGTTCTGTCACTAAAAATGGGCTGTGATTACTTGAGGACAGAGCAGCACCTGGGCATCACTTCGGGCCTCTCTGATTTTAGGCAAGAGCCCAGCTACGCTGAGTGACCTGCTCCTGTTTCATTAGGAAGGAGCTCAGGGTCAGTGAGAAGCAGCAGCAGCTCTGTCATCCGGTTAGTGTCTTGGACAGTTCACGTCCGCATTTGCAGCATTCTTGGGCACATCAGGAAGGGCGGTATCAGAGAACTGCACGGCTCAGACCACGTCCACCGGTGGGGGGGAGGCGCAGAGAAAAGAGCTTGTTCTGTGCAAGAACATGTTTGACTGTAGGCACGTAAATTTAGTTGTCTTCTTGCCAGCCTGAAAGATAGATTTCCTCATCAGTCTTCCGAGTATTGAGTGAAAGAAAGAACCAGCAAAAACCTTTGGGGAAAATCAGAGCCCTGACTAGGGTCCAGTGTGGATAAATTTTCCTTTACCTTATTTTATTCAGCTTCCCTTTAACTCATTTCATTTAACTTTCCTTTTAACTTCCCTTTCCTTTAACTTCTCATCTCAGGCCTTTCTACCAACCTGACTGCCACTCACACTTCAGAATTCCCAGATCTCCTCCCCTGTTCAGCTATCACCTCCTCGGGGGCCTTCCTGTCAACCTCGTTGAAAGCACCTCCTCCTCTCCCTTACACTCTGTATTCCTACCGGCTCCTTTTCCCTAGTAACAGAGACAGCCATCAGCAGCTGTATTACTTCATTACTTGCTTGTTGTCTGTGTGTCAAACTAATGTAAGCTCTGTGAGGAAAGGAATGCATCCTATTTACTCTTGTGTCTCAATAAATACTTGTTGAATTTTCAAAGCCATTACTCACCATAAATGCCTGATACAGGAAAACAGTTTTCTCGGGGAAGGCAATTCATATAGATGAAGTAGAGAGCTGCCTAAGCCTTGAGTCTCTTCTTTGCCCTTTCTTTTTCCCCTGATACTTTTCCTTCTACCGTTTTTTAACTGATAATTGTTTTTATGAGAGTAAGTAGTATTAAAATATTGCTAATTTTAGAACTGAACATCAGAATAGTTCCCTGCATCTTAGAGGTTGTGGGGGGTCCTTTGTAAAATGGAAAGGGTAAATATTCCTTCTCTGCTGGTGGGGCCTCTGACTAGCCGTGGGCTTCCTCAGAGACTCAAGCCTTCTGTGTGCAGTGAGGAATTCGGAGGGAATTCTTCAGGGCCTTCTGCCCTGTAGCATTCTACGTGATCATCTACATCTGGGTGACCTTTTCTCACCTCAGTTATATCCCTAAAAGTGGGAATATCTGAGAAATGGGATTTGTTTGTATGTTTATTATTTGGAGGGAGGGGGGATTGTTTTAGTTTGGTTTGTTTTTCCTGCTGAGCTAGCCAGAACAGGAAAGTTGTTTATTGCTGGGGTTTTTTGGAGGGAGGTGGACTGCACGGCTTAAAAGATCTCGGTTTCCAGGGATCAGACCCAGGCCCCGGTAGTGCAGGTGCCAAGCCCTAACTGCTGGGCCGTCAGGGAATTTCCCAGGAAAGCCTTTTAAGGACCTGGTCCATTTCCCTTCATTCCTGGAATCACAAAGGCCAGAGAGCTGCTGCTGAATGTAGTTGGGGCCTGACAAGGACACGGAGTTTCAAGAGCTCACTGCCGCCGGAGAGCACAGAGGAAGTAGAAGGAATACAGAAACAAACGTGAGTGCCTTTTGTGTTCATTCTAATTCCGCCTTAAGAGAACTGGAGAGTAAATATATGGAACTTGTAGCCGTGTCTCTTTAATTCTTCGATGAGTAGCCTTCAAGTTGTCAAAAGACAAGTCTGCTGTTTTTATTCATCGAATCTCCTTTTCCTGGTT
The DNA here is from genome assembly GCF_042477335.2 of Ovis canadensis. Classification (NCBI taxonomy): domain Eukaryota; kingdom Metazoa; phylum Chordata; class Mammalia; order Artiodactyla; family Bovidae; genus Ovis; species Ovis canadensis. Next base: position 120,750,377 of record NC_091249.1, read on the forward strand.
TATGTTTTCAGGAAGCTCAAATAATCTGAGTAGGATTGTTTAGTGGCTGAAAACCTGACTGAACTCTTATTGTTATGTTTCTTATAGACAGGAGTGCACGTTTATGTTGATAATGTGCAGCAGACAGCTACAGAAAGCTCTGCGTGGCAGAAGTCGGGTTTTCCCTTCATTGTAAACGTTCTAACAGCTCCAGGGTTGCCCGTGCACATAATGTCGTTAACTACCCAGCGTGTCCTGGAGAGCAAGGTGACCCTCACATGAGCTTGCACAGTCAAAACAGGATCTTGACTCTCTCCCCAAAGGAATTGTTCTCTTGGAAATCTACAGCAGACGTCTCCTTGTAGAGCTTTACTGCAGTGACACAGAGAAGGGAAAGTGAAAGTGTTGGTAGCTCAGTCGTGTCCAGCTCTGCGTTCCCATGGACCTTAGCTCGCCAGACTCCTCTGTCCATGGAATTTTTCAGGCAAGAATACTGGAGTGAGTTGCCATTCCCTTCTCCAGGGGATCTTCCCTTCCCAGGGATCGGACCCAGGTCTCCCACACTGCAGGAAGATTTTTTTACCATCTGAGTCACTACATGAAAAAAAATTTTTTTAAAATCCTGTTAAGGAAATAAGATGTATAAGATTATTTTTCATATGATTTTATAAAGCTAAATTTACCTTCAAATAATGTGCTTCAGTGCTTTATTTTTGCTTTACAAATAGGCTCTTGCCTGAGTTGTAAAGCATTCTCCTCACCCCTCCTTAAATTACTCATTTATACTTTGCAATACGTGGCATCAGCCAGTGCTTGATATCTTTCCATGGTGGCAGACCCAGGGGCCATCCTGAGGGCTGGCAACATCTAACATTCAGAAGCAAATCAGTGTTTTCCAGGGGACCTTTATTCAAGTAAGGTAGAACTGTTTCTGAGATTGTTCTGAGGTTGGGTTTTGTTTTGTTTTTAAGATTTGTGGACGAGAGAGGCTGTGTACATAGAGAATGTTGTTACTGGAACTGTATTATTGTCACACTGATACTGCATTTCTCAGGAAATGTATGTTAATGTGTTTCTGCCTGCTTTTTTTTTTTAAGGCCTTGAGTAAATGGTCTGAAGTTATTTGGCTGCCTGCAAAATAGACCTTACAGTTTATAAACTGTATATTATTATGCTTAAAATAACAATAATAATCTCTCAGAACCTTGTATAAATAAAGAGAGATAGAGAAACTTGGGTGATTTACATCTCAGTATTTGCTTTTTAATATATGTACAGGTAACATACCAGGAAAGCAGTGACGAACTATATGATATGTTCCTCAGGAAAATTAAGAACACTTTTTCATCATAATTATATGACAGTGAACAACAAAAGAGGGAGTCTGGTATATATTTGCAGCAAAAATATCTTTAGTTTTCAGCACTTTTCTAGGAGTTTTAAATATTTTCTAGCCATGGAGTAGAGACTTAGGTCCACCCCCTTTCCATCTCAGAAACAAAAGTAGAAAACTCCTGATATAATCCAGCTGGCAGTAGAGAGATTAAATATCTGTATTCCAAGGCTGCTGACATGAGTAGTAGTATTGACTACTAATCTTTTCATGCTTATAGCATATCTATCTATATGTTATCTCTTCTTTCATTTTCATAATTGTTTTACCTGGCTTGTTTTTTTTTTTTTTTTTTACCTTTCTACATGCACTAACATTTACTTACATGTCAGAATTTCTAAACTATGCTTTTGTGACATTTATCGATGTATTCAACCTGTACAGAGTACCTATGATTTGTAAGACATCGTGTATAATTATGTGTGCTTCAAAAAGACCCAGAGCCCTTCCCAGCCCACCTGTCACAGGTGAAGCGGTGCAGAGGACGGCCGCGCGTAAAGCATGCTGCGCATGGCGAGTGTGGCATCGGCACCGCTCTGCTCACCGTGTCGCCTGCGTCATTATCTCGGGACTGATGGGCTGGGAAGAAGCGCAAAGGAGACCGCTTTAAAAAGCAGAGCGAAGTCTTAGAAAATGTATCAAAGGATGCAGTAATGTGATAAAGGGGCGATTAAGAGACAATTGATGTTTTGCTTTAAACACTGAGAATATAACTGAGACGAAAATGTTGGGAAAATATATATGAGACAGGTGACATCTTTTACTCATAAAGACTATAAATGAATAAAAAGTAAACAGCTCAATGGAAACATTGGTAAAGCAATGAAAAGGCAATTGAAAAATGACGAAAAGGTTATTCACAGAAAAATGATGATACAAATGCCCCTCCAAAATAGAATTTAACACATGTGTATATTTAAAGTTGTAACATATTTGAAAAACTGTTAAAGTCCTAAAGTCATAAAAAATGCAAGTTAAAAATGAGTATTATTTTTCTCTTGCACATTGGAAAGAATTGAAAAGAATGCCACGAATCCATGTGAATGAGGGTATGGAAAGCAGGCATGCAGATGGCCCTGGTGGGAGTGCATTTGCACAGCCTCTTCGGGTCATAACTTTAGAATATGCCCCTGAAGTCATGCAGGTATGTTTGCTTCACCCCAGATATTTCACTTCCAAGAATATATTCTGTGAAACCAGCTACAGAAGAGCAAGACGATGTGTGTGACCACAGGTTCCTTGCTACCTTATTCATGGTAGCCCAAAAAGGAATGGAAAGATCTGGAAAAATAAACTAAAATGCCCAATGATCTAGTGTTAGTCTTACAAATTATGCCCACTAATGGAACACTAATGCTGACATCCGATTTTTTGATGTCATACATATTTATATGGTTAAGCATAGTAGAGGCACCTCTTACGTACACTTGAGCGCCAGAATCTGTAATAGCTCATTTACCTAACATGCGATTAATCAGCAACTCCAACTATCCAGAGCACAGTTAAGAATGGGAAATAATCCATGAAAGAACTCTGAAGTCTGAATAAATTCCATAAAATCCCCAGCATAGAAACTCCCACACTTTTGAAATGGGAGTTTTCCTTTGGAGCATCTTTATTTTTAACTTTAAACATAAGCCTCTTAAGTTTGTTTTTCAAGTTCTCACAGAGTTGAATTAGCAAATTAGACAAGACCATGGCAAGAGCGTAGACCAGGGAGAGAAGAAATAGGTGCTTTGAGAAAACAGACAAGACAGAACAACAAGGTATCAATATTCTCAAAGCAGCAGATAGCAAGTGAGAAGAAACCTTCTTACTTTTTAACAGTTTTTTAAAATTTATATATTTTATGTTGGAGTGTAGTTGTGTGACTTTCAGCAAAGTGATTTGAAAAACTACTTACTTTTCAAGTCTCACTCAAGCATCACTCTTTTACCAAAGTTTAGTCATTGTTATTAATAGTGATTGCTAGTAAGTCGTGGATGCCAGAGAGGTTCATTTTAGTCTGCATAGGAATCTAAGAGTGTGTGCCTCATTTTAGAAGATTCTTCATTAAAAGTGGTTAAAACTGTTTAAAGAGTTTTCTCAAAGGATTATTAACCCTTAGTCATCTGGGTATTTTCCTATGTTAAATGCTTATTTCCTTGGCCAGGCCACTCAAAATGAGGCTTTGCTGTGCGTATCTTCTCACAAAGCAGGAGACCTCTTGTAACATGACTTGATGGTTGGGATCATATATACCAGAGCGGCAGTGAGTGTGCAAACTAGTCTCAAGGATGCTGAGAATCAGAAATATTATAAAAATAAGATGTTTATAGAGACTTGCATTTTACCCTGTAAGTAAATTATAATATTATTTTGGAGAATAAAATATTGCCAAATTGTATCTACTTTACCCCTTATGATAAATTACCATCTAACCAAGTTCAATCAGAATCTCAGGTCAAAATGGTTGCTCAGATCACCTCCCTTTTTTCTGTTATATTAAAAAATACAGAGGGTGGGATGATTTGGGAGAATGGCATTCTAACATGTATACTATCATGTAAGAATTGAATCGCCAGTCTATGTCTGACGCAGGATACAGCATGCTTGGGGCTGGTGCATGGGGATGACCCAGAGAGATGTTATGGGGAGGGAGGTGGGAGGGGGGTTCATGTTTGGGAACGCATGTAAGAATTAAAGATTTTAAAATTAAAAAAAAAAAAAACTAAAAAAAAAAAAAGAATTCATTGAAAAAAAAATACAGAAATGCAAAATCAGGTTGTAAAAATAGTGACATCATTTTAGTATCCAGACTGTCTCTGTGATCATATATGTTACCTCGTTTAGATAATGGAAAAGTCAAATTTGAGGCCTCCTAAATGTAGGGGTTTCACCAAGAGCGGTCCTGCTCCTCACACTGACCACCAGCCCAAAGCACAAATAAGATGTGACGTGGGTGTGTGTGTGTGCGTGTGCACACGTGTGCTCAGGCATGTCCGACTCTGCGACCCCACGGACTGTAGGCTCCTCTGTCCCTGGGGTTTCCAGGCAAGAACACTGGAGTGGGCTGTCATTTTCTACTTCATGGGATCTTCCCAAACCAGGGATCGAATCTACGTCTCCCGCACCCCCCGCATTGGCAGGAGGATTCTTTATGCCTGAGCCACCTGGGAAGTCCTAAGATGTGACGGAAATCACTTTGTGATGGGGGTAAGGAGGAAGAAGGGATGGAGAAAAGGCTTGGGCGTGAGGCCCCCAGATCTGAGGGTCCACAGTCTCATCCCTGAGCCCAAGCATCTGCGAACAGAGGGACCTGATGAGCTGGTATGCCAGGTCCCTGTCACGGTACCTTCCTCTGAGCCCACCATTCCCGGTAAGCTTCTCTTGCGTCCCATTGGCTTCAGATAAACTTCCACTTCCCCTGGAGTGTCCTTTATCCACCCCACCTTGTTACTTCTTTCAGACTCCGGTTCGACCTCGTGTTGCTTAGCAAGGACTATTTCTCTACCAAATCTTGGTTACTTAACTTTCTTTTTACCCTATCATAGCACTCACAACACTAAACTAGGATCGTTTATTTAGTTGTTATCTTTCTCCCCAATAAGCTTTAAGGACAACACTCTAGAATACAAAGTACTACCTGCAGTTATCTAGGAGGTAGAAAACTAGCAAACGAATCCATGGAATGCCATGGACGTCAGCTAGCTGGTTCTTTTTGCTTTGTTTCGTTTCTGGCCACACCAGGTGGCTTACAAGGTCTTAGTTCTCCGACCAGGGATGGAACCCACGTGCCCTATAGTGGAGGCAGGGAGTCCTAACCACTAGACCCCCAGGGAATTCCCAGTTAGCTCGCTGGTTCCTCAGAGAAAAAATAGAACAATGAAGTCCATTTTCAGGCCCTAGAATTCAATATATCTTTAAAGTGATACTTGTTTTAATCACTATAATTAGCACTCTCCATGCATATAGATTTACCTAGAAGCTAGTAAAAATGATGTTTCAGGTGTATTTGCTCTTTTGTTATTATTAAAACAATCTGTAATGTATTTATGACATCTTAATCATTACACCTTGAAGTAGAGCCCACTGCAATTTCTCATACTTATCTCTGAATCATCTAACGGAGTGTTTAAAACTGTTCAAGATAATCAAAATGACATTTTACACAATGGCTATTATACTGGAAATAAGTGATGGACTCTATAAAATAATGAATTATAGACAAGTGTTTGGAAAAGCTTATATCTTCAACTATTTGTGTTTATTTTTCCCTTTGAAAATGGGAAAGCAGTCTAAAATGTCCCTGCTGGACAGAAAATTGTTATAATTCATTGAATGATGCTTTCCTGCTACGCTGTACATTTTTGATGGAGGTTTCAAAAAATTTTTAAAGAACATTGTCTATATTTGTTTTTTCTATTTTGGGGTGTTACTAGATCCATGGACAGAGGAACCTGGTGGGCTGCAGTCCATAGGGTCACGGAGAGTTGGACATGACTGAGTGTCTCAGCGTTAGTGGTCATATTTTTTTCACAGACCACATTGAGACATAAGAACTAGAATCGTAAGTTTCAATTCAGTCAAACTGAATATATGGTAAGACTGATAAGTTCAACTTTAAAATTAGGTTGTCTGTTTTACATAGAATATACTGAATTATCACTTCAAAGACCATAATAAGGACTCTTGCTTAACACAAGAAAAAAATATGGATTGGTAAATTTATAAACTGGTACAAAAGCTATTTGTTGTTTTCAGTCACCAAGTCGTGTCTGACTCTGCAACCCCATGGACTGCAGCACGCCAGGCTCCTCTGTCCTCCACTATTTCCTGGAGTCAAACTCATGTCCATTGAGCCAGTGATACTATTTAACCATCTCATCCTCTGTCATCCCCTTCTCCTCCTGCCTTCAGCCTTTCCAATCATCAAGGTCTTTTCCATTGAGTTGGCTCTCCACTTCAGGTGGTCAAAGTGTTGGAGCTTCAGCATCAGTCCTTTCAATGAATATTCAGGGTTGATTTCCTTTAGAATTGATTGGTTTGATCTCCTTGCATTCCAGTGGACTCTCAAGAGTCTTCTCCAACACCACAGTTTGAAAGCATCAATTCTTTGGCACTCAGCCTTCTTTATGGTCCAACTCTCACATCCATACATGACTACTGGAAAAACCATAGCTTTGACTATGTGGACCTTTTTTGGCAAAGAGATGTCTCTGCTTTTTAATACACTATCTAGGTTCCTCATAGCTTTTCTTCTAAGGAAAGCATCTTTTAATTTCACGGCTGTAGTCAAATCCACAGTGATTTTGGAGCCCAAGAAGATAAAATCTGTCTCGGTTTTCAGTTTTCCCCATCTATTTGCCATGAAGTGATGGGACTGGATGCCATGACCTTAGTTTTTTGAATGTTCAGTTTTAAGCCAGCTTTTGCACTCTCCTCTTTCACCTTCATCAAGAGGCTCTTTAGACCCTCTTTGTTTTCTGCCGTTAGAGAAGTATCATCAGCATGACTGAGGCTGTTGATACTTCTCCTGTAACCTTTCCAGCTTGTGATTCATCCAGCCCGGCATGTTGCATGATATACTCTGCATATAAGTTAAATAAGCAGGGTGACAGTATACAGCTTTGACATACTCCTTTCTCGATTTTGAACCAGTCCATTGTTCCATGTCCAGTTCTAACTGTTGTTTCTTGACCTGCATACAGGTTTCTCAGGAGGTAGGTAAGGTGGTCTGGTATGCCCATCTCTTTAAGAATTTTCCAGTTTGTTGTGATCCATATAGTCAAAGGCTTTCTTGTAGTGAATAAAGCAGAAGTAGATGTTTTTCTGGACTTCCCTTGCTTTCTCTATGATCCAATGAATGTTGGCAGTTTGATCTCTGGTTCCCCTGCCTTTTCTAAATCCAGCTTGTACATCTGTAAATTCTTGGTTCCTGTATTGTTGAAGCTTAGGTTGAAGGATTTTGAGCATTACCTTGCTAGCATGTGAAATAAGCGCAATTGCATGGTAGTTTCAACATTATCTGACACTGCCTTTCTTTGAGATTGGAGAAAAAAATAACCTTTTCCAGTCCTGTGGCCATTGCTGAATTTTCCAAATTTGCTGGCATATTGACTGCAGCACTTTCACAGCATCATCTTTTAGGATTCGAAATAGTTCAGCTGGAATTCCATCACCTCCACTAGCTTTGTTCATAGTAATGCTTCCTAAGGCCCACTTGACTTCCCACTCCAGGATGTCTGGCTCTAGGTGAGCGATCACAACATCATGGGTCATGAAGATCTTTTTTGCATAGTTCTGTGTATTCTTGCCACCTCTTTTTAATCTGTTCTGCTTCTGTTAGGTCCTTGCTGTTTCTGCCCTTCATTGTGCCCGTCGTTGTATGAAATGCTCCCTTGTTATCTCCAGTTTTCTTGAGGAGATCTCTAGTCGTTCTCGTTTTATCGTTTCCCTCTATTTCTCTGCACTGATCACTGAGGAAGGCTTTCTTATCTCTCCTTGCTATTCTCTGGAACTCTGCATTCAGTTGGGTATTTTTCCCTTTCTCCGTTGCCTTTGAGCTCTCTTCCTTTCTCAGCTATTTGTAAGGCCTCCTCAGACAACCACTTTGCTTCTTTTGTTGTTTTTCCTTTGGGTGGTTCTGGTCACCTGTACGATGTTACGAACCTCCACCCACGGCTCTTCAGGCCCTTTGTCTACCAGGTCTGTCGACTGCACTGTTTAATCGTGAGGGATTTCATTTAGGTCGTACCTGAATGGTGTAGTGCTTTTCCCTACTTCTTTCAATTTAAGCCTGAATTTTGCCATATGGAGCTCATGGTCTGAGCCACAGTCGGCTCCCAGTCCTGTTTTTGCTGACTATATAGAGCTTCTCCATCTTTGGCTGAAAGAATATAATCAATCTGATTTCAGTACTGACCATCAGGTGATGTCCATGTGTAGCGTCGTCCCTCTTGCTGTTGGAAGAGGATCTTTGCTGTGACCAGTGCGTTCTCTTGGCAAAACTCTGTTAACCTTTGCCCTGCTTTATTTTGTGCTCCAAGGCCAAACTTCACTTTTACTCCGATGTCCTCGTCTATTGAATTCCAGTTCCCCATGGTGAAAAGGACATCTCGTTTTGGTTTTAGTTCTAGAAGGTCTTGCAAGTCTTCACAGAACCGGTCAGTTTCAGCTTCTTCAGCATTAGTCGTGAGGGGTGTAGACTTGGATTACTGTGATGCTGAATGGTTTGCCTTGGAAACAAACCGAGATCATTCTATCATTTTTGAGATTGCACCCAAGTACTGAATTTCGGACTTTTTTGTCGACTATGAGGGCTACTCCATTTCTTCTAAGGAATTCTTCTTGCCCACAGTAGTAGGGGTAATGGTCATCTGAATTAAATTTACCCATTCATGTTCATTTTAGTTCACTGATTCCTAAGGTGTTGATATTCACTCTTGCCATCTCCTGCTTGACCACATCCAGTTTACCTTGATTCATGGACATTCCAGGTTCCTATGCAGTCCTGTTCTTTACAGCATCGGACTTTACTTTCACCACCAGACACATCCACAGCTGCACATGGTTTCCACTGTGTCCCAGCCGCTTCATTCTTTCCAGAGCCGTTTCTCTGCTCTTCCCCAGTAGCATGTTGGACCCCTGCTGACTTGGGGGCCTCGTCTTCTGTTGTCATGCTGGTTTGCCTTTCATACAGTTCATGGGGTTCTCGAGGCAAGAATGCCGAAGCTATAGACACACATTTACCCAGGGCAAAAGATGAGAAAATATGCAGAGTTATAAAACATGTCAAGGGTGTGTAATTCCTGTTTTGCTTTCACTAATAGGAGACACTTTCCTTCATTGATGGATTAGGGCATTTTGGTAGCAAAAAATAGTGAACTTGACCCCAGAAGAAATTTCTCCAGCAAAGAAACCTTTATAAATTCGTGTTGTCATTAATTTAACAGCTGTAATCTTCTGTCAGAAAAGTTACAATAACTGTGGTCAATGCATAATCTGACATCAGCTCAAAACAGGGTTCAAATTTCTGATGTTTCAGAGACAGTCCGATGGACACGTTTACAGACATTCAGAAATATTTTCCAGGTTTCATCCCAAATTGGTTTCTAAAATCAGAAAGCAAATGATTGCATTATTTTAGCTCCTTATAAAGTATCTTCCGATTTACAGTTTACTATGATGCCTCCTGTTCTGAGGGAAAATGAATATTAGAATTGTCAGTTTGTACAGCTTTTCTGAAATTTTGGGGTAACCATAGTTGAAGATGGTCAAGATCATTTATCCTAGGAGCTAAAGATATGAGTTTAGTTCCAATGTGCTTTCACCTTAGAAAAGTCTCTTCAGCTATCAGAGCCTCAAAAATTAAGGTCCCAGCCCCAAAGTATTGTGTACAGTTTGACTGGAAGTAGCAGAGAGCATCAGCTAGCAGAGGAGCAGTGAATGAGTCTCTCCTCAGTGATCTTCCTTGCTGACGTCAACAGATGTTTCCTGTAATAACTATCTTATATTCAAGTATCTCTAGGTTTACAGAAACTAGCAAGGGTACTGACACTTACATTTGCGGAAAGTGGAAAAATCACAGACTCTTGGAAAGTTAGGTAGGTCCAGCCTGCTTAAGAGTTTAGTTCTTAGAAGTCTCCCACTTGGAATCAGAAAACAGGTGTAACAGATGTTTGGTCATCATACATCTTCTCATCAGGTGTCAGGGATGTCTATATAACATTTCTGAACGTTTACCAGAGGTATGAAAACTGAAGGAATAGGAAAAAGCCTCCAAAGATTGTACCATATTTGTTTTGCTGCTGGAGGGCATCATCACGCTTGCATGCTGGAGGGGACTATTACAGGCAGGGTGATCTTTACAGTATATAAGGTGAGGACTTGGGAATTGATTTCTTGTTCCATACGACCAGGGAAGATAGAATAAATAATTCAAAAATGAAAGGAGGGAGAAATCTTTTCATAGTAAATAAAAAATAAGCAAAACCCCTGTCCGTAAGATGAAAATGGTAAAATGGGTAGGTTTAAGAATACAAGAAGTAGAAACTTGTATCCAGTGACACCTACTATTTGTATTTAGGGGTTCCCTGATAGCTCAGACAGTAAAGAATCTGCCTGCAATGCAGGAGACCCAGGTTCGATCCCTGGGTCAGGGAGATCCCCTGGAGGAGGAAATGGCAACCCACTCCAGTATTCTTGCCTGGAGAATCCCCACAGACAGAGGAGTGTGGGCTACAGTCCATGGGGTCAGAAGAGTTGGACACGACTGAGCGACTGAGACACACACTATTCATGTTTAGAAGAGAAAGGGAAGAAGAGTAGTTTAAGACATCATTCTTACTTAGACGTGTTTGCATCAGACTTTAGAAAGTCATTGTCACAATTTTCAGAGGAAGGAAAAGTACTATTCAACATCTGTATTACTTTCCGGTTGCTGTTATAACATCACCACAAACTTACTGATGTAATGCAACACAAATGTATTCTCTTAGAGTTCTGAAGGTTAGAAGTTCAAAGTGGGACTCGCGGGGGTGCAGGCAAGGTGTTAGCGGGGCTGCACTCCTCCTGGGATGTTCCAGGGGAGAGTCTGTTTCCCTGCCTTTGCCAGATTCCTGAGGCCTCCTGCATGAATAGTTCATGGCCCCTCTCTCCGTCTTCAAAGTGCCTCACTCCAGCTCTGCTTTTCGTATTTTATCACATTCCCTTTTTCTGAATGGCCTACTGCCTCCTTCTCATATGGCTGCAATTACACTGGGCCTGACCAGGTAATCTGGGATAACATCCCCAGCTCAAAATCTCAAATCCCTTTGCCACGAAAGGTAACACATTCACGTGTTTCAGGGTTTAGGACAGAGATATCTTTGGGAATAAGAGATGAGTAAATTATTCAACCTATTTTAGCATCTTAAAATCCTAAAGGGAAAAAAAATGACTCAGTTGGATCAGGAGCCCTTCAAAACTAAAATTTGGAAATAATAGTGAAAAATGCCATATTAGCCAGGAAAAGTTAAACTATGCTGCAATAATACAGAAATACTGCATCTCGAGGGCTCACTGCCTAAGAGAGTGTTTCTTGCTAATGGGACATGCCACAAGTCCTGTGCCTGTAGAGCGGCTCCCTTCCCAGCAGTGACCTGGAGGTCAGGGTGGTTTCAGCTTGTGCCTCCACCGCTGCAGGGCGCGCCGTGGTCACCAGGGCGAGAGGAGAGCTGGGGGCTGGAGGGGAGCTTTTCACCCCCTGAGCCCAAGGGTGACACGCACCGCACATTCCTTTGTCATGTGGCCCACCTAGCTGTGAGGAGGCGAAGAAGGCAGTCTTCCACATGGTCAGGAATGAAAGGACCAGATACTGATGTGTTAATATCTTAACTGATATGTTACTGCCTAAGATACTTTCTAGTGAGAAACTCTGTAAAAACATCAGCAGGTTAAAAATTAAAATGAGCTGAAGCTATTGAAAATATGAAACATAATCAAAATAAAAACCTAGTTTTTGGTGAGAGTAATGCTCGGACTAGGGAGAATCGAGCCGGTTCTTGATGGGTAAGATGTGATCGTTCTAGCAAGTGACAGGGCGAGTTAGGAGAGAGCAGTAAAGGGACCAGCATTGCTGAGAGGCCCTCCCAGTTCAGCAGTGATTAAGAGAGGATCAACACAGCTGCTTAGAATGAGTTTTCTGGCTGAGGCGAACTGCAGCCCAGGGCACAAAGAAAACCCAACTATGAGATAACTGAATTGGAAGGCCTGATGCTGAAGCTGAAACTCCAATACTTTGGCCACCTGATACGAAGAACTGACTCATTTGAAAAGACCCTGATGCTGAGAAAGATCGAAGGCAGGAGGAGAAGGGGACGACAGAGGATGAGATGGTTGGATGGCACCACCGACTCAATGGACATGAGTTTGAGTAAACTCTGGGAGGTGGTGATGGACAGGGAGGCCTGGCATGCTGTGGTTCATGGGGTCACAAAGAATCAGACACGGCTAAGCAACTGAACTGAACTGAAACTGTTGGGAGTGATATAAAAACTCACGGAGAACAGATAATGAGCTGAAACCCTATACAATCTGCAAAGACTGTCTTGATTATTCACATGAATGAAAACTTAAATTGAATTTTGTACCAGTAAGCTCGATGAGGCCCTCTTGAAAATCCTGAAATGGATCCTTAAATAGATTGTGAGACCACCGAAGGGAGAGTGATGGTAAGAGGAACAGCATGAGCTCGTCAAGAACACGTCTTTTTTGCTCATTTTTTGAGAGTGTCATATGCCAGTAGACTAAGGGCACTGTGATTGTAAGTGGATCTCATCAAGGTGTCTGACAGAGTTTCTCATGATATTCCTGTGGCGCAGATAAGGAAGAGTTCTCATTGATCATGTAGTTAAGATTTGTAACAAGTGAGTAACAGGAGAAAGTAAAAAAAAAATAATAATAATCCAAAGAAATAAATTAGAACTAAATCATGAAAATCCTTATAAGTTATTTTAAGGGATTCAGACCTTTTCTCGAGGGCAGTTTGGGTTCATGAAGTAACATTTGCCTCACGGAAATATCACTGTCTGCAGTGTAGAGAACAGGCTGAAAGAAACCAATACCAGACAGGAGCCAGAAGGCGGGCGGGGTGGGCTGAGCGATGGGAGCTACAGAGTGAGCAGCTGGTGCGTCTGAAGGTCTTCAGTTGGCAGGGCGGGCAGGGTTCCTCGTCAGTAGAACGTAAGGGCAGAAACACAGTGAAACATGAACGTGCCATCTCGAGTGTGACTGCAGCGGCATGGATGTGGGCGCCATTCTTTGTCAGAGGGACACAGGAGGGACGCACTTGCATCCTGATGAACCTTAGGTTTCTGAAGGGTAGTAAAATGGCGATGTCTGCAGGCCTGTGGGGAAGCTCTGGAACAGAGGAGGCTCCGGGGTGGAGACCCAGGTTTAGGAGTCACGGGTCTAGAGGTGGTGGTCAGAGGTGGAACAGTGGCGACCGTAGGGAGCCTCTGGACTAGAAGGGGAGCTCCTGGGACCACGCCTGGGGGACAGCGATGTGGAAGGGTTTAAGGGCCAAGGGGTGACGTAGAGAAGGGGTGGGGGGGTGGGGATGGGGGGCACTGCCGCAGGCTGAGGCCCGGGGACTCACGCGTGTACAGTAAGGTGACAGGGCGAACGCAGGTCACCATGGGCCCAGGGAGGGGCGAGGTCGTGGGGGCGGGGGGGTACTGGGGGGTACTGCAGCGGGGTGAGGGCCTGGGGCACGGCTCTCCTCCAGGTGCTAATGGAAAGAGTCAGACAGAAGGAGGCAGGGCAGACTAGTAATACGTCAATGTACTATACACACCCAGCCACTTATTTCTCAGAGGCCATTTAACCCAAAATATCATGTTGTCTGTTGAAAACTGCAAAGTTACCTGGATGTCATGCTGGTTACATTGTTTGAAAGCCGGGTGTAGCTGTTTACTCCCTCCACAAGCCAGTGGAGCCTGTGGACTTGGTATTTGCCAGTGAATTGAAGATATATGCACCGTTAGATAGAATTGAGTCTTATTGCCTTCTGAGAGACACTGGTGTGTTTCGGTCTGCCCGCGGCTCAGTGCTCTAACTGCTTTTCTTAGTGACCTCTCCATGAGAGCGCTTTAAAATGCAGCTTACTGCTGTCACCAGCCACAGGAGAAGGCTGTGATGTCTCCACTGTTCTAAATTCTGTTTCCCTCTCCCCTCCACCCCTCGAGCCTGGACTATATATTTTTTAAACTATTTATCTTCTTGTTGGTCTTTTCTGCAGGAATATACACTGCTAGTGGTCTTATTTGATCACTGGCAACGAGTTCTGACATTTTTTTTCTGATACTGAGCATTAAAAGCAGTTCCCTAGTGAGACAGCCTCTGCACTCCAGTTCTGTTATCTTTGACAGACTTCCTGTTATGAAAATGAGCTCCAAAAATAATCGACTTACTTTCCTTAGTGATTCTCCATTTTTGTGAAATTTCATTACTTGTAAAGTTGTATATTTTAGTTTGCCTACCATTTTGTTCAAGCTGGTTTTAGAAAAGGCAGAGGAACCAGAAATCAAATTGCCAACATCCACTGGATCATCGAAAAAACAAGAGAGTTCCAGAAAAACATCTACTTCTGCTTTATTGACTATGTCAAAGCCTTTGACTGTGTGGATCACAATAAACTGGAAAATTCTGAAAGAGATGGGAATACCAGACCACCTGACCTGCCTCTTCAGAAACCTGTATGCAGGTCAGGAAGCAACAGTTAGAACTGGACATGGAACAACAGACTGGTTCCAAATCGGAAAAGGAGTCTGTCAAGGCTGTATATTGTCACCCTGCTTATTTAACTTCTATGCAGAGTACATCATGAGAAACGCTAGGCTGGAAGAAACACAAGCTGGAATCAAGATTGCCAGGAGAAATATCAATAACCTCAGATAGGCAGATGACATCACTGTTATGGCAGAAAGTGAAGAGGAACTAAAAAGCCTCTTGATGAAAGTGAAAGTGGAGAGTGAAAAAGTTGGCTTAAAGTTCAACATTCAGAAAACAAAGATCATGGCATCCGGTCCCATCACTTCATGGGAAATGGATAGGAAAACAGTGGAAACAGTGTCAGACTTTATTTTTCTGGGCTCCGAAATCACTGCAGGTGGTGACTGCACACATGAAATTAAAAGATGCCTACTCTTTGGCCGAAAAGTTATGACCAACCTAGATAGCATATTGAAAAGCAGAGACATTACTTTGCCAACAAAGGTCCATCTAGTCAAGGCTATGGTTTTTCCAGTGGTCATGTATGGATGTGAGAGTTGGACTGTGAAGAAGGCTGAGCGCCGAAGAATTGATGTGTTTGAACTGTGGTGTTGGAGAAGACTCTTGAGAGTCCCTTGGACTGCAAGGAGATCCAACCAGTCCATCCTAAAGGAGATCAGTCCTGAATATAGTTTGGAAGGACTAATGCTAAAGCTGAAACTCCAATACTTTGGCCACCTCATGTGAAGAGTTGACTCATTGGAAAAGACCCTGATGCTGGGAGGGATTGAGGGCAGGAGGAGAAGGGGACGACCGAGGATGAGATGGCTGGATGGCATCACCTACTCGATGGACATGAGTTTGAGTGAACTCCCAGAGTTGGTGATGGACAGGGAGGCCTGGCGTGCTGCAATTCATGGGGTCGCAAAGAGTTGGACATGACTGAGCGACTAAACTGAACTGAACCACTATTTTAAATTTAGCTTCCGAATTTGAGTACCATTTGAATACTGGGGATTTGGGACTCCTCATGCGTTAGTTCAGCAGACGCGCATCCAGGATGAGCCTGTGGCGTGTACCTGGGTGTTGAGGTGCCAGGTCTCGTCAGAGGCTCTGCGCAGAGCTGGCGTTATAGCAATCAGACCAGTAAACCTGTGGCTGGCGTTCAGTGAGACACACAGTTACCTGGGCTGCGGTGCACAGTCAGCAAAGACTTTTCAAAAGTAATGGCCCTTGATTACATTTTGAAGAATGAGTAGGATTTAGCTAGATGAAGCAAGTAGGGAAGAAAAAAATCTTGTTTTAAAAAGTACTCTATTTTGTGGAAAGAATCTGAGAGTGTGTGAGATAAATGAAGTGGAAAATGGCGGCAGGGAGAAGGCTTCACTTTGGAATTAATCTCCTGCTAGAGGTATGGCCTCTCCTTCAGGGCACCATCTTGCCTTGCTCCAGCATTCTCGTAAAGTCCAGCTGTGCCCATGACCCCACTCGAGGAAATCTCTAGTGGCTCAACACTGCCTTTGGATGACGCTCACAGTTGAAAACTAGTCTTCATGGGCTTTGGGCCTCCTGATCCTCCCCAGAAACCCCAGTGCTCACTGTCCCCTGAGGCCACTGCACTCTTCCACGTCTACACCCTTGTTTAGATGGCTCCTTCTGCTTAGAATAATCTTCGTTTCCTTCCCTGTCCATTCCCTTTAGAGGCCTTTTCATCCTAAAAAGTTAAAATATCTCAAAAAATGATGCATCCATGCAGTATAAAGTCATTAAAAATAATCCTGTGGGACGAATAGTGTGAGAAGGTTATTTAATATATTAATGGATAAAACAGTCAGGACTCACTGCAGTGTGCTTACTCACATTTTTAGAAATGAACCTGCAACACAGGGGGCTCCAGCGGGTCAGCCTGATGGGAACAGTCGCGGCCTCCGGCTTGTTGGAGGATGGCTGCTCTTTGCCCCCTTTTCAGTCCAGTCTATATTTTCCATTTTTTTCCTAAAAGTATATGTGGTGCTTTTACAGTAGGGAACAAAGTGATAGATGGCATTTTCAACTTTTTAAATAGTGTTTTTTAAACCCTACTCTTTCCTCAAGACTTTCAACTCATTATTTCCATCTTAGATTCCTCTGTGGTCCACCAATCAGAAATAATATTTACCTTCTCTCTACTACCATTTTGACCTTCTTACATAATAACATACCGTATTCTATATTATGTTTTAATTATGTGCTGCAGGTCCTATAGTAACCAACTGGCATTATGAGCAGAGATCACTACTTGCTGAATGAATGAATGAATGCTTATGGGAATTCAAAGAAGGACCATTAATTTCTATACAGAACATAAAATCTTACTGGGGAGATGATACACATAGTCAAGAAAAATATGTTAGTTTATAAGACACCAGGGCGATAATTGTCAAGAAGCATATAATGTGGAATGTGGGTAGGAGTCAGTGATGGAGGGATTTTTATAAGGTGTCAAAAGAATCCTGTTTGCCAAAATGAGATTCAGGGATTATAGCTGAGATAGGTGCCAGAAGAAAGCACTTTTATTTGGAAACATACTTCGATGACATTTGAAGGTCAAAATCTGAATGCAGAGTCACGGACTGGAGTCTGTGAAGAGCCCCAGCCCACCCTCCCCAAGCCTGTCCTGCTGTCTCTGAGCAAAAATAGAATGTGACTGCAGTAATCTACAGAGCAGATCGTCTGCACTGATAACAGGCCATTGACTAGTTTTGATTTGCCTGCCTATTGAAACTCTCTTTTGCCAGCAATGGTTGTTAAAGTGGCAAAGAAAAGGACTGCATCTTTTTTTTTTTTTTTTGGGGGGGTCCCAGCTTGAATCTTATAAGAGCATCTGCTGAAGAGGAAAGAAAATGAACTCAAGGCATCTTTCTGTCTCAAATGTTTGGTGATACGTTGGAATGCTATTCATGCTTACTATTTTCAGATATCATACATTAGGAAATAAGGCATCTCATGTCGCTTTCTCCCCCTACAGTTAAAAGTTAGCCTGTGGAGCTGCACAGGTGTCTCTAAGGGATTCAGTCAGAAACCAGGCTCAGAGATCCTGATGGTACTGTCTTCAGACCACATGGGAGGAGGCGGTGAGGAGTCAGGTGACAGGGCTGAGAATCCTGGACTCCCAGTAGCCCTGCTGCTTTCTGAATGCAGAGCTGGCTCATTCAGTCTTCCCTCATCTCCTCTCTGCATTGGTGTCCTGATAACTTCCCTAGAAGGAATGTTACAGACATAACTGCAAAGAGTCTTTGTAAATGGTGCATGAGAAAGAAAGTCCTGTTATGGAAGCTTCCAGTCCTACCTGGCGGTGCAAGGTACTAGTCCATCATATGCATCTTCTTCATTGCTTCAGGTGTTCATAACCGAGAGCTATTAGTCTCCAGTTCTCTGTCCTAAGTAAGTTAATTCACCAGGATCCTATTTCACAGTGCCTCCTCCTCTCTGTCTTGGCATTTTGTTTTCATCTCTGTCTCATCTCTGTATTTTGTCTCATTTTAAAATGAAGAGTAGGCTCAGCTTGGCAGCCCTTGACAGCATCCCACACGCTTCTCTGTGTCTCCTTTCGGAAGCAGGATGTCAACTGTTTGGGTCACAGATGAAGGGAGACACAAACCTTTGGGACCAGGCCAGTTGTGTGACTCAATAAAAACACTGTGAGAGTTTTTGTATCAAGATTCTGAATTTAAGCTGGAAGTAGACCTCAGCACCTTAACTCTCTGGGGAGTCTCATAGGCTGACGGACGGGGCATATGGGAATCTGGGGGGAAACCACACCTTGATGTATTATTTTGTTTTCCCCCACTCTTGGCATGATTACCTTTTTCAAATTCTTTCTCTTCGGCGTACACTAAAGGCTTTGGGGGCACTATCATCCATAAAAATCAAGTGCAGAAGTCAGGGGCAAAGTAATCGCAAAAGACTGAGACTGGGACTAATTGCTCAAAGTGAGGTGTGACACTGATGCGGTGAATGTATTCCTTTCAGCTTCACTGTTGCAAAATGTTCATCATTTGCTTCATTAGCATTTAGTGATACTTTCTCTAGGATGCTTTTTTAAAACTTGTTAATTTTGAGGCCATACAATATTAAAAGAATTTATTAAATGTTTTCAATGGTCTAAAAACAATGTCTGTACTTTTTCAGGAATGCCTTGCTCTCAAGTTGTCTTTGTACTGTTAGTATCTTTTGAAAAATATGAAGTAATAAAAAATATGTAAATGATGAGTTATGTTACACCTAATAGTATAGCCATATCCAAGCTATAAGAGTTCTACTTTTTAGCTTCTTTGGTAAGAATTTGGCATTTTAAGCTCTTAAAGGAAAATAAAGGACTTTCATTTGGGTATTAATATAGACATTTTTATGAGATAATATCCTTAAAATAGGCTACCCTGGTGGCTCAGCAGTAAAGGAGATGCAATACAGGAGATGCAGGTTCTGTCCACAGGTTGGAAAGATCCCCTGGAAGAGGAAATGGCAACCCACTCCAGTATTTTGCCTGACAAATCCCAGGCACAGAGGAGCCTGGTAGGCTACAGTCCATTGGGTTGCAAAACAGACATGACTTAGCAACTAAACAACAATCCTTAAAGTAATACGGAGATAGTTTATTGAATTTTCATTTGACTATTTTACCAAAAAAAGACCTGTAAGAAAAGTTATTCTTACAAAAGAAACTATAAGTGCCATGAAGACCAGTTAGCTGCTTAGCATTAGAAAAAGTCATTTGAGAGCCACAAAACTCTCCTCCAAGCCTTACTCCTTCACTAACAAACACTGGGCAAACACTGATGCTGTTCTTGTGAAAATGACTGAAGGAAATCTCACCAAGATAGTCAAGAAAGCAGAACACTTACCCTCAGAAGCGCTTTCACAGATTAAGGAGAGACAATGTTTTAATACATTTATTTGCTTGGTTTAACTTAAAAATAAATTATTTGACTGTGTGGTCCCTTAATTATTTTGAAATCCCGTATAAAGACATCCCAAAGTAACATGCTGTCCCAAGTTCTTTATTAATAATAACACCATTAACTTAAAAATGATGAAATACACCTGTAAGTATCTTAAGATGCCCTACATATTTTTAATTATCTTTATGGTGATAGAAAGACAAGAAAAAGCACCAGTTTTGAGGGTACAGTTTGGCCAGTCTCCCTGTGTGTGCAGACTGCTACCAGCAGAGTGCGCACAGCACCCTGAGGCCTGCGGTGCCCCTTGGGCTCAGCCCCCTGCTCCCGCCCCAGCCTGAGAGCCGCTCGTCCTGTCTCTCCCTGTAGCTCATCCTTTCCTAGAACTTCAGGTAAATGAGAGTATTTAATCCATACTTTGGCCGCCTGATGCGAAGAGCTGACTCACTGGAAAAGACCCTGATGCTGGGAAAGATTGAGGGCAGGAGGAGAAGGGGATGACAGAGGATGAAACAGTTGGATGGCATCACCAACTCAAGGGACATGGGTTTGGGTGGACTCCAGGAGTTGGTGATGGACAGGGAGGCCTGGTGTGCTGTGGTCCATGGGGTCACAAAGAGTCGGACACGACTGAGCCACTGAACTGAATTGAATATATACTAGTCTTTTGTTCTAGTTTTTTTCACTAAAAACAACGCTGTTGACAGAGAAGGCAATGGCACCCCACTCCAGTACTCTTGCCTGGAAAATCCCATGGACGGGGGAGCCTGGTGGGCTGCAGTCCATGGGGTTGCTAAGAGTCAGACACGACTGAGTGACGGCTTCGCTTTTCACTTTCATGCATTGGAGAAGGCAATGGCAACCCACTCCAGTATTCTTGCCTGGAGAATCCCGGGGGCGGGGGAGCCTGGTGGGCTGCCGTCTCTGGGGTCGCACAGAGTCCGACGCGACTGCAGCAACGCAGCAGCAGCATTCCATTTTATGTTACAGTTTGTTTTCCCAATTACCAGTTTGATGACATATGGATTATTTCCACTTGGGGGCTGTTATAAACAAAGGTGCTATGAATATTCATATACATCTTTGTGTGAATATTTTTTTGCTTTTCTTGGGTAAATATCTGGAAGTTAAATGACTGGGTTGCATGGAAAAGTTCTGAGGAACTGTCAGACTGTGTGCCAAGTCATGTTCTACTTCTGCATGCTCACCGACTCTGCAGGGCAGCTGCACTTCACCCCTGCAGTAGGTAACACTTGTTGCCAGTAGGCTTTTTACCGTTTTCCTGGTAGGAACGCAGTGCTATCTCATTATGAGTTTAATTTTTATTTTACTTTCCTAAGGACTAATGATACTGAGTCTCTTTTCTTGTGCTTATTTGCCATTCTTATGTCTTCTGTGAAGCAACTGTTCAAATCTCTTGCCCATTTTTTTGTTAATCAAGCTTTTGTCTTTGAGTTATAAGCATTTGTTATTTTTTGGAAAGAAATTCCTTTATCAGACAGAAATTTCACAATTTTTTTTTCTCTCAGTGTGTGGCTTGCTCTTTCCTTGGTCTTCTTTTCAAGAGATGTTTCTAATTTTAATGAAATCTAGTCCATCAATTTCTGCTTTTATGGATCACGCTTATGGTGGCATGTCTAAGAACTCCTTTGTAACCAGAGTTGTGAAGGTTTTCTCCTATGTTTTTCTTTTTAAAAATTTTGCGGTTTAATTCTTGTTTTCAGACCTAAGACCCGCACGATTCCTGCCTCTTGTCCGTGCTTTCTCACCGTTTCTCACCCTTCTCCTTGGGTTCTTTACCTGCTTACCTGCCTGTTTCTGGCTCTGCACACCCTCTGGTCAGAACGTATCCTGTCATCTTCTGGGGACTCCCAGTTCCAGTCCTGTCCCTTCCTGGAGGTCAGAATACAATGGAAATCCCTTTTTGATTGTGTGCCTTTTCCCGTTCCTCTGACTCTTCAGTACCAAGAATATTTCCTTAGGTGTCCTATACATAGCTCTTTCAAGCCATCTTTTAGAAAAAAATCTCAAAACATTTTTATTTGCCTGGTGAAGTGCAAAGGTTCAGATGTACATAGGGCTTGAAATAACCCTTTAAAGTTTTTAACAAGCAAATATTTTAATTTGACTAGAACTCAGTGCGAAGTTCAGAAAACCCCATTATGTTGATTTGATAGCCCTGGAAGACTGATTCAGTTGACCCTGTGTGTGAGAATAAGATTGAGAGATGTTCTTTCCCGGCTACGTCACACATCGTTTTTGTGTCTGGATAGTTGCCCTGGCAAGTCTGCAGTCCCTTAGCGAGGCTCTCTTCAAGGCTACAGCATTTTGGGGTGTTCCATCCTCTTGTCTGCGCCCACCCTGCCCTCTAGCCCTCTGCCATCTCTCCAACAGCATGGCTTGTTACTGATAAACTCCTTGAAGACAGAACCTATTTTTTCCTAACACTGCACAGTACTTGCCACATATTTGGTGCCAGGAAATGCTTGCTGCATCAGTCATCTGCCCCTTTAACATTCCCAGATAACAAATCATATCATCTCTCTTTATGCTAACATCCTAAAAATCCCTATGCACAGAAATTCTGCTATTTCATCTGTTAAATAATTTGGACCCACTTTCTCCAGTGTTATTTTTCTTAATAACACAGTCAACTAAAATGTTTACCCACTGACTAGCACTCTCTGGTACACCATTGGCATTTTATTAAACCACATAGATACTTCTGAGTTTTTAGTAAATAACATCCTTTCTTTGAGTGTGGCCTTTATCTTTATGCCACATATCCTTTGGACCAGGAAGACTTTATCTTTGAATCATCTTCCTGAACCATTATTACTTAAGCATGCTGCTGCTGCTAAGTCACTTCAGTCATGTCCGACTCTGTGCGACCCCGTAGATGGCAGCCCACCAGGCTCCCCCGTCCCTGGGATTCTCCAGGCAAGAACACTGGAGTGGGTTGCCATTTCCTTCTCCAATGCCTGAAAGTGAAAAGTGAAAGTGAAGTCGGTCAGTCGTGCCCGACTCTTAGCGACCCCATGGACTGCAGCCCACCAGGCTCCTCCATCCATGGGACTCTCCAGGCAAGAGTACTGGAGTGGGGTGCCAGTGCCTTCTCCAAGTTCAGCATGAGAGGAATTCTTTTTGTTATTGCTGGAGAGAACTTTGGTATGGCAAATTTTGCACAAAAAAATTGGGGGATATTGGTATAAAAATAAACATCTACTCTTCCACTACCATCAGAAAAAAGAACAAAATTATTTTTAGTATATAAAATTCAGTTTTAAAGAAAATATTCTTTTTAAAACATAGCTGCCACTTACTATATACTTTGATAATCTGACATAAATATAATCAAGAATATGGATAATAAAACCTTTATAGAATAGTTTGGTTGCCTGGTATGATTTTGCATAATCATTTTATTGTTTAGCACATGGCAATTTAATGAAATTTACATATCTATTTTATAGCTAATATAATGGATTATAGAAACATTAAGAAAATAAAACCATCTGCGTAACAGTTGAGATTTGCCTGTTATTATATTAATAGAATCAGTCACCAAAAGAACTAAACCGAAGAAAACCTAAGCTATTTATTATAGCTTTGACAATAATCGTGATAATTGGTTCTGAGACTGCAGCTGTAAAGGCCTCGTGAAGGTTTGCCAGTTCTTTCTCAGAGACAGACTTGTTCCCGATAAGGTGCCCCCAGGGGCCCCAGGCTTCAGTAAGCTGAGAGTGAGACAGACACAGCTTCTCCACAGAATGACATCACTCCCGATTAATAGTCAGACCACACACTGGGACAGTGTGGGATTCCGTAATTACTCTGATTGTTTCCTCATGGACTGAATCTAAATGCCGCCTCTCCCATTAGTGAGAGAATTATTAAAGTACTCAGAGGTGGCCTCCATTTCCTTTGCCCGTGTTTCGGCGGCTGTTTGCTGGGAACATGGGGCCGCCGCTCTGCTGGCTGTCTGGTGATTGCTTCTGTTCCCGCCTCCCTTCCTCCCTGCTGACTCGCTGGCGTTCCTCCTGCCGCAGGCTTTAGACACTGCCCCTTCTAAGCCAGGTCTATGCTCATGTGGAATTGGGCTGCTTTTGCTTTGTACCTTCGCTCATAATAAGTCTGGGTTTCCTGTTGTGTTCACTCTTTGATGTATTTCCCCTTTAGGATCAGTAATGTGTCATTTTGGTGAATTCTACTTTTTTAGAAATGCAGTTCTTTTTATTCTTATTGGTGCTCTTTTTCTGCTTTCTGGTGGCACTGTTGCCACAATTGCCTGTGGCTCAGCTGGTGAAGAATCTGCCTGCAATGCAGGAGACCCCGGTTCCATCCCTGGGTTGGGAAGGTCCCCTGGAGAGGGGAAAGGTCACCCACTCCAGGATTCTGGCCTGGAGAATTCCGTGGAGCGCATAGCCTGTGGGGTCGTAAAGAGCCGGACACGACTGAGTGACTGTCGCTTCAGTTCACGTTCACGCGCACGTCTTACCCCTGAGCATTTTACGCCATAGTCCCCTTCTCTCGTGGGAGCAGGCCAACGCCTTGAGCGCTGATCATCCTAGCCACCCCCATCTTCTGCCTTCCACTTAGCATGGTGAAGAGGTCTAGGAACCTTTTTTTTAATAAATTTATTTATTTTAATTGGAGGTTCATTACTGTACACGATTGTGTTGGTTTTGCCACGCATCGACATGAGTCCGGCGCGGATCAGCAGTTACGCCGACATAATCGTGTCGCTCATGTCCTTGCTTCTGCTATTTTTTGCACACTGCATCTTCCTCTTTTATGGAGCCGTTTTTCACATTATGTCAAATATGTCCTTGAGTAATTCTTTTAGATGTATCCTCTTTGATAATGCATCATTTATCTAGTTTGTGCCAAAGGAGCCTAAGTTTCATAAGAACATAAATTTGTGTGTCTTGTCACTGTTTTGCCTAGAAGAGTGCCTGGCAAATAGGAAGTGCAAATTACATACTTTTTGAGAGAAGCAAATCAATTTATCCCTTGGCCTTCTCCTTGTAATTTTAAATCTTTCATGGAAATAGTTGGAAAGTGCCTATCACATTCTCCTACTTTCTGATACCAAGTTTTCCCCATAGTTATCACCTTTATTGATGACTCAGGGGCATCATTACCTATATCCCTCACTGTGATTTGATCTATTCTGAGAGCAGAACTCCCTCAAAGTGTCCCAGGGAAGTGTGTCTCTAAGTGAACTAGCTTCCGCCTGCCAGATACTCTATTTTTTTTCTGTTATATACCCGGTTGGAAGTGACTGGTCGTAAAGAGATGGTACCAGGTAGAGCCCTCTGGCAGTGTCATTTTCTGGACACAGAGCAGCCGCGTCTGGAAGACACACTCATCAAAGAGCCTGGTGGTCATAAGTGCAAAGAGAAAACTTGAAAGGGAAAAATTCAGCCCATAAAAGCTCTGTGGCCCATAAAAAGCTAGATGAAAAAACAAGTTCAAAGCAGAGGACCAGGAGCCAAGCCCGGAGAAAGAGCTGCCCCGGTAAGAAGATGCCTGCGCTGCTCCGTCAGGCGGATGAGGAGCCGCAGGGAGCAGCCGTAGGCTTTCCCTCAGCAGCGAGCACTGCTCTCCGCTCTCCTGCCCGCCCCTGTTCCCTTGCTGTTGAGCTCTCCTCACTCTCAGTGCTAATAAATGCTTAATAAATCTGCTATTCCCATTGTCTAATGCTTCATCAAATTCCGTCCCCAACAGAGTGCCTTAAAACAGCATTTCTTACCTTTCTGTCTCACCAGTTTGGGTTGGTAGTCTGGGCTGGCTCAGCTGAATGGTTTTCTGCGTTTCTCCCCAGGGTCACTCATGTGGCCTCAGACACCTAACAGTTTGACTGGGACTGGAGGGTTAACACAGCCCCACTCACACGGCCTGGGCCTTCCTGCCCACTGGAGGCTGTGCCCCTCTCTCTTTAGATGGCATCTTGCCCAGGCTTTTTTCCACAGTGTCTGGAGTGTTCCAGGAAAATTAGAGTGGAAGCTGCAAGGCCTCTTAAGGCTTACACTCCAGAGCTTCATACTTCCACTTCTGCACATTCTGCTCATCACAGTCACAAGTCAGCCAAGATTTCATACCACATTGGAGAACCCACTCCTAATTTTCAGACTTGTCACCTCCAACATTGTAATGTGTGTACTTGCATAGCTATTTCTTGTAATATTGAGTTTCCTGAGAGAAGGAATTGGGCTGTCTTTACCTGCAGCACACAGCAGAAGACCCAGTACCTATTCAGTTCAGTTCAATTCAGTCACTCAGTCGTGTCCGACTCTTTGCAACCTCATGGACTGCAGCACGCCAGGCCTCCCTGTCCATCACCAACTCCCAGAGTTCACCCAAACCCATGTCCATCGAGTCGGTGATGCCATCGAACCATCTCATCCTCTGTCATCCCTTTCTCCTCCTGCCCTAATCTTTCCCAGCATCAGGGTCTTTTCAGATGAGTCAGCTCTTCCCATCAGGTGGCCAAGGTATTGGAGTTTCAGCTTCAACATCAGTCCTTCCAATGAACACCCAGGACTGATCTCCTTTAGGATGGACTGGTTGGATCTCCTTGCAGTCCAAGGGACTCTCAAGAGTCTTCTCCAACATCACAGTTCAAAAGCATCAATTCTTCAGCACTCAGCTTTCTTCACAGTCCAACTCTCACATCCATACATGACCACAGGAAAAACCATAGCCTTGACTAGATGGACCTTAGTCGGCAAAGTAATGTCTCTGCTTTTTAATATGCTGTCTAGATTGGTCATAACTTTCCTTCCAAGGAGTAAGAGTCTTTTAATTTCATGGCTGCAGTCACCATCTGCAGTGATTTTGGAGCCCAGAAAAGTAAAGTCTGACACTGTTTCCACTGTTTCCCCATCTATTTCCCATGAAGTGATGGGATCAGTTGCCATGATCTTTATTTTCTGAATGTTGAGCTTTAGCCAACTTTTTCACTCTCCTCTTTCACTTTCATCAAGAGGCTTTTGAGTTCCTCTTCACTTGCTGCCATAAGGGTGGTGTTATCTGCATATCTGAGATTACTGATACTTCTCCCGGCAATCTTGATTCCAGCTTGTGTTTCTTCCAGTCCAGCGTTTCTCATTGTGTATTCTGCATATAAGTTAAATAAGCAGGGTGATGATATACAGCCTTGACGTGCTCCTTTTCCTATTTGGAACCAGTCTGTTGTTCCATGACCAGTTCTGTTGCCTCCTGACCTACATACAGGTTTCTGAAGAGGCAGGTCAGGTGGTCTGGTATTCCCATCTCTCTCAGAATTTTCCAGTTTATTGTGATCCACACAGTCAAAGGCTTTGACATAGTCAATCAAGCAGAAATAGATGTTTTTCTGGAACTCTCTTGCTTTTTCCATGATCCAGCGGATGTTGGCAATTATTAATGCCTTAGTAAAGAGAAGCTGAACCATTGGCGAGCTCACTGGTTGATAGGTGCATGCAGTGCATGGATGGATACTCTCTTTTGTGTACATCTTATAGCTAGATTCTAAGATTAATGGAATAGTAAATTTAAAAATACAAAGTAAAGTAGAAGCATGTCTTTTTGATATAGAGCAGAAGAAGTTTTTGTACGTTATCAAGCAGTAACTATAGAATGCTGGGTTGTTAGAACCTAGAAACTCATCTGTGTAACAGACTCAGTTCAGTTCAGTCGCTCAGTCATGTCCAACTCTTTGCAGCACACCATGAATTGCAGCACACCAGGCCTCCCTGTCCATCACCAACTCCTGGAGTTCACTCAAACTCACGTCCATTGAGTCGGTAATGCCATCCAGCCATCTCAGCTTCTGTCGTCCCCTTCTCCTCCTGCCCCCAGTCCCTCCCAGCATCAGTCTTTTCCAATGAGTCGACTCTTCACATGAGGTGGCCAAAGTACTGGTTTCCTTAATCAGTTCCCAGGTCATAGTCCCGAGATTATTTCTTCCCTGTGCCGTCACTGTCATCACAAAGGTTGGGCGTCACAGTCTTAGGATCCGTGCCAGTCTCGCGGCATGCGTTCAGTGTCAGATTAGTGGACATTTGTGCCAAAGTAGCAAGGTCTTAACAAGGCAGTCTGTTTGCAAATGCAGCCTCTAATTCCTTTGCTTTAGAAATACTTTAAATAATCTGAAAGGTTCAACTACTACCTAATGTCAGCTAAGATTCAACTGATGGCACTAAAAGAATAATTTGGTATCTCATGGAACTTTAAAAGTCCTATGTCCCAGTTAAGTTGCCTCATAGGTGACTTTTAATGTAATTTTGCCAAGATTCAGCAAGAGCCGCCCTGACTTGCCCCCTTGCTGTGCACTGTCCTGAATGTTGTCAAAGCAGCTGTCACATTTTCCTCTCAGAGTCTGGAGAGGACTGTAATTTGCAAAAACATGTGGACTCCTTCAGGCATGATAGGCTTTACACGTATATAAATGATTATTTTGTCCACTTTGAGTCTTTCAGACACTTTTGTGTAACTGCGGTGTGCAAGTTGGTAAATGCAGATTTCATTAAGAGACCAAAAGAACACATGTGTATGCAGAGGTAGTATTTGCTTAGACGAGAAATCCTTCATGAATGCAAAATGCAGATTTTGTGTGGATTACTGCAAAGAATCATGGAACGAATAATAACTAATCATAGGAGGACATTTGGTGAATATTTCAAAAACCTTTTACCTTGTAGAAGTATATGAGAAAAACAGTTACATATATGAAACAAGTCTTAATATAATACCATAAAAATGAAGTCTTATCAAACATAATACAGAATTAAAAATGAGCTAAGATAAAGCAAGCTCTCCTGACTATGAAAAGAAAATACAGAGAGACAGAAAAGAAATTGAATTTCAGATCTTTGTTTCAAGATAAAAAATGAATTATTATAAAGTAGATCTTATTCATAAGTCTGGCTCTCCTTATTTGGATTTCATATACTGAAAGCAATCATAGGACTGAAGGAAAGTTTATAATAAAAGCCACCTGGGATATCACTTCATAAACCTAGAAAACAACATTAGAAACTGAAATGGGAATAATGAAAATGGCATTTGAAAGGAATGTAAATGGGAGGCAAGGAAAGAATTGTTGAGACACATGAAAGGAAGTCACTACTTCTCTTGAATTCCTATAAATACTAAAAAGTGTTCGTTAAAGGGCCTGGTGCCACAGCGAGCAGGATGGGATCTTTCCCCTGTGCACATGGGCTCCTGCTGTGGTTAGGGGACTCCGTGTTCCTACGCCAGGTACGGCCGTCCTCCTGCTCGACTAAGAGTGCGGCCTGAGAGGCTCCCACGCATCACCAGACCGCAACAGCTGTGCGGTCTGACCGACAGCTGTGTCTGGGTGGAAGAAGTGGGCACAGGGTGCTGGGGGGACGCAGTCCATATGGGCTTTCTCGGCCAAGTGCAAAGCCTGTGGCCTTCCCTGCACAGAGAACATAGTCCTGCAAAGAGTTAACTGTCTGCGGATGGCTCGCTACCTGCGTCGAGGTGCATTCCCCCGTGATTGTTGTGTGAGTTCGTTAGTACCGGGCGCTTTGCAGGCCATAAAAGTCCAAGTGGTCTTGCCGCACCTTGTGTGTTGCAGACATACACAGCCGCTCTCCTTCTTTGCGTGCCTTCAGAGTCTGAATTTAGGTGCCAGTGTGAGGCCGTGTGTGACGCAGTGAGACGTAAACGGCAACGAATGGTGTGGGGGAATCGTTCTGCGCCTTTATAATTGTCATGCGCCTTTATGCAGGAAAGGAAAATAGAATAGCAAAGGTGACGCATATTTTAGTCCTCAGTATAGTCGGTATCCTGGAGCTTAAGCACTGAGCAGAGCTCTATTTCATCCAGGCTCAGGAACAAGATGGCAGAAGTCTGTCCACTCAGGGGCTGCCGAGCTTAAGTTTTGTCAAGATAAAAACAGTCGTTCAAAGGAACCAAAAGGATACTCGGCATTGTAGAATACTGGAAGCATGCGAGCTTCGGAGCAAGACAGATTCCACACTCAGCTACGTGTCCACTATCTCCTTGAGCAAGTTAGTTAATCTCTGCGCCTTGGTTTCTTTATCGGTACAATAGTGTCAGTCGTATCCGACTCTGTGCGACCCCGTGGACTGCAGCCCACGAGGCTCCTCTGTCCATGGGCTTCTCCAGGCAAGAATACTGGAGTGGGCTGCCATGCCCGTCTCCAGAGGATCTTCCCAACTCAGGGATCGAACCCAGGTCTCCCACATTGCAGGGGGATTCTTTACCACCTGAGCTGCCAGGAAGTCTGGTGATGCCTACATTTAAGACAGAGATACCTGCGAGGAGATCCCACCAGCCCATCCTAAAGGAGATCAGCCCTGGGTGTTCATTGGAGGGACTGATGCTGAAGCTGAAACTAAAGTACTTTGGCCACCTGATGTGGAGAGCTTACTCATTGGAAAAGACCCTGATGCTGGGAAAGATTGAGGGCAGGAGGAGAAGGGGACGACAGAGGGTGAGATGGTTGGATGGCATCACCAACTCAATGGACATGGGTTTGGGTGGATTCTCGGAGTTGTTGATGGACAGGTAGGCCTGGCGTGCTGCAGTTCATGGGATTGCAAAGAGTCAGACACAACTGAGCAACTGAACTGAACCGAACTACCTATATTTAAATAGCAGTTAGGGATAATAGGTTAAGCTCCTTGTATCATGCCTGTCACATACGAGGTGCTAAATAAGTAGTCACTCTTATTCTTACCAGGTCAGGAAGTGTGTTTTCTTGATTCAAACTTGTAACTTATAACTAGCCCTCATTCATCAATGTTGGTGTTCACGCTTGTGATGGAAAGGTAGGAAACCCTTCACCAGGACCGTCGAGCATCCCTGTGTGGCGAATTCATCCAGCCAGTTACAGGGGGACAGTGCCTTTAACCATAGCTTACAGAGCGTTACAGTGGAAAGGGCCATACTCTGGCTACCACGTGCTGGACCATGGACCTCCGGCTCCTCCAAGCCACTGCAAGTATCCAAGGGCGCCTCAAGCTTCGTTTGAGACAGAATGATGTATCTGTATATGTCCATATGCAATTCTATTTTACTGTTGTGATTAATGGAATACAAATTTGTTTCAAAACAGTTTTGAATCCTTAGGAGCTTTTTCATTATATTGTATCTTCTTTGTCAGCCATTGTAAAAATACAACTCTCACATCAGGGTAAATGTGGTACAAACAAGTCATAAAATGGTTGCATATTATGTGGAAGACTTACACTCAAGAAAGTCAAGAACTGGTGCTCTCATTCCCGAGGCCCAGGAAGATGATGCGTGGGGTATTCATTTACACGGCTTGTTAAGGAAAACCCTGGTGATAACTCAGGTCTCCAACTCCTGGTCCAGAACCCCTGGCAGAGGAGGTGTTCTCCTTGTTGCTCCTGGAAAAGTCTGAAATTATTTCATTTTCAGATCAGTACTCACAAAGCTGAGTATTGACAGGAAATGAATTGTTTGAAAAAGATTTAAAACAGTACCCGACAAATATAAAACATTCAACAAATGGTTGCTGTTATCTTGATGACTGTTCAGTAAGGAGTGATTCTGTCACTTTCTGTCTGTTGCTCAGAGGAATTAGCTGCCTCCAAGTGTAGCGTAGGTTTTATCATTAGTCACTCAAGCAAGTGGCTTCTTTCTCCTACTGTCAGAACAGGAGAGGGCGGATGTTTTTAAAATCTCCCTTCCAGAAGTCTTACGAGCAGAGGCTCTTGCCATTAGTACTGAGACTAAGTGTGGAGGGCAGGTATCTCTTGGCCTTAACTGTGCATGCTTAGGACAGCTCTGTTTTGTTGTTGAGTTCCCCACTGGGATTTGATATGTTTCTGTGAACTAAAGAGATTTGCGGTATTTACGTTCCGTCAATGTTTTTTCATTTGTCTTCCCCACTGCCCACCATGCCCCAGTTCTTCTTGACCAGACTGTTTCTTTATTAATAGGTTCACTTTTAGATCAGTATTTATTTATAATTTGTAGTAGTCTCTACCAATTTGATATCTAACATCATCATGTGGCCCTCAAGTGATAGTAGAAAGTTATGAATAAGAGATGCTTAGTTCTGACTATTGGAGAAGGCAATGGCACCCCACTCCAGTACTCTTGCCTGGAAAATCCCATGGACGGAGGACCCTGATGGGCTGCAGTCCATGGGGTCGCTGAGAGTCGGGCACAACTGAGTGACTTCACTTTTACTTTCATGCACTGAAGAAGGAAATGGCAACCCACTCCAGTGTTCTTGCCTGGAGAATCCCAGGGATGGGAGAGCCTGGTGGGCTGCCATCTATGGGGTCGCGCAGAGTCGGACACGAGTGAAGCGACTTAGCAGCAGCAACATTTCTGACTATACAGACAGAGGTTCATAACGATAAACCATCCAGATTAGTCACAGTACTTAAAGACAAAGGAAGTTCCCCTTGGGTTTTTCAGGTACATTGAGGACTAAAGCAAGTGTTATCACTGCGTGTTTGTGGTTCTGGGTTTTTTTTCAATATCCCTATTTGTGGTATGAGTTCCCTTTCTAACTATCTAGGAATTGTCTATAAGCTAAAGGAAAGAATATGCCTAGTCCATACTTGCACATATCCAGCTAGGATTCTCTTACAGGGAAGTTGCTGACGGAAAGGAGATGAAAGAGCCAGAGTAAGTGCAGGTATGTGCGCCCCCCACGTCCATTTTGGTGACGGCAGGTGGCTTCCGGGGCCTCCGTGAGCAGCCTCTCCTGCAGCCAGCTCTCAGGGAGCAGTTTCAGGGCCCAGCTCGCCCGCAGCAGCCTCATTAGGGGAGTCAGCAGAGCCTCTGTCTCTCCATGGACAGCCCAGGGCCGCGTTTCTCCAGCACACGCGCAAACTCAGGTGGAGGCAACTCAGCCTCCAGGGCTGACCCTGCTGTGCTGTTGAGAGAAGGTCACCTGGTTTAGAAGAAACTCCCTAGGGTAATCCCTGGACAGCTTTTTAGAAGTTGCGCCTGCACTCCCAGGGGGCACATGTAAAGAACCCGCCTGCCAGTGTAGGAGATGTAAGAGACGCGGGCTCCATCCCTGGGTGGGGAAGGTCCCCTGAGGAGGCCTGGCCACCCACTCCAGTGCTCCTGCTGGAGAATCCTGTGGACAGAGGAGCCTGGCGGGCTGCAGTCCACGGGGTCGCACAGCGTCGGACACGACTGAGCGGCTCAGCAGCAGCAGGCTGATGTTTCCCGCACACTCATACTCAACAGGGCCAGGCCTGCCCGGCCCGGGGAGCCCACCACACCCAGGCCAGGCCGGCTCTCCGTGGCCTGCTCTGGGTGCTCAGCCTGTGCCTGCTCTCTCCCCACTGTCGGAGCAGGCCTGCGCCGTCATCGTGCATTTCTGTGTGCTGTGCCGCCGCGCGCTCAGGCCTGTCTGATTCTGCGCCCCTGTGGACCGCACCTGCCAGGCTCCTCTGTCCACACAGATTCTGTGTGACATCAGTTCGATTATCTACTGGAGTAATTTATGCCAAAATGTGATTTAAAAGTCTCATGTACCTCCCTCCCCACAGGTAGCGTGTTTGCATTTTTGCAGAGGCTTTAAGCAAATGAAGTACCTCAGATCCCGAGGCCTCTAAGTGTCCCACGGGCAGCAGGCCACGGATTTCAGGAGCCTGTGGCTCTCACTGTACCAGCCCGCCGAGCACTGGGGCAGGCCTCAGCAGAGACACACATCACCCCCTCTCCCTCTCACCTGTCTGCACACACGGGAGCAGCGCCTTCCTTCCTGCCCCCCAGAATGCGTGGCACTCAGCGGTTTCTCAAAGGAACAGAAAAAGCACAGTTTAATAATGGGCCTAATGTGCACAGTTCTGCAGCTGGGCCTTCCTTTGGGGCCTCTTCTTTTAGAACTAAGTGCCCCATTAGTGATGGGGGCACAGAGCTCACCGAGGCAGAGGTGGGAAGTGTGGGGCAGGAAGCTGTGAGGGGAAGGGAGGTTGAGGAACGAGGTGGGGAGTGAAGTCACAGGTGCGCCTGAAAATGAGGCATGGAGAGAGATCTTCACCTTCCCATGGATTTTATTCAAAGGAAGAGAAGGGGATTCCGAGGTGGAAAGACGCACCATGGGGTCTGCAGAAGGGTGTGGCTGGTCGCTTCTCTTTTGCCTCATCTCTGGTCCCATCACTGTCGGCTCAGTAGTGGCGGCCGTGTGTGGTCCCCGCTCCATGCTGCCCCGCCTCCCCCTCCCAGTGGACATGCGTCTGTCACTTCAAACCATTTGCTGACTTTCGGCTTCTTCCAAAAACAGGTTTTTCAGGTCCCCCTCCCTTTTCAGAGGGGAGAGTGGAGTGTCACTTTCTTTCTTAAAGGTAATCAACTTTTAACTCTCGGATTGTTTAAAATTCGGAAGCTGTAGCCACTGGCTGCGGATTATGGGGTGTGTAATGGGATTGCGTTCTGGAAGAGACGTGCGAGGCGTGTTGAGAGGCATGATGGCAGGGGGCCAGCATGGCAGGCTCTGAGGCCGGACCTCAGTAGCCCCCCCACTGACCCTGCAGCCCTAGGCCACTTCACCCTCCAGCCTTCAGGTTCATCTCCTGTATAAAGACAGAGGTCATCAGTACCGTAACCAGAAGAATTAAGTGGCTTTTATGAAAGGAGCTTAACATAGTCCCTGACATTTTAGCAAATGCCACATAAATTGTTGCTGTTAGGAGAACTAAATTCAATGGCTTCTGTGTTTATATAAATAGAAAGGTGGTCAAACAGTTATTCCAGTTAGAAGGGAGAAGAAGGCAGTAATTCTCCAATACACAGTTTTTGCGACTAAAATTCAAGTCTCACTGCTGTTTTCCAATTGCTGTGCTAAACAGTTTACATAATTTTCACAACAGTCTTTGGCAGATACTTCCTACTTTACAGATGAGAAAACTGAGGCTAAGCGTAAGTAAATTTCTAAAGGTCCAAGAGCTGGGGAATCACCGATGCAATGTTTCAGAGTTGCTGCTTTCAGCTACTCCTCTATAATGCTCTCCAAGTGTGCTTGCAGCCATCACTGACACATATGCTGTGCAGAAGTAAGATAGGAGAATCCTGTTCTTTAGCAGAGCATAATGAGGCACATGAAGTCGGCTTCCTTTATCCCCCGCCCCGGGTTATGGCTTTCCGCCCTGTGTTAGAATGAGGAGATCTCAGCCTGGCAAGTGCCGAGAGTTATTTGTGACTCAGTTTTATCCAGACCGGGGCCTTCCCTGGTGGCTCAGTGGTAAAGAATCTCCCGGCCAATGCAAGAGATGTGGGTTCAGTCCCTGGGTCAGGAAGATCCTCTGGAGAAGGGAATGGCAACCTACTCCAATATTCTTGCCTGGGAAATCCTATGAACAGAGGAGCCTGGCGGGCTGTAGTCCCTGGGGTCGCAAAGAGTTGGACGGCTTAGCAACTAAACAGTAACAATTATCCAGACCTAGTGGGAAAAGAAGCAAATATTTCTTAACTCCTTTCCTACTGAGGGATTAATCTTAGCTGCAAGCAGCGAATGGCATTTGGGATAAAGCAGCCGGCAAAGGAGAACACTGGCCCAGCCTTCTGGTTGTCCCTGGTTCATCACAGTATTTGCTCTGAGAGGCAGCATCGCTCCAGAGCAAGCTGCTCACTGTTGTAATTTCCAGAGAGAGCAAAGAAAATGTGCTCATCTCCAGTGCCTGCTGGCACCGGATTTCCCGTAAATGTTCTCTGTGCCCATTTCATCCTAATTAGCCTGTCTCATACTGTGTACAGCTTATAAGAGACCCTTGGTATACAGTTAAAAGTTTGAATCTTTAAGTAAGATTATGCAGCAGACCTAAGTGGAACAGCTCCGTGTCCTTTGGGCAGCCAGTAGCATTCACTGCGCTGTTCCTCTGCACCCGGTAAGATCAAGTTATCTCCCATCATTTCAGTTCCGTCGCTCAGTCATTTCCGACTCTTTGTGACCCCATGGACTGCAGCATGCCAGGCCTCCCTGTCCATCACCAACTCCAGGAGTTTACTCAGACTCATGTCCATTGAGTGGGTGATGCCATCCAGCCATCTCATCCTCTGTCGTCCCCTTCTCCTCCCGCTTCAGTCTTCCCCAGCATCACAGTTACCTTCTGTGAACACCACGCCAGCCTGTTAGGAGATTCCCCATCCCTGAATTCCTGTAGGATTTGCAGTCGGTGGCACACTGGCTCACGTTGACTTGCTCTCCTGCAGTTTCAGGTGGGGAGAGGCAGGGAGCATTAGTCTCCTGCCGTGTCTGACTTGGGGCGAGGCAGCTGGGAGCTAAATAAAGAAATGAACGGAGAGGAGAGAAGGGACAGAGGTGTGTGTCTGCCTTATCTCCCAAATTAGATTGTCAGCTTCTCAGCCCAAAGACTGCATCTGTGGTTCCTATCTCCTTTAATACTTTTTAGACTATTAGGCAAAGGGTGAGGATGCAGTGCATGCTTATTGCCTGAAGGCCTGAGG
Source organism: Ovis canadensis (assembly GCF_042477335.2). Taxonomy (NCBI): domain Eukaryota; kingdom Metazoa; phylum Chordata; class Mammalia; order Artiodactyla; family Bovidae; genus Ovis; species Ovis canadensis. The sequence goes on from NC_091249.1 coordinate 120,786,359, forward strand.
TTTTATTTTAATTCATAGAGTATGCCCAAAGATACCATTTCCATGCACTTGAACTTCGTGCAGCCCACAACATTGAGTTGAAGGTATCTCTAAATTAGTTTTAGCTTCATCCCTCATAGAACTGAAATCCTCATTTCAGAGGACGGAGCCCACGCCGGCGCTGCAGTGAAGACAGTGTATGTCGTTGTGCAGCACAGGCCTTATTCTGAGGAAAGGTCCAACACCGAAACCCTGTACATGCCTAAACAGCCACGCTGAATGGCAGCTCATTCCGACCGAGAGAAATGGCGTTTGGCCCTGAGGGGCGTCGCCCGGTCCCCTGGCCAGGACTGGGAGGTTCGCGCTGCGGTCCATCGTACCTCTGTCCGGTCAGGTGACCACACGTCTGTGATCCATTTCAGGACCTGCTATTCTGCTCCAGTGATCTGTAATATATCTGTCCTACTTAACTGTATTGATGATGATATCTTTCTAGTGATATTTAGAATCAGGTTAGGTGAGTCCTTCAGCTTTATGCTTCTTCAAGTTGCTTTGATTATTCTAGAACTTTGCATTTCCAGATCTAGTTTTTAAAAAACATTTACAGTAGTATAGTTGATTTATAATGTTGCATAAGTTTCAGGTTTACAGCAAAGTGATTCAGTTATACATATACATATAGCTACTCTTTTTTTTGATTCTTTTCCCAAGGACAGTCAAATAAGTCACAGAGCTGTTTTTCATTCAGGCCATCTAGGCCATAGGTAGGTCGTGGCATTCCTAAGCACACAGAATGTACTTTTATAGAAAAGTTCCTTCCTACAGATTAGAACGAACCAGTATTTTACTACCACTCACTTTGTCTAACAACAAACCAGAGTCCCTCACTCTTCCACAGAACTGGGAAGCGAGTCAGTGATTTAATTTTAACCTTGGGCTTCTAAGCTTCTCCATTGTGAAACTAGATCTAATAAATAAAGCTAATCTTACCAAGTTAGTAAGGTAGAAGATGCCACATTCCTTTCTGAACGTCTTCAGGTGCTGTTGCCCAAGTTTCCTACAAAGATGTACAAGGCTAATTTAACTCCATGAAGAAATACCATATTACCAGTCAGCTAATGCTCAAGTCAGTGCTCAAGGTACTTCCTATGTTACAAGACCAACTATATAAATTAGACTACAATTTTTCAGAAGTCTTGGCTCATGTTGGATATGTAGAAGTGCATTCCAAAGATAAATATATAAAACCATTTGTTGATTGTTCCTCAGGAGGAAAGAATTACAAAGGAAAGCACAGAACAGACAACCTACCTTCAGCAGGGATCACTCCTGGAATAAAGCAGTGTGTGTGCGCTCAGCAGACGTCTGCTGAGCGCCTCCTAGGGCCCAGTGCTGTTCTGGGCACTGGGGTGTAGCTCTGAACAGCACACCACCTCTTCACAAAGGCTTCCCACCAGCAATGCCCACCTCCCCTTCCTGCATTAGTCTGCCCTCTATACACGAGTATTACTGTCTGCACAAGTTAGAGGGGAAACCCCTGTGACCTGAGAGGCTCTCTAGTCACCTCCTCATTTCTCTATATGCCTTTATAGAAACCTGACTCAGAGCGGCTAACCCTCCCTGTCTCCACTTCTTTCTTTCATCCTCTTCAAACACGCGCCGGTCACGCCATCCCTACCGCTCCAGAGACTACACTTGTCAGTCTCATTAGACCCCACGTTGCTGAATCTCGTGGCCAGCTCATCATCCCCGCCTCGCTTGTCCTCTTAGTAGTAGCTGACAGTTACTGTCTGATTCCTCCTCGAAAAGCCTTCCTCAGTTGCCTTCCAGGACACCAGCTCCCCTGTTGGTCCCCCCCCGCCTCACTTGCTCCTCCTCAGCCTTCTGTCTTCAGTCCCTCTCTAGATCACAGAGTGCTCTGGAGCGCAGTCCTTGAATCCTCCTTCCTCTCTACACGCACTCTCTAGGTGAAAGCATTCTCTAATCCCATAACCTCAAGTGTCACCTGAAAGTGGACAGCTCCACGACCTCTCTTCTGACCTCCAGACTAATACACCCAACTGCCTGCCCAACAGCTCAGACTCCGTATGTCCAAAACCAGGCTCCCCACCTGCAGTAGGAGTTAGTTTTGACTGCACGTAACACAAACACACATATATCCCAAAAAAAGAAAAATGGAAGAAACAAAAATTGCTTAAATGACATAGGAATTTCTCTCACACATTTAAAAGAAAAAATCTAGACATACAAAGATCAGCAGTCCAGATTGTATGTGGCAGGCACACTTGTCATTAGGGACCTGGGCCCCTTGTCTCGTTACTTCTTCAGCTTTAGTGTGCTTCCTATTTTCGTTGGTGGGAGAGAGAAATGTAATGGTCCTTCCCCTCTAAAAGAAAGTTACTAGAAATCCTAGACAACTCTTCTGCTTGCAGCTTATTGGCCAGAACTTAGATCATGGCCAAATCTCCCTGCAGGGGAAGTTGGGACAAATAGCAGTTTTTAGCTGAATGACAATATATTCAGCTAAAAAAGGTGGGGGGAGCGGCAGAGGGGAAGCTAAAAAAGAGGATTAAATGGACAGTAGGGAGCAGCTAGCTGTGTCTGCCATGCTCTGAATCTGGTTCTCCCCCAGTTCCCCGTTGCCTTGTCAGCCACATTCTCCCAGTTGCTTAGGCCAAACGCCTTGGGTCAGCCACGGCTCTTTTTCTCTCCCAGTCTACATCCAATGCACCAGCAAGTCCTCCTGATTGTACTTTCAGAATAGATCCTGAATCTGATAGCTCTGACCACCTCCACCACTTGCATCTTAGTGCAGGCTGTCATCGCCTCTTCTAGACTTCGCAGATAAGCTGTTTAACTGGGCTCTCTGGTTCTGCCAGTCTACTCTCCACATGTAGCATATCATCCTTCAAAACCTAAGTCACGCTGTGCCAGTCCTGTGTGCAGAACCCCGCCTACCTCCTAGCTGATAAAATCCAAGGGGCTTAGTATTAAAAAGCCATGCATCATTTGGTCCTGGCTCACTCTGATTAAATCTGTCTTCTCGCTTACTCATTCCACTCCAGCTCTGCTGGCTTCCTTGACATTCTTTGAATATACCAAGTATGGGCCAATTTTAGGGCCTTTGTATCTATAAATACTATTCTTTCTACCCTGAATGCTCTTCACCTAGATATCCCCATGGCTTGCTCCTTAGCTTCTTTCAGGTCTTTGATCAAATATCACATTATCAAAGAGACCTTTCCCAACAACCTATCTAAAATAGGATTCCCTCTTGAAAATCTTTTTCCCTTTATATAGCTCTTTTTCTCCACACTCAACACTGTTTGACCTTCCTTCTGATACTCTGTGTGTGTGCATGCTCATACACTTTACTTATCTGTCTGTATATAAATACCTATATCACATACATGAATCTGATTACTGGTTGTCTCCCCGCTATAACTAGAGTGCAGACTTGGTCTCTTGTTAACCACCACCCTTCTATCAGTTAAGGGAGGTCAGGATAGAGTTATCTGACAGGGAAATGTAATGGGTACTTCCCTTTTCTTTTAAAGAAACTAAATAGTTCTTCTGCTTATATCTCATTGGCCAGTATTTAGATTATGGCTGGAGCTAGCTGCAGGGGAGGTTGGCAAGTCTCACAGAAGTCTCATTTGAGCTAAGAATGAATGAAGAGGAGCGAGCTATGCAAAAGTCTAGAAGGCGAGTACTCCAGGCAAAGGGAATAGCGAAGTGCAAAGCCCTGCTGTGGAAATAAGCTTGTCATGTAGAGGGGGTTTGTCCTGTGTTTGGGGACAAAACAAAGTGGAGTGTGGCTGGAATAAGCAATTATGGAGACACCGGAGCACGATAGAGGCTTCCCAGGTGGCGCTGGTGGTGAAGAACCCCCTGCCAAAGCAGGAAATGAAAGAGACTCAGGTTCGATCCCTGGGTCGGGAATATCCCCTGGATGAGGGCATGGCAACCCACTCCAGTATTCTTGCCTGGGAAATTCCATGGACAGAGGAGCCTGGTGGGCTAAAGTCCATGGGGTCGCAAGGAGTCAGACACAAATGAAGCAACTTAGTCAATTTAGTACACACGCAGAACAAGGTGAGAGAGGCAGGGCAGATCACCAGGGAGGGTTTTGTGTATCCCAGATACAAAAAGGGAAAAGAGGAAAAGAAAGACATCAGCCTCTTTGGCACCTCAGCCATTCTCCAACCTTTGGGGAATTCCAGGGGTGCACTGCCAAAGGCGCATGCAGCTATTTAAGTAACTGGAAGTAAGAAAATGTAAACGTTCAGTTTCCCCATCGCACCCGTCACACTGCATGTGTTGAGTAGTCACGTGGTCCGTGCTGCCTGCCAGCCAGCACACACAGGCCCGCGGGGCCGCATGCGCCCTTGTCCCAGAAAGTTCTGTTAGTGCAGCTCTGGGACAGCCAGTCAGAGAGGCGTGATACCGAGTCTGCCTAGTCTCTCCTGTGGCTTCTCTCTCAACCCTAGAATCAGCGCTTTCTGTTTCAGTGGAAATGACGCCTGTGGCGCCTAGATTAGCATGCGGCCCGCCGCATGCACACGTGTTCTCGTGGTGATGTTTACCTGTGACAGAAAGAAAGACTGGAAACTCATATGCATTCTTAACCTCATTGCGAGCACACTGCAGATGTGCAATGCGAAATGTGTAAGTCATCAATGTGAACGGCGTTTTCTGTGTCTTATTGTGACCTAGGGATCTTGCTGCAAGAAACTGCCTGGTAGGTGAGAATAACGTGCTGAAAATCAGTGACTTTGGAATGTCTCGTCAAGAGGACGGTGGTGTGTATTCATCTTCTGGCCTGAAGCAGATCCCCATTAAGTGGACGGCACCAGAAGCGCTTAATTATGGTAAGAAGAGACCCTTCCTTTCTGGTGGTCAAAGTGGACTCCGTCAGCATGAAACAGTCACGGGCAGGGGCCCAGGGCAGAGCAGAGGACAAGCAAGAATCAGCTGAGGGGCAGCACACGGGGTGTGTGTGAGTTCAGACTTTGCACCCTTGTGGACAGACTTAATTCAGCAATTTTATTGATCAGATTTCTGTGTGTAAGATTGCTAGATTTAAAAGATGGTAGAGTTACAAGCACTGTTAAGTGTGAGTGTGCATCTGAAAGTTTCTATTGTGATCCAAGAAAAAGATTATTTCTATTTTAATAGTCAGATTGGACCCAGAGTCAAAGTGTTGTGTGGCTCTGGACCATTTCCTTTGAATGCCTTATATTTGGTCCAATAACCTCATCTGATGTTAGGTTCCTAAAATACTAAGTCTGTAGTTTCTCACTCTGAAAAACTGACATGGTTTCTTAGCATCTCAGTCTCTGGAACTTGTATAAATCTTTTGGGAAGAGAGAGATGGAATCTGTGTGTATACATATCTGAATCACTTTGCGAGGACATTTTGACTCACCTACCCTCCAACATAAAATAAAAATCAAATTTAAAACATATCATAAAATTATTCTTTGTTAATTTGAAGTGAAAAGTACTTCATCATGAAAAATTAATATAAAGTATTTACAAAAGTCTAAATTAAAGACAGGTAATTTAAAAAAAGCTTTGAGGCGAAATTCATGTGATGTAAACCTGACTGCTGTAAAGTGAGCAGTTCAGGGGCATTTAGTGCCTTCACAGAGCTGCACGAGTACTGCCTCTGTCTAGTTCTACAACATCTTCCTCACTCCGGAATAAAGCCTTACACCCGTATTGAGAAGTTACTCCCCCAACCGCTGGCAACCTCAGACCTGCTTTTGGTTGCTATGTATATACCTATTCTGCCTATTTCATATAAGTGGAATCTTATAATATGTGACCATTGGTATGGGACTTCTTTCACCTAGCAAAATAAGGTTTTCAAGGTTCAACCATGTTATATAGCATGTATCATTATTTTGCTCCTTTTTATAGCTCAGTAATATTCTATTATATGTATCTACCACAATTTATTTATCCGTTCATCCATTGATTTGTATTTGAGTGGTGTTTACCTTTTGGCAGTTGTGAATAGTACTGCTTTAAACATCTGTATACTAGGATTTATTTGTGTGCCTATTTTCAGTTAATTCTGAGTACACACTAGGGAATATGGTAATTCTGTGCTTAAGTGTTTGAGGAACCCCCGAATGTTTTCCAGATCAAGCTTTGGAATATAATTGTTTTGGAAACGACTTGGGATGGATCCAGACACCACAACCTGCTTTGCATTTTGCATGTCAGCAATGCTGTGGAATAGATTTGTGCAGGTAGTTGTCATTGTAAGAAGTTGGCTAAGCTGTTCTAGTTTCCAGCAATGTAGTTTCTTAACTTAATACTTCAGGGATACTAAGCCTCACCCTTAGTCTGTCTTCCCGCGTGCTGGCAAGCTTTGAGGAGTCCCACCACTCCTCAGAATCCGCAGAACATGGCAGCCCTGCTGCTTTCCACAGCGGTTCTTCTCTGGGGCGGCCATTACTCTGAGGCTGTATTCCTAAGGAGAGCAACCACAAGATGAAAGAAAGGACTGTAATCTTTTTTTAAATGGAGACATTTTCTTAGATAATGAAACATTGCTAAGCACCTTCTTGTTGATTCTTACAGCAGCCCTATAAGGGAGCCAGTGCTGGACTAGGGAGCCTTAAATACTTATCAGTAAAATCCACTCTCTAGAATGTGTTCTTAATCCTGTTTGCCAGATTCTCTATATTACATGGCCTTTAAAATCTCTCTTACTGCTAAGCAATTATGCCAGTAAAATTCTGCCTTTTAATCAGAGCATATTTTAGTTGAATTTCAAGCTGACTAAAGTATTTACCAAATACTTTAATTCAAAATTCTAATTCCAATATCTGTAAGAGCCAGACCTAAATTTAGCATGTCATAGAATAAAGACATGTTTCCCCGGTGGCTCAGATGGTAAAGAATCTGTGTGTAATGCTGGAGACCTGGGTTTGATGCCTGGGTCGGGAAGATCCCCTGGAGAAGGGCATGGCAACCCACTCCAGTATTCTTGCCTGGAGAATCCCATGGACAGAGGAGCCTGGCAGGCTGCAGTCCACAGGGTCACAGAGAGGCAGCCAGGACCGAGCAACTAAGCACAGCACACATGAAGGTCATTGGCGGGCCGTGAGGGGCTGCTTTCAGCAGGCTTTCATGTTAACTTCACAAAGCGCTGAACAACACACCCTCTCATCACAACCTGAAAGTGGCTGAAAGACATAGACCTGAGTCTTTAAGACACCATACAACTCCTAGAAAAGATCATAGAAAAAACAGTCTCTGACATAAGGCATACCAGTGTTTTCTAAGGCCAGTCTCCCAAGGCAATAGAAATAAAAAGGAAATAAGCAAAGGGGACCTAATCAAACTTACAAGCTCTTGCACAGCAAAGGAACCTAAAAACAACACGAGAACACAACCCACAGAAGGGCAAGAAATATTTGGAAGTGATGCGATTAACAAAGGCTTCATTTCTAAAGTATGCAAGCAGTTCATACAACTCAACAACAAATAAACAACCCAATAGACATTTCTCCAAAGAAAAACAAATGACCAACAGGCACATGAGAGGATGCTCAGCATCACTAATTATCAGAGAAATGCAAATCAAAGCTGCAGTGGGGTGCCACCTCACAGCAGTCAGAATGGCCATTGTTAAGTATACAAGTCATTGCGGGAGAGGGTGTGGAGACAAGGGAGGCCACTGTTGGTGGGAACGTAACTGGGTGACCCACTGCAGAAAACAAGACGGGGCTCCTCAGAAGACCAAGCGCAGCGTCACCACATGGTCCAGCCAGCCGGCGCCTGGGCACATGCCCAGGCAACACTCTAACTCAGAAAGAGGCGTGCACCCCTGTGTTCACAGCAGTCGGGTCAGGGAAGCAGGCTGAGCCCATCGCAGGTGGTGGACACGGATGACAGCTGGCTCCCGGGCACACACCCAGGCAACACTCTAACTGAGAAAGATGCACACGCCCCTGCGTTCACAGCAGCAGGACAGGGAAGCAGGCTGAGCCCATCGCAGGCAGGTGGACACAGAAGACGCGGTCCATGCACACAGTGGGCTGAAAGAGAATGGAATGACGCTGTTTCCATGACATGGGTGCAACTGGAGACTGTCATACCAAGTGAAGTAAGAAAGAGAAAGGCAGTGCCGGGGTCCAGCCCCGGTTGGATCCAGGGTATCTTCAGGGTGATGGCGTCGGTGACTGAGATTTAAAGATAAGGAAAGAATGAGAGTGAATACTATAGTGGAGAAAATAGAGGAGAAAAGAGGCTGATGTTCCTTGGTTTATACAGAAAATCAATAACGTCTTGAGACAAGAGACTTGCACTATCTACGTAGGCCACAGGCACCCTCCTGGTCTCCCAAGGGAGAAAAGACATGGGGCACCTTCACGTTCAGGTCTTAGAAGCCCAGGCAAATGAGTAGACACAGCAGACCTCTGTGGTCCAGATGGGAACTAGCCTGAAAGAAGAGTAAGAAAGAGAAAGGAAGAAAGACACTGGGAGACCAAGCTTCTTCAGTGAGTGAGGCCCATCACTTTATTTTCAGAGAGAGCTTTTATACCCTGAGTTGTACATACAGCAAGGTGAAAAATGCAGAGTCAACTCAACATTCCATCAGTATTAACTTTTATCGCTACCAGGTTCTTTCCTGCAAGAGTCTTATTTTTTTGTACATTATCTTCTGGCCCAGAGGCCTGTTGATATTTTATGACCCCTTTTTGATAAAGGTTGGTCAGCCAGAACAATAATTTTCCCTTAAAGTGTTTCTTCTTAAATTCCTAGCCTGTGTCACCCTTAAAGTACAGAGTTACATTTTTATGGAGCAAAGATTCAGCAGGTTACAGCAAAGAAAGAACTTATTAACTCAAAGTCTAATGTTGCTAATGCTAAGGCTACTGCTTGTTTTTTCTACATCTTGACTATATGCACTCCCAGAAACATAATGGATAAGGGATGTGAGAACTTGGCAGCAAGCATTGGCTCAACAGTGTTGCAAGAATCTGGATAAACCTGCCAAGTAAACTAGAATGCTAACAGGGGGTTTGAATTGAAACACTCTTATCTTGTCCAGTATATTTATTAGCTAGAGCCCTAAGTTGATTTTTTCCAGAAAAAGGTGGTCGCGGATAGCCCCCTGTTAATGTCAGAAGAGTTGGTGAAAGGCATAAAATAGTAAGACAGACAGATTCTGATTTGGGGGTAGATGCTCGAGCAGGTCCAGGGGGTCCCTCGAGTCCTGATCCGCCTTGCTCGTCAGGTCTCTCCACATGACCTTGTCATGGGTGGGATCGGCCCAGGGAGTCCCTCGAGTCCTGCATGACCTTGTCATGGGTGGGATCTCCTGTGCTGGCTCCCGGCAAGGCACCATAGACACCACGTACATGCAGAATCTAAAGCATGGCACAAATGAACCTGACTGTTAAACAGAGTCACAGACACACAGAACCAGCCGGCAGTGGCCAAGCAGGAGGGGCTGGGGTTAGCAGGTATGAGCTTTCATGTACAGAATGGAGAAACAGGGCCCCACTTTATATGTTTATATACAGAGAATATTCAGTGTCCTAGGATCAACCATAAGGGAAAAGAATATTTTTTTAAAATGTGTGTACGTGTATAACTGAATCATCTTGCTGTACAGCAGAAATTAATACTGTAAGTCAACTATACCTCAATAAAAATATTGATAAAAAAATTTTTAATGCAGAACAGTTTAGCTGAGGGAGAGATTTCTAACAGGATGAGAAGGAAGTCAGGAGTGTTTATTACCCAAACCAGTGAGGGAGTTACTGAGTGTGTGCTTGTCGCGAGCGGCATTAGGCATTACTGACATAATGGAGGCACGGCACCAGCCCTCTCTCCTGATTGTGTAGGCATGGACCCGGAATGAAGGAGTTAGCTCTTGTGATTCTGACTTGTTCTTTCCTTTCTTTGGTTGAGTTGGCTGGAAAGAATATTAAGGTGCTTATTGTTCCTAAGAGAAGTGTGAGAAAGCACAAAGCCTTCTGCAGTTGTGCCCAGAAAATAATCTATAAAGTAACCATTGACATTTGTTCAAGGATTTTTGCAAAGAATGTTCCAGGATGAGCATGTAGGCCGCAGCTTGAGGCCACGGGAAGGATTGTTATCTGAGACCTGTTTTTGAGGGAAATGTTTATGGCAAAGGAAGTTTGCTGAGCTTCAGCTCAGTTCAGTCGCTCAGTTGTGTCTGACTCTGTGACCCCATGAATCACAGCACGCCAGGCCTCCCTGTCCATCACCAACTCTTAGGGTTTAGGAATAATTAAGAATACTAGAAGCCTTTTTAGGAGATAGTGAGCTTAGGATACTAGGGGCAAGCAGGATTAGAAAGATAAGAAATAAACTGAGGAATGCAGTATGCAGCCCAGAATAAGCATGCAGTGTAATCACAAGGAAACACGATTCTGGGAGAATCGCTGCAGCAGGAGCTCTGTTTGAAGGGCAACAAGGAGACAATAATCTGTGTGAGAGGGAACTGAAAATGTCAAACCTCTGACCTAATGCTTTTGTCAAAGGATAGAAGAAGACCTGAGGCTTGACATAAACGTGTAGTCCCGCGCCCCGAGTCGGAGGCTGCATCGTTCCCCGCCGACACCGCTCATCCCATCAGGCTGGTCCGCTGGCTGCTGGAGCTGGACTCCACGATGCTCACACGTCTCAGCAAACCTGAGACACGTTTCAGTTCTCCAAGAATAGAATTACTGAAGATTGGCTCTAAATCCTAGCATTTTTTAACAAGAGAAAACATACTTTATGAAAGTCTTATTTATTGTTCTACATGGAGATGTAATTTAAAGCATGGCTGCTGTAATTAATACTATATTGTATATCTGAATGTTGCTAAAAGAGTAGATCCTTAAAGTTCTCATCACAAGAAAAAAATTTTTTGTGACAGTGGATGATAGTGTTAACTAGACTTACTGTGATTATTTTGCAATAGATACAAATAGTGAGTCATCATGCTGTACAACTGAAACTCATATGTTATATGTCAATTATACCTCAATAAGAAATACTAATTAATTCCTTAAAATAATCCAGTTAAAACCAGATTCAAAAGTCAGGTCACAGAGTTAGGTTATAAGCTTTCACTTCCAGAGTGTGATTTTGGTTTACAGCACAAGTGGCCCTTCTTGACCTCTTCCCAGATATCGTCTAACAAAAAGGCATTGAGTTCTCTGGGCTGTACACGTCTTTGAAGAGTTAACTAGTCTAAACTAGTGGCCATTGAATAATTTTCATAAAAAGCTTTAAATCATTGGATGTCAGGCATGAAAAAAGTTGATGTACAGACAAGGCAACTAATCGACTCACATAGTGAATGTCCATAATTATTGTCTAGTAAGAAGGAAACTAATTCACACAGCTGGAGATGATGATCCCCCAGAACGCTCCAATCTCTGACGTCAGAGCAGTTAGCATAGCACTATTGTGCTATTTCCTTGTACTGTTTGCAAGAAAGAGAAAAAGGCCATCCTACCCAAATTAACAAGACATTTTTAGAGGCTAGGCATTTGTAAATCAGGGCATTTATAAATCAGGCATTTATAAGGCAGAAGTATGTTGGAAAATGTTGGAAATTCATAGCCTTTTTGCTTCCGCTCCTTGATGTCACATTCATTCCAGAAGGTATCTTTGTTTGGCTTTTATCTCTGTGTTTGTCTAGAAGATTATCACGGGAAAAACAAAACCAAGAGCTTAGCTTATGTAATTCAGTAAAACAGGTGCACCAAGATATTTTGACAAAACAAGGCACCATGTAATTTAAAGAAGTTGTTTTTATCAGTGAGCTGTTAATTTCTACTCTATTCAAAACACATAAAAATGAATTTTCCATAAATGAAACTGTCAGTGGAGAAAATGAGACCTTTAGGCATGTAAGAATATCTGTCAACAGTGAAGAGTAAAAAAACTAAAGTTAAGAAACTTTCCTTGCTTCTCTAACTTTGTAATTTCAGTAGAAAGAAATTGAATGCAGGCAGAAAACAAAATTACATAACTCCCAGCTTATTTAATCTCCTAGGCATTGATGCATACAAATTTATATCTTTTTTATATAAACCATCCAGCTCATTTAGAGGCCACAGAGAGAGTAAGCTTGCACAGTGAGTGAGTGTGTGTTCTTGGTGGGGAAATGTGATTTGGAAGGTGGTTTGGTTAAACTAACAACCTGAAGACTGTTCATTTAATTGGTGTATTACTCCTCCTGGAAAGCAAAACGAGGCAAGAGAGTAAGATCACTAATTGTTGAGTCCCTGGTAAGTTCAAACATGTGACTGACACAGACATACACAATCAGAAATTGTCACCTGCTCACCCAGTGCGCTGGCTGTGATTTGTCCGCCCTCCAGGGAGATACAGTTCTGAGAGTGACGTGTGGAGCTTCGGCATCCTGCTCTGGGAGACCTTCAGCCTGGGGGTCTGCCCCTACCCTGGAATGACAAACCAGCAGGCCCGGGAACAGGTGGAAAGAGGTGAGTTCAAGACACAGGGTAGCAGTGTTCACGGCTGACACCGGGGCAGGCTGAGGCTGCGTCTGCTTTTCCCAGACAGAGGAAGGCGATGCTGTTTGGGTACGTGATAGACACAAGTGTGTGTGTGTTTAGTCACTCAGACATGTCTGACTCTGTGACCCCATGGACTGTGGCCCACCAGGCTCCTCTGTCCATGGGATTTCAAAGGCAAGAATACTGGTTGGGTTGCTGTTTCCTTCTCCAGGGGATCTTTGCAACCCAGGGATCGAAGCCAGGTCTCCTGCTTGGCAGGTGGATTCTTTTATCACAAGCTGTCAGCAAAGCCCAATCAAAAAGGTGTTGGTACATCTGCACACAACAAAAACCAATGACAAAGCCTTGGAAACATCCCAGCACCTTGGAAACAGAAGGCTCTAGGCTCTTCTTCCACTGCCTCTGCCTAGCACAACATCTGCAAGGCTGTGCCGTTCACTCTTTTCCAGGGAAACAGTTAAGAGGCTCAGGAACAGTACCTGTTTTTTATTCTGTGCCAAATAAACACCGTTAATGTCCCTACTAATTGAAAGGTAGTTAGACTCCAGAAAGAAGTTGACAGTCTTGTAACAGTTCTGAAGAAACCCGGTGGTATTCTCAGACCAAAGGCAGGCCTGAGCATGCGATGCTGACACCCTCGCGTGGACCTGTGTGTCCACGGCTTCCAACAAATGCCAGCGCCCTAGCTTCAGGCCCCCCCACGGGGGCATGGTTGTAGGGTTGGGGGCAGGAGGGTGGCTTGACAGCATCCTTCCTAACCCTGAGGACATGCGGACAGGCACACGCATCCCACCCAGCACCCTGCTGGGACACTGCCTGGTGACTGTGAATTAAAGACTCTTCTCAGCTGTAAAGCAATATGACTTGTATTCATGCTTATTTCACTTTTGAGGTAATGTTTCTAAATCCTCATCCTCTCTTCACCTTCAGAAACCTGAGCTGAAGAGGTGGTTTAAAAAAAAGAAAAAAACTGCCCACAGCATCTAAAAGCTAATACTTGGAGCAGCTAAAACGTACGCTTGTGTGCGCTGTTTCCCACATCAGGCTTTGTTCATTTGTCACAAACACAAAATGGGTTCCTGGCACTAGAAGTAATGCTGTTGCTCTGTAATATTAAAACCTGCATTACTTACAGAAAAAAAAAAAAAAAAAACCAGCCTGCCCTAAAATGGCATTTTTGTTTCTGTTAACCGACAACATAGGGTACTGCAAACTGCGCGATGCCCTGTGTGAACAGTGATGTCTGGTTATCCCCATCCTAAATTCTTTGTCCTTCCCTTGTGTCTTCAGGATACCGGATGTCAGCCCCTCAGCACTGCCCAGAGGACATATTTAAAATCATGATGAAGTGCTGGGATTATAAACCCGAAAACCGCCCCAAGTTCAGTGAACTTCAGAAAGAGCTCGCGGCCATCAAGAAGAAGATCACGTAGTGACGGAGCCGCGTGGACGCGGCCTCTCCTCCCGCAGAGTAATACTGTTCTCCTTGTTAACCATGAGTGTATACCGTGTTGTGTGCAACCGTCTTCTAAGGTTACTTTTTTATTAACTGTTTTTTAAAATATGTGCTGTTTAAGAAAAAAAAAAAGGCATTGAAGCAGCAGTCCTTGCACGGGCGTGCCTAGCTCAGCCCCGCAGGAGCAGACAGGCACGGGCTCTTGCGTGCGGGGAGCCCGCCTGTCTTGCCCGCACCGGGAGCTCTGGCGCTCTGCAGGGCCGCTTTCCTTCAGGCCCGGCTCCCCGCTGCCGCCCCGGCCGCGGACCCCGCCCCGGCCGCGGACCCCGCTCCGTCCGTCCGTGCGCCGCCCGGCACGCCGTGTCTGCGAGGCATGTCCCGACCAAAGTCAGCTTTCTGCGCCGCCAGGGCGGGAGCGTGTTGGTAAATATCACTTCACACTGAGAACTGTTCAGACCTCCCAGGGGGTTTGTCTCCTTTCTCGCCAGAAATAAGCATAAGAACCCTCCCATTTCTGTCCTCCCAGTAAGGCTGTGGTTTTCCTCCTTTTTGTCGGAGATGGTGGCTGGAGTCCCCTCACAGAGCTGGCAGTTGAGGCCGCGGCTTTTAGAGGCCGTTTTGGACGGCTGTGACCTGTGGCAGAGTCACGCCTCCACACACACAGACACACGTGCACACACACAGACACACACACGTTATGATCTGAATTCATGAACAAGGTTCTGAGAAATGTTTTCAGGAGCTGTTAGGTACAGCCCTCTCGGCGACCAGAAATTGTTTAGGGAAGCTCCAATGCACAAGTCCCCAAAAGTCAGAGTGTGCTTTGAAGCGCCTTCATTTGAGAGGAGACATCTCGGATTCAGTTCCTTTCATCCGCGCCACTGTCCAGGGCGGTCCGAACTGAATGGCCCTAGTTCATAAGCATTCCTGTGTGTGCACCCGCGCATATGTGCACGCTCCCCCCCCCCCCCCCCACCACCACACACACAGACAATACCAGGAAGTCAGGCAGCTGGGGACGGAGTGGACGGCTCCGCAGTCAGAGGAGCATTATCGAGGAGGAAGCTGTAGAGGCGCCTGCTTTGTCCGCTCCCTGTTCACTTACTCTCACGGCGCTACCTGGGAACTCTTACCGTTGGCGGACAGCTGTGAGCGCAGCATGGAGATGTGTCACGGGGAAAACGCTGCCGGGTTTAAACTAGGATTCTCTTCGGCTGACTCTTAGCCGCATCCAGGGAACTTACCCCATGTTCTGTATATAGTTGCCTCAGGAAACACGTGTGTGTAAGAGACGGTCACGCTCAGGGGTAAATGTGGCCTGGGAGCTTTTAGTGCGTGCTCCGGCCTGTGTCCAGACGCACAGCAGCGATCCTTTGGTCTGCCGTTCAGTGCAGGCGTTTATGGGATGGAAATGCCTCCCGCCCCATCCACCCGCTTCCTCCTGGGAATATCACTGCGCAGGGAATAATGGTGAAGAGAAAAGGGGCTGTGTGTGTGTGAGTCTCATACGTTTCATGATTACCACATCCGGACTCAAATGAAAGCATAATAAACTTGCCCTCAAAAATAATGCAATACACAAGGCAACTTCTTTTAAAAGCAGCTTTGTTTCCCTTCTGTCAAATATGATGAGTAAGTGAAACCTTTTGATGGCATAAACTGCAGTAGATCACAGCACAGACTCAAGATTAAGAGCTCTACTCTACACTCACTTGCCAGCTTTCAAAAGCAGGAATAAAACAGGGACATTTCCGCCCTTTGCCAATGCTTCCAAGTGCACTTCTGTAGCATCCTTTATTAAAAACAAAAACAGCCTCCCATCACTTAGCAGCCCCAAAGCTTAGCTCTCAGCAAAGAGAGAGAATGAAGGTTTGGGCTTTAATTTTGAGAACAAGACCTGAAGCTTAATCTTTGCATTCTGGTGGAAAGAACGAACACGGCTTTGATATTTCACTCATCCAGGCCATTAGAATTTACAATTCACATCATATCTCTATGCTTAAATTAAAGAAGCTTTTCATAACATCGTGACATCCGCAGCATTTAAATTCTATCTTATTCTGTATCCCAAAGCAGGCTGTGGTATAGTTCAGGATTAATAACTTCTTTCAGGGTCATATCAGTTGTATAGAATATTCACTTTAATAATAGGCACATGCATTATGAAAACCTTATGCAGACCACTTTTTTACCATTAATTTTGTTGTGCTTAAAGCATAATTTATTCATCCCTTCTGTCACTGATAATTATTGGAATTATGTACTTTAGGAGGCTAATCCATACCCAGAAAGCTCACTTGCAAATACTCCTCTGAATTTGAAAGTTGATGTAGGGAAAGAGGGCTTCAGAAACATACAAAATAGACTTGTTTAGTAAGGAAACAGTGGTAACCAAAACTGCCGCTGGTCTGAATGTAATTCAGCCAGGCCACGTCTGTGTTGTGAGTGGGTTTTCATTCTCTTGCATCTCTTCTCCTGTTCCGTTTCTGCCGTCATTCCTTAAATTTATGACTACAGAGTAGGGGGCAGGTGAGCCCAGGCAGCTGGACCCTCACCTGCATTTTTCTGTCTTGAGTCACCAAGGAACCTGTATGAGAAATAGACAGGTCGGTCATCATTTTTCAAGGAAAGAAATCTTTTACTGTCGGGTAGGCATTTATTTATCAACACAAGAAACCTAAAATTATTTTGTGTTCCATGTAACCTAAGGTTACTTCCCAAAGCCAATATTCTCTTTCTCTTCCAGGAAATAATAATAAAGGGTATCAATAGGCTTAGTTTAGATGCTCAGACCCGGAGGTTTCATTTCAGTCCCTCCTGTCACTGGGTCCCAAGTGACAGATCTCACGTAAACATTTCTCTTTTACCTCCCAAATTTAAGTCAATATAGTTCTTCATCCATAATCCACCGTTCGGTCACAAATACTGCATCACTGAAGCCTCTCACTAGCATTATCAGTGTAGAACGTGAGTCTAAGTGTCCCAGCCAGCTTTCATGCCTCACAGCTTTCTCATTTGAGGGTCGTTTCTCAAGGAATGTTCGGCCACCGGAACAGTCTTCGTCCCCTTTAAGCACAGGCCGAGTTTCTTGTGTCTGTCCCCTCGTGTTTCAGCTGTGCCGCGCGGCCTCACATGAAGCTTGGCCACTACCACTGAGATAGCCACAGCGCCACAACGCTGGTGTGGCACCTCGTGTTTCAGCTGTGCCGCGCGGCCTCACATGAAGCTTGGCCACTACCACTGAGATAGCCACAGCGTCACAACGCTGGTGTGGCACGTGTCATGAAGGAAGTGTTTTAATTATATGCCACACACCGAGGACCTTATAGTGGGGTAAGCACAGAAACGGCAACACAGAAAGTCCCGTCAAGGTCGTCGTTCAGTTACCTCAGTCACACCGCTTCCTGGTTTATTCTGGTGAGACGGGTGCACCTGAAAACCTTCCTGAGTGTGCCCTGTGGGCCCCGTTCTGGGGCTGTGTGTCCTCTGAAGTGAGATTAGCTGATATTTTCTAAACAGAAGTAGTTTGCCTTAACCTTCCTTTTACATACACATACTCCCCCATCACAAGATTGGTATTTTAGATGTTTCCTATCAACAGAATTGACTGTCTGTAAACACTGTTCTGAGTCACATGAAGACTAATTTTTGTATTTAGGAGGTCACAGCCCTCACTCAAACAGAATAAATGCAAAATACGAAAGACAACAAAGGGGCAGATAACTGCAGAAGACACGGTTTCTTTATGTGTTCATATGTTAATTAAAGGAAAAAGATTTTATATGAAAATGAGTTTATATTACACTTCCATTATACTATTAAGTTAGCATGAAAGTTTACCATTAAAATAAAGTGTTACCTCTTTTATTACTAACTCTGATTTGCTTATAAATACCAGAAAATTTTTTATTAAATATTTTAGTTTTATTTATTTTCTCTCTTTTGAGTTTCATATCAAGTCTGAATACTGTATTATTTGGGAGGATCCAAAATCACATCTTAATTTCTGCCAAAGAAAATACACTGATTTAGAAGTCAGGATTTCACATACCATGATTACCTACTTGAAGGAGATACTGGCGCAGTTGCAGAGTCCCATAAAATTCTCCTTTAGAAGACAATGCTGTAACACAGAAGGTGTGTAAACTATATGTCTCAGTCATAATTCGATTTAAGGGAATATTTATTACCCCTTTGAAACCATCCTACTGCCTCATGCTGATTCAAAGGTTACATTCTGAATTGTTAAGTGTAGACATTAAAACTCAGCTGCCTAGTAAGGACTGAGATTCTGAGGTGGGAGGAAAACCCTACTGTACTAAATTCCTGATCACTTTAAATTGTGGAGAAGTGATGAGCGTAGGCTTCAGCACCTCTGCTAATTAGACGCCGAGGCGAGCATGTGCAAAGAAGGAAGAGAAAGATTCCTCTGCGGCAGGAAGACTCAGCCCCTACGGAGACTGTCAGGTAGTTAAAGTGGAACCAAGACTCTGACGGTGTCGCTGGGGGGCCTGAGGAGGGTAGGGCCAGCAGGTCAGCGCCTTCCCCCACGCAACGTTTAGCAGAAGCAGAGAGGTCACCTGCCAGCGTGGGGCCTTCGTGCAGGCGAGCCAACCCCTCTCCCGTCCACGGGAGCTGTGTCCCGTCCCTCACTCTGAGCTGATGCCTTGCTGGCTGACACACGCTCACAGTCTGGACAGCTTGCAGGTTTGGCCACGTGTGTTCAGACTCAACAAAGACTACTCAAAGTCTCTCTATATGTGAGTTAGTGATCCTGTTTCGTAAAGTCAATCACTGATTACTCACACCTTACTAGAAATGTGGTTGCAGTGGGGCTGGTCACATAGAAGGGAGAGCATGCTGAGATCAATGCTGCTTCACCTTGCGGCAGATGTTAACTCACGGGCTCCGAGAGGCACCCCAGGGACACCTTCCTGGGATGAGCTCTGCTCTGGGAAAGCATGCAGTCCAGCAGGGTGGGAGGAAAACGACCGTTGAATAGCAGTGCTCCTTGTCTTTACACTGGTGGCATGGGAGGGAAAGCAATCTGGGCACCATCCTGAAGCCCATCTCTGCACAGCCTGGCCAGCCAAGGTCAGACACGGAAGGCAGGGCAGAGACTCCGGGAAGGAAGACCAAAAGGCAGAAAGAGCAAGCACGGAGAACCAGCACGGTGACTCGGGGGCTCATCCGCCAGCAAATGCAGGCAGCTCAGCGAGGGAGGGCAGCCCTCAAGGGGAGTTTTGAGCTGCTTCCCGCTGTATGTTACTACAGTCATGTAGGTCTTGAGTCCCTGCAACATTTCTTAAAGGACACCAAGTCAGCCATTGATCTGATTTTCTCTGCGTTCCCGGTACTCTCAAGAGGAAGCCACTGTTGCATGGTTCTTCTGGAAGAGGGCAGACACGACAGGTTCAGCCCACCTCTTAAGCAGTGAAGAGCTGAAGGTGGTGCACGTGTGTCCGAGGGGTCAGCGCTGGAGGAAGACTGCAGTGAGAGCACCCACGCTGTATTTTATGCAGGAAAAGGTCCCTCCTGAGGGCCTCCAGCTTGCGATGTGAACAGATTTCCGCTTCCCTCCTTGCCAGCAGGCTTGTAGGAGCTTCCAGAGAAGAACATTTAAGAGTCACTAAAAAGATTCACATCTTGAATTCAGACATTACCTTCCCAAACGTTACCGCTGAAGTCAGAAGATATGAGTGTTCTACGGAAGAATGAAATGTTCTCAGTAATGGTAATGAGCCCGGTAGCAGCAATTTGTAATAAGGTAGCAGCCTTATCCATTTGGGAGCTTTTTCTCAATGTCTGCCACGTCAGGTTCAAGGAACCCTGCTGGGTGCTAGTTCGTCTGTTTTCTTTTTTTTTCTTTCTGGTTGGTACTGATTTTTTCCTCTCACACCCAGTTTCTTAATCTTTTTAACAAAACAGAAGCGCCTTCTCTCATCAGCTTTTATCAGACAGTGTCTTCATCAGCCTAGACCAAAGAGCTTCTCAGGTGCTCAGGGTGCCTCCCAGGGAGCTCCCAGGCATCCACCCACCAGGTCGACGGCACACGCTCTGTGAGAGGCCCCGGGCAGATGCAGCTCGGAACACCGAGAGGCCGTGTCATGGTCTCTGGAGGACACGGGACGACTGGGTGGCGTGTGCGTGACCAGTCAGCTCTTGGGAGACTGTCCCAGGACGCAAGGACCAAGACGCGCCCGGGGAAGCAGCCTGCTGACTTGGCCAAGGAAGCTCGTTAGGTGACCTAACTCCTCCAGAGAAATGCCAAAACACTAATGGCTGTTTTCAGCCTCTGGAGATTTTCAGTCTTCCCACTCCACTCTTCTCTGCCAGTAAGTTTTATTGTTTCCTTCACTCTCCTCTTGTCAGGAAATGTCTGAAAGTATTTCAGTTGTACAGTGTCAAAGAGTTGTTTCATCGCTTCAGAAATGAGGGTAGCAATTATGAAGACTCCAATTTAAAATAAGGCATCCACCTAGAGATTCAGACCCCAAAGCGCCATTGTGTTGAAACCAAGCTCTGCCTTCAAGGTTCTCCCAGAGCAGTACTCTTCCTCCAAAGCCAAACATCACTGTCTTGTCTGTGGACATCTTAGAATAAGCACCTTCCAGAATCTATCCAAAGCAGATTCTAAAATGACACACTAAGGAACCAGATTTCAACAATTAAAGTGATGACAGAAACACTATTTTCATCTCTCTGTACTCAGTTAAAACACCCCTGAGAAAACTGGAACCACCCAGGCAGTTCATCTTAGCAGCAGCTAGTGTCTTATTTTGAAAGAATAGGACAGATGTTAGTGGGAAATAGCAGTGTACACAGGATGAGTATAAGATGGCCATTAAAAAAATAAATCCCAATTCCCACATTAAAACTGAAAAAATCTGAGGATGAAAAACGAAGTTGTTTCCAAACTTATTTATTTTCTTCATGTCAAATTGTACAGCCTTGGTGGGGGTCATCTTTTGGGTTACCTGAAAGATATTTATGAAGCAAAAAACTAAATGCCCTCCCTCCAACCCCTGATAGGAACTTAAATTTCTAAGTGCCCTGGATTCAGAAATGTAAGGGCTAAGAGGGAATCTTGAAAGTTATTACTGAGATCCCAGGCAAGAGGACCATCCTGGCAGTTTTGCAAGCTTGTTAATCCATGTTTTTGTTTTTTCAAACATGAAAGAGTGGGGTGGGGGGTGGGGGGCCAAATATTATTACCTAGAAATTTTCCTTTTGCAAATAGTTTGACTTGGTAGAAGTAAACTTCCTTGCCTGCTGTTAAGAAATGACCAACTGTTGTAAGCAAATGCAGAGGGCATGGTGCCCAGAGCCACACTTAATGCGACTGTGAATGTTTTCCCCTAACCCAAAGTGTGGCAGGTCTTATCTTTAGACAACAAGATGCCATGGCGGCCCATTCCCTGCCGGACTAATTGCTTTGTGGAAGACCAATTCCAACAGAAATGAACTTCCTTGCCATGATTTCTCTTCTGATCCTAGGCCTTTCACACTTGAGATGCACAGAAAATATACATGTTTTAATGGAATTCACTATTTTTGACTTTCGTGTCAAAGAGATTGGTTCCAGAAGGCTCACCTGATTCCCCATAACAAGTATGTTTTATAATCCCCTGTGATTCTAAATCCAATCCCAGCTATAGGTTCTGAGCATCAAATCAAAATCAAAGATAAAGGGGACCTGCTAGACAGGGGTTTTGGTTCTTTCAGGTTCTTTCAGTAGCCAGAAAACATGAAGCTCCCTCTTGCTTGATGACCATTTCACCATATGAAGTGTCAGTTTCCCCATGCCAGCCTGCGACAGAACCAGACTCTCACCAAGGACCAGTGGCCATTCTCCTTCGGCACTGAGATTTCCTACTGAAACAGCTTGGCTGGGCAGAGGCGTATAGATTTCATGCTTACCTCATGCTAAATATATTAAAGCAGACAGCCTGCTTAAGTAACATGAGTCCAGCAGGGCTTGGTGGTGGTGTGAGTTCTGCTGACTTTACAGTATGGTTTCTTGGTGTTTTCTCTTGGTTTGGTCTGGTGAGTGCCCTGAACAATCAGACCTCTCTAAAGTCATAGCCATACAACCACATAGGGTTAGGAAAAGCCATATAAATACAGGAGAATCAGGCCAAGTTGTCACAGTTCCAGGAACAGCCCTGACTTCGGGGAGCGCAAGCACACGGGAAGCAAAGACAAAACGTACAGATGTTTTCTGGGCCGTTGGACGGTGGCACTCTGGCCCAAGGTGGATGGCCCCTGGTGCGGGCCACAGTGAGTGCAGCAGGAATGTGCCTTTCTGGGTTGCTCCCGCTCCCCTTTGTTAAAAGACAAGGGTTGGGGGTGCGGAGGAACGGGCCTGCCCTCAGCCCCCATGGTGCGGGCCTCCGCTGGGAAGCCTCGTTTCCAGCAGGGCACTCTGGGTCACGGCTTCCTTTCAGTACCAATGTTGTCAGGTTAAAGCACCTGTAGGCTTCTGTTGTTAGTTTAAAATAATATATTTGTGAAGCAGATTAAAGAAACACTGGAAATAGGGTGCCTCTCATTAAAAGCTCAAGTGTAAGACACATAAGCAAGGCCTTTGGTGAGTTTGTCTTGCTTTGTAAAACAAGTCTGAAAATGAATGAGATGGATATCTGGGTGGGTAGCTGTCTTGTCTTTTACCGTTTTTAATGCGGATCTGTATTTAACACTTATTTATTTGTTAGTTTTACATTCAGAAGAAATACACTTTGGCTAACATAGGGTGTTTTTAAATTGTTTTCTACTTTTTTAAAACACAATTTCATCATTTTTGTATGCGTAGATCATTTTTGAATAGCCCCTTTTTCGTTTCCAATAGACCAATTACCGCTCATAGATCGGTGGGACTTTTTTGTAAACTGTATTCTTATAATAAATGTAAAACATTTGTAGCAAACTGTGCCTCGTCTTGTTTAATCTTCCCATCGTGTTTATGTTTCTCTTCCTATTCCATATAAATATTCTCTAAGCAGAAGAAAAGGGAGGAGAGATTTCCATGGTAACTGGCCTCCTAGGGATGAATAGCGTTTAAGAAATTATTAGCTTTCAGTTTCTCTGTAATGAAGCTTATGCATTCTGATGACAATGGGCATGTGTTGCTTCCAGTCTGATCACTGCTTCCTCTGTTTAGAAATCGAGACTGAAGTTCAAGTCCCATTTCTCTGTGTGGACTGTTTGCCAGGGTTTCTGCAGCTGCTGCTTCATAGCAGGATTTGTTTAGACATAACAAGAGGATTCAGGGAAGAAAGGTGGCTGAGAGGGATGTTTGGAAAGAGACTCGGCAAGCCGCTGCTGTGTGGCAGTTACCCGTGTGCACCCTTGACGGCTTGTGTTCGGGGCTGGGCGGGTCACGGGGCCAAGATGCTGGGCTTCTGCTTCCCCTTCAGTCGGCAAGTCAATATCTTTCTAAGACGCAGGCTGTGGTATTTACATGGGCTCCCCTGCGCTACACCAGGCCCTGTCCCCTCCTCAGCCTTGCATTAGGAAGGGCAAGCACAGCCCTGTCCCCTCCTCGGCCTTGCATTAGGAAGGGCAAGCACAGCCCTCTCAGAAGCCCAGGTTTCCCACCAGGGGGGCGGGGGGGGGGGTGCAGCCACTCCAGCTTCTTGGGCCGACAGAGCCCACACGGCCCACTCTGAGCCTCCTGCACCCGCAGCACTCGGCGTGTCTGTGGCCCCCGGTGATCCCTTCACTGTAGCTCCTGACCATCTGTCTGCGATGGCACTCTCATCTCTAGCAGGCTTGACATCTGACGCAACATCCAACAGCCCCGTGCTGTTAGACTTCAGTTGAGCAGGACCAGGTGCGTCCATCACCAGGGGATGTCAGCTGTAGGACGGGAGCCCCACTCCCCAGTTCAGATGGACAGCATCTCTGAAATTCCCTGCACTTTTTAATGCCCTACCCTTCACCGTACCTCCCCCTCTGGATAACGATTTCTTCAGATGGTGGTAATGTGTGAAAAAACATAGGTGGAAGAATTCGTTTCTGTTAATTAAAAGTATTGGTGATGGTTCCTTCCGTGAGAAGCTGAGTCTCGATAAAGTGCGTTTTTTAATTCCCCAAATCTTCTACGATCGGACTGACCAACACACTCAGGCCCAACTCGAATACACCGCAACCAGGCGGCTGCTGCTCCTGCAAAGGCATCCAGAGTCAAAGCAGACACCGAGCGGGGCTGGAAAGCCTCTGCTCTCATCCCTGGCTGGACGCTCACTAGTCTGTGAAGTTGAACAAGCCACATCACTACGTAGGCCACAGTCCTCTCCCTTATAAAATAAGGAGGACTAAGTTATTACCTAATATTAAACTGGTTTTTGCTTCTCTGAAGGCATCCTGATTCCCTCTTCAGTATCTGGAGGCCCCACTATGGAAGCCCCAGGGCTGACCCATAATCTTTCTTTATTAACCCAGTTGGAGCCTTTCTCCGAGACAGTCTTGAAGGACAGGAGGCGCTGCTGCAGGGCACTGCTCCTAGGAAAACCTTGCTTCTAGGAGACTCTGGTGCCCCAGAGCGCACCAGTTTCCTCCCATTCCCAACCTCATTCTCTACCCTCCTGTTGACCTTGGGGCCTCCAGATGGCCTTCTAGCTCACTCCTCTCGCTAAGCTCCCCAGAGGGCACCTTTGCGGCCTGCAGCCCCGGATCCTGGCTGATAGAATGAATCTCTACAGGGATGCCTCTTCTGGCTTTGAGAGCCTGTGATCCCCCATGTCTTTGCGGGGTCACTGTGCAAAAGCCAAGTCTGCCCTCTTGCTTTTACAGAGTGGCTGTCAGAGTTCAGAAGTGATGAGAGGAAGGAAGATTCCCTGAAGGTTCAGCCATCCAACGCGCTGATTATCCAAACTGAGCCTTTTAATGTCTCCCCAGCCCTGGATGTAGGTAATTCAAAATTATAAATGTTTCTTTTGCAGTCTCCCTACAGCAACAGAGGCGCCATAGGATAGTTAAGTGATAAGGTCAATGGACTAGAACGTTGTGAGAGGCTAATTGATCTATCATAGTAATACAAATGCCTGGAATTAATAGAAAAATAAATGTCACCGGGAGCTGAGATACTGACAACCTTAGGGGCTATTCTCCCATGGCCTTGTCCCACCTTCCACTAGGGCTGGGTCTTGTTCGGTGTGCAGAGGGTCTTTCCCCTCCTGAAAACACATCCAGGCCCCACACACTTCCCTGTAGACCTCAATGAGTAATTGAGGGTAGAAGTCAATGAGTAATTGAAGCCTGTTGGGTCTTTAATCCCAAGTTAACTTTCCAGGCAGCCCCCGAAAGCCTTCCCCCTGCCTGCAGTCCCCATCTCGTCCCCTGCCAAATGTCAGGGGAAAGTACGACAGTGAAATGGCACAGCAGGACTCGAAGGAACACCGCGAGGGTGAGTGTGCCTTGGGAAAGGGCGAGAGCGGGAGAAGGCGGAGGGTTTGCCCACGCGCCCCTCACTGGAGCGCCTGGTGCAGCGGCTGCATCCCAGAATCCAGGTTTTCTCCATCCCAGAACCACCCGCGAGTCTTCCAGGGAACACCGATCAGAGACCAGAGCGTCTCACCTGCTGTGTCTGAATTACTGCCTCTAACCTCGATCAAATCAGGGGATAGGCAGCCGTCTGCGCAGCCAGGTTCACTCCTAAATTTCTCTTTATATCAAATCCCAGTCTCTCTCCTACATTGCCCTCATGCGTATGGAAGCTTAGAAATGCGAGACCAGCAAATTCACAAAAGCATCCACCCTCCCTCAGCTTCACTTCTCTCCCAGACTTCCTGCTTTCCCCCCTCCTGCCCGTCCTTTCGCTTGGTTTGAAATCAGTCCTGCATCAGATACCCTCACGGTTTACCCCAAAGTAGACGTTCCAGGAAAATAATCATTGGTGTATATAAAAGTATACTCCTCAAATACTAACTAGGGAAGACCAGAGCCCCCTACAAGGTTAAACATAAAGTAAGAGAGGGAAATTATAGATTTTAAAAGTCCAATTATGAAGAGCAGAGAAAGAAAGGAAGGCAAATATCTAGATTCATTAATAGAAGAAACTGACAAGGACTTAATCTCCAAAATACACAAACAGCTCATGCAGCTGTCAAACAAGCAACAACCCAATCAAAAACTGGGCAGAGACTCAACCCTGCAAATCAACTGCACGCCAATAATTTTTTTTTAATGGGAAGAAAATCTAGATAGACATTTATCCAAAACAGACATAACAGACGGCCAAACAGCACATGGAAAGAAGCTCAGCGTCGCGCAGAGAAACGAAAATGGAAGCCGCAGTGAGGCAGTCTGATGTCAGCACAGTCAGCGGAACCGTGCGGCCCCAGCAGAGAAAGGAGCACAGACCAACAGAGCAGGGCAGAGCCCAGGAGCAAACGCACGCGCTTTCTAGTCTTACGCCAAAGGGGCCCAGCGCACACGGTCTTGGAAGGATCGTCTCTTCAACAAATGGTGCTGGGAAAACTGAACAGCTACATGTGGAAAAATGAAATTAGATCATCTGTTAACACCGTACACAAAAATAAGCTCAAAATGGATTAAAGACCTAAATGTGAGACCGGACACTATAAAACCTTCCACTAGAGGAAAACCTAGGCAGAGCACTCTCTGACATAAATCTCAGCAATATCTTTTTCAGTCTATACATAGGTTCCTTAAAAACCTATACACACACATAAACACACACACACACCATATATATACATATATATATACACATATACATATATAACACACCATATATATATATACACACACATATATATAGTATATAGTTTCCTTAGAAAACCAGAAATAGAGCTACCATATGACACTGCAATCCCACTCCTGGGTATATCTGGAGAAAAACATGATCCAAACGGGTACAAGCATCCCAGTGTTCACTGCAGCACTCTTCACTATAGCCAAGACACGGAGGCAGGCAAAACATCCATCGATAGAGGAGTGGATAAAGAAGGCGTGATGTATATATATTAAGCATATATAATGGAATGTTACTCAGCCCTGAAAAAGAGTGAGATAACTGCATTTGCAGCAGTGTGGATGGCCCTAGAGATTGCCATACTCAGAGAAGGAGAAATATCTTTTGGCATCCCTTACATGTGGAGTCCACAAAGAAATGATACAGATGAACTTACTTACAAACCAGAAAGAGACTCACAGACTTTGAAAACAAACTTACAGCTGATGGAGGGAAGGGACAGGCGGGGAGTTTGGGATAGACAGGTACACGCTGCTGCATTTAAAACGGGCAACCAACAAGTACCCCCTCTAGAGCACAGGGAACTCTGCTCGGTGTTACGCGCCAGCCTGGATGGGCGGGGAGTTGGCGGAGAATGGATACGTGTACATGTGTGGCTGAGTCCCTTCGCTGTCCACCTGAGACTGTCACAGCATTGTGAACCAACTGACCCCAGCACAAAGCAAAACGTTTAAAAAAATGAGACGTCCTCTCCTTATCAAACTCTTATGAATGTGTAATTAAGAGCGACACGGGGTAGCTAAGTCTACATTCCCACTCCCCCTTGTGGCTACAAACTCTCGCTAATAATTCATGGGCATAAAATCAAGGAGATAGAATCAAAAGGTTATTTGGAGGAATTTCCAAGAAGCTTTTAAAATGAGGGGCAGATGGCTGAGGAAAGCCACTTTTTATGCTTTTTCTCAGTTCCCCTTCTAGCTGCCTGTGATACGGATTAAAAAGGTAAAGGTCCAGGAGCCACCGTGAATTAAATGGTGATGATGGATGGTGAGGAGGATGGAAGCGGAGAAAGACGGGGGACTCCGCCTCCCGCCTCCCGTGCAGACCTGCCCGAAACCTAGGGGCGGCTTCTCCGTCTTGCGACGGCCAGTCTGCTCCCCTCTATTTTGACGTTGGACAGTTCACAGCTTTTAAGCCTTACCCCATCCACTTCCCCTTGTGCCCACATCGAGTCAAGCTGATGAGACAACCTGGGTGCTCCCTCCTTTGACCTTGGCTAGAGATTCAGACCACACCGCCTCTGTCTGCATGAGTCCTCACTCTGGTTCCACCCTCTGACCATCACAGAGACTGAGGCCAGTGTACTGGTGTGAGTGCATGCTCTCACGCCATTTCAGACCTGCTGGAAACACCTCCCTTCCTCTCCCAGGGACCTCAATTACATTAACAAGAAAACTTTCCATGCCCTCAAGAAACAACAACAAAAACTACAATGAGGTATCAACTCACAGCAGTCAGAATGGCCATCATCGAAAAGTCTACACACAAATGCTAGAGAGGATGCGGAGAAAAGGGAACCCTTCTACACTGTTTCTGGATATCTAAATTCACAGAACTGCCATGGAGAAGAGTACAGAAGCTCCTTAACAAAACTAAAGATGTAACTGCCATATGACCCAGCAATTCCACTCTGGGCGTATATCCGGACAAAACCATAGTTAGAAAGGCCACATGCGCCCCAACGTCCACTGCAGCACTATTTACAACAGCGAGGCACGGGGGCAGCTTTTGTGCCCATCAGCAGAGAAATGGATGAAGGTTCGGCACATGTGTATACACGGTGGAACATACACGCAGTGAAACATCACCCAGCACAGAAGAGAGTGAACCGCCGCTATTTATAGTGACACTACCCAGCCGCAGAAGAGAGTGAATCACGCTATTTATGGGGACATCACCCAGCCACTGAAGAGAGTGAATCGCCACTATTTATAGGGACATCACCCAGCCACGGAAGAGAGTGAACCGCCGCTATTTATAATGACACTACCCAGCCGCAGAAGAGAGTGAATCGCGGCTATTTATGGGGACATCACCCAGCCACAGAAGAGAGTGAACCGCTGCTATTTATGGGGACATCACCCAGCCACAGAAGAGAGTGAATCCACGCTATTCATAGGGACTCTACCCAGCCACAGAAGAGTGAGTCGACGCTATTTATAGTGACGTTACCCAGCCACAGAAGAGAGTGAATCGATGCTATTTATAGCGATACTACCCAGCCACAGAAGAGAGTGAGTCAGCGCTATTTATAGTTAACAAGGATGGACTAAGAGATTAGCATATTAAGTGATGTCAGACAGAGAAAGACAAACATCATATGATATCATTCATATGTGGAATCTAATTTTTAAAAAACATACAAATCAACTTATTTACAAAATAGAAGCAGTTACCGATATCAAAAACAAACTTGTGATTACCAAAACAGAAATGGGATGGGGAGGGATAAATCAGAAGCCTGAGACTAACAAACACACATTATCATATACAAGACGACCAGCAGGGCCTGTTGCATAGCACAAGAAGCGCTGCTCAGCATCCTGTGATAACCTGTGTGAAAAAAAAATCCGAAAAAGAACGAAGATACGTGTATGTGTGACTGAATCACTTTGCGGAACAGCTGAAATTAATGTTAGGCAGGAAGTTAGCCATAAGCAAGAAGAGGCGGTCCCATCAGCTGAACGTCTAACAGCCACCTAAGCCCACCAAGCTGTTTGCCAATCCCACCCCAAACAGGCCCCCAGTATTCCAGAATGGTCAGCTGCTGCTAAGTTGCTTCAGTCGTGTCCGACTCTGTGCAACCCCATAGACGGCAGCCCACCAGGCTCCCCCGTCCCTGGGATTCTCCAGGCAAGAACACTGTAGTGGGTTGCCATTTCCTTCTCCAATGCATGAAAGTGAAAAGTGAAAGTGAAGTCACTCAGTTGTATCCGACTCTTAGCGGCCCCATGGACCACAGCCCACCAGGCTCCTCCGACCATGGGATTTTCCAGGCAAGAGTACTGGATTGGGTTGCCATTGCCTTCTCCGCCAGAATGGTCAGGGGACTGGAAAATCCCCTCTGGCTGAATGGCAGGACTTTCCCCACTCTGGCACATGAGCCCACCTATCTACCATGTCCTTAGATAACCTTTGGTGGCCACTGGCTCATTAAATGTTCATAAATATTCTATGAATGCAGATATATAATTATAACATGCTGAATTATGGGAAGGACATGCACAGTAGAGCCTCTTCTTATATAACCTACAGCTATCGATGAAGACTGTCAATCAAAGACCTCCTGGATTATGCAAAAAACTTTGCCTTAAAAATTCTACACCCCAGCCTTCCAGGACCATTGCCTCCCTTGGTCTGGCCCACCTCTCTCTTGAGGTCTTCTCTCTGTTTGCTTTTTCCTTGTCTTCGATAAACTCTTCTTCTTTGCCTCCTTACCAGGAACCAAGGTCCACAGGAGGGGTCTCCACACTCTATACCGCTAACGTTCTGGTGCGGTGACTCAGATCTGTGTAAGAAAGAGACCTTCTCTCTCAGGGTGCAGGCGCAAAGGACTGCTCGTTTCTCAGTCCTCTCCTCTCTCAATTCTCTGTCAGTCAGAACAGACTCTTGTTCCCACACCCCAGCCCACCTGACCACTGTCCACGCCTGAGCCCACCTCCTGGGACCAGCGTCAGAGCCTGAGACAAGCCCCCACTTTCCTACCAGGATGAGGGACAGCCCAGACCTGGGCTGGTCACCAGGTGTCCCAGACATTCTTAGTTGGGTCCAAGCAGGAGGCGTCCTCCTGGAGTCCCAGGTAGTCCCAGCCCACAGGCCAGATGCCAGTTATGCCCCGGGGACACCGGGCTCTTTGACTGCTTTTCCAAATGGGAAACCAACCGTCTGTCCACGAGGGGACACCCTTGAGATGCATCCTCCAAAACTGGTCAAGATTCAACCCCACCAAACCACCGAAGAGGAGACTCTCTTTTGGACAATCTGGCCCCAACAGTGCCTTTTGGATGGGGAATCCTGGCCCCTAAATGGGACCGTTCACTATAACACCAGTCTCCAGTTAGACCTGTTTTGCAAACCGCGGGGCAAATGGTCTGGTATCTCATGTACAGCTTCTCTTCCTCCTGTGGGACAGCTGGGACTTTCTCACAACCTATAAACGTCCCACCGCTGCCACCCTGCTGCCTAAGGAGAATCCCTCGATTTCACCAGCCACATCACCATCTAGCTCTGCCCCACCACCTTACATGGGACCTCCACCACCCACACCAGTGCAAGTCTGTCCCTTGGTGGAAGCGCTAGGAGGCAGATTTGGGCCACAGTCCATAAGCCCTTCTCATTAGTAGAACTAAAACAGATCAAAGGTAGCTTTTCAGATAATCTCACTAAATATATCAAGGGATTCCAATATTTTTCTATGGCTTATGAAATGACCTAGAGAGAGATCACCAAAACTCAAAACCAGACCCTCTCTGATACTGACACAGACAGAGGTAAAAGACAGTCAAAAGACAGAATTGTTGATGGGCTCCACCTTTCAGATGCTAAATAACCCCGCAAGGGAAACGGCATTCCCCAGTACCAACCCTAGGTGGGACTCCAGTCAGAAAGAACATCGATGGGAAAGAACTCATTTCATCATCTGTATCAAAACTGGCCTTAAGGCAGCCCGACATAAAGCAACAGACGACTCCAAAGTCACAGCAATCAGCCAGGAGGCTGGGAAATTCCAAGAGCTTTCCTTAACAAGCTGAGGGAAGCATTGTTAGATACACCAACCTGGATCCGAGTGCTTACGAGGAGCGAGTGATAAGCTGAAGGTACCTTTGTAACTCAGTCAGCCCCTGGCACAAACGAGGACCCAGGTAGGACACAAATTACTAAACTAATTCAAGAACCTAAGTCAAGAAAAACGACGACACTTACTGTCTCAACCAGGACTTATAAATCATTAACGAGGCAATAATTCCCCTACACCCGATGGTCCCCAATCCTTGCACACTTTTGTGAAAAGTACCCGCAGATAGCAGCTGGTTCTCAGTCCTAGATTTAAAAGTTGCTTTTTCTTCTGCACCCCACTGGCTCCAGAATTGCAATTCTTTTTCACGTTTGAATGGGAATCTCCACTACAGGCCCTTTAACAAGAGACATGAACTCTCCTACACTCGGGATTTAGGGACACCCCCACCTTTTTGGATAGGGGCTACCCCAAGACTTATAAGATTTAACACTTGAAGAGGGAATGTTCATACAGTATGCAGATGAGCTCCTGATTTGCTCCCCTACTCAACACCAATATAGTCAACATGCCACTCAGTTCGTCAAATTTCCTGGCCGGATGGGGTTACAGGGTGTCCAAATCTAAGGCTCACCAAGTATAACAACAAGTTTCCTAACTAGGAAAAATAAGGTCCCTGGCAGGAGTAGCCTTTCAGCAGACCACAGAAAGACTGTATCCAACCCACAAACTCCCACCACCCAGCTACACGCACTCCTGGGCCTAAGCCAGTACTGTAGGATTTAGACACCCAACTAGAGTCTCATTTCACAGCTTCTATACGAAGCCCTACAAGGTGATCAAATACCCCTTGAGTGGGGGCTACAGAAGGTCCTTAGTCAGTTCAGTTGCTCAGTTGTGTCTGACTCTTGGCGACCCCATGAATCGCAGCACACCAGGCCTCCCTGTCCATCACCAACTCCCGGAGTTCACTCAGACTCACGTCCATCGAGTCCGTGATGCCATCCAGCCATCTCATCCTCTGTCGTCCCCTTCTCCTCCTGCCCCCAATCCCTCCCAGC
The DNA here is from genome assembly GCF_042477335.2 of Ovis canadensis. NCBI lineage: Eukaryota > Metazoa > Chordata > Mammalia > Artiodactyla > Bovidae > Ovis > Ovis canadensis. The sequence continues at coordinate 120,818,895 of NC_091249.1, forward strand.
ATCAGAGTCTTTTCCAATGAGTCAACTCTTCGCATGAGGTAGCCAAAGTACTGGAGCTTCAGCTTTAGCATCATTCCTTCCAAAGAAATCCCAGGGTTGATCTCCTTCAGAATGGACTGGTTGGATCTCCTTGCAGTCCAAGGGACCCTCAAGAGTCTTCTCCAACACCACAGTTCAAAAGCATCAGTTTTTTGGCACTCAGCTTTCTTCACAGTCCAACTCTCACATCCATACATGACCACTGGAAAAACCATAGCCTTGACTAGATAGACCTTTGTTGGCAAAGTAATGTCTCTGCTTTTTAATATGCTATCTGGGTTGGTCATAACTTTCCTTCCAAGGAGTAAGTGTCATAGAAACATTTATTTAAAAAATCTCCTTTGCAGAGCTCCCAGCTTTAGACCCAGCCATTCCAAATTTATACCCACAAAAAAGAGGCTGTTGAGGTAAGAGTCCTCACCCAAAAGCTAGGAGAAATTCACAGCCAGTAGCCTATCTTTCCAAACAGCTCAATCCCACTGCTAAGGGCTGGCCCTGACTTAGGGCCCAGGGAACACTATTCCTCCAACTGAGGAGGGGCTTAAGTTCACCCTGAGAGCACCCACTCTGGTTCTAACTGCCCATCGTGGACCAGATTTACTTAGCAACCAGGCCTCAGCCTGGCTTTTAGACAATAGGATCCTCAGATATCAAATCCTTGGGTGTTTGCAAGACTCTAAATCCAGCAAGTCTATTGCCCATACCAGAGGAGAAAAGTCCTAGCCATAGCTGTTCCGAGGTCTTGACAATTTCCTTAACTGCTGGCCCCAGAACTCTGGGAGCAAACTCTGGCCAACGCTGATGAGGGTCAGTTTGCCAGTGGAAGCAGTTACACAGCGGAGGGAAAACACAAGGCTGGATACACCATCGTGTTCCCCACGAGATCACTGATGCCTGAGCTCAGCCTCGGGGTCATCCTAATGACTTACCAAACTCACTTCACTGAGCGTTGGAATTGGCTAAAGGAAGAAGGCTCACAGTTTACATTGGTTCTAAATCTGCTTCTTGACCCTACATGCCCATGCAGGCATCTGGAAAGAAAGAGGGTATCCAGCCTCCAGAAACCAACCCCATTGAATATGGCCCTCGGGTTGGCCACCTACTCTGGGCCATCCACCTGCGTACAGAGGTAGCCCTTGCTCATTGCAAAGGCCATCGGTGAGGCTCACCTGACATTACAGAGGGAAGCCAGTTAGTGGACCAAGCTAAGCAGGCTGCCTCTAAAGAAGCCCCAAGACAGGGGCTTTCACCCCTCCCCCACGTCACTTCCTCTACCTGTTTCTATGGAGGAAGGAAGTGCATGGCAGCTCGGAAGGGTTTCCCTCTGGACTCACCTGGATGGTCCAGCTCTGAGGGACCCTTCTTGTCCCCAGAGCCCCCAGTGGAAACTCACTAAGACCTGCCATGAATTCACACATCTGGAAAGAGGTGCCCTCTCTGTCTGAGTATCTAGAGCCCTAAAAGACAAAGGACTTACATAATCCGGCCGGTATCCAGCTCTTGTCTGCCTTCCTACATTAACCCCCAGGGAAGCAAATGTCCCTCCTTGGTCCAGCCCGTCCAGTGACACAGGACTTCCTGGGGAAGACTGGAAGATGGTCACCCCAACGCCTCTTTCCCCGGACTACAAATACTTACTGTCTTCGTAGACACGTGCACAGGATGGCTAGAGGCCTACCCAGCTAGGACAGAAAAATGCCCTGGAAGTTAACAATAAACTCTAAGAAGTCACCACCTGGCTTGGCCGTCCCTGCTCCCATCAAAGTGACACTGGGTCCTCATTACTTCCACGATAACCCAACCCATTGCCAAAGCCCTCGACATAAGGCTGGCTTGCTCTGCATTGCTCCTGGAGGACCAAACCTCAGAAAAGGTAGAAAGAGCCAATCAATTCCTTAAAAACATCCTCAGAAAATTAACTCAGGAAGCTTCTCTAAATTGAGTAACCCTCTGACCCATTGCTGTCCTCCACAGCAGGATAACTCCAAAGGATCCCCCCGGACTGAGTCCACATGAAGGCTTACACAGATGTCCTTTCCTAACACCGACCTCCTTCTGGAAGGGAAATGCTAGGGATACAATCTCATGGAAACAAACTCAATATTCCAACAGACCTGTAGGGAATTTGGCCTAAAACCTCACCGGGAGCCAGCACGAGGAGTCCTGCCCGTGACAAAGGTCATGAGGTTAAGGGGTCCGACAGGCAAAGGTGAGTCGGGCCTTAAGGGAGCCTCACTGAATTTTCTCGAACATCTACCCCTGAAACCAGAGTCTGCCTGCCTTACTGTATTATGCTCTCACCAACTCCTCTGACATTGACAGGGGGCTGTCCCCCACCACCTTCCTCTAAAAAGAATTAACTTAGAGCTCCAGCTAACAGTCTCCTGCATATAAAAAGAATGTTTCAGCTTAAACCCCTCTGATAGCTTTCTAACTTACCTGACCGGTCTGTCTGGATTTTTACAATTATGCATGTGAATTGTTTACAGCCCCCAACCAGAGAGGCACAAAGCTTAAAGCATCTTAAAGATGTAGAGCCTTTTCTGAAAAGCTAAAAATTATATTGGTGATGGGTTTCACTGTTGAGTCAATGACTGCTGCCAGACCTCCACAGTCTTCATCTTTTAGGTACTTGGAGAATATTAATCAATGTAATTGGGATATAAAAAAAAGAATATAGTAGTTTTGATGTTAGCAACACTAGACTTTTGAGTTAGTAAACTTTCTCTTTGTTATAAATCACTGTACTCCTCTTTCTTTGTTATAAATCGTTGTGTCCTTGCTATGTAAGAATGTAACCTTAATTAGTGCTTTCTGAGAGTGGCACCAGACTTTGGAAAGAACAACACTTTTAAGGGCAAATAAGTTTTCTGGCTGACAGACCCTTATTAGAAAAGAGCCATAAAATGTTAATAGGCCTCCTGGCCAGAAGATGATGTAAATCACCTAAGACTTGTGTATACAGCCAGGTATACAGAGAGAAAGCCTGGTCTCGCTAAGAGCCAGGGCTGCTGATGCTGCATAACTTTGTATTATCCACTGATCTCCATGTACAACCAAAAGTATAAAAAGCTTCCCCAGACAACAAAGGATGGACCAGTTTCTCAGACCAGCTTCTCGAACTGGTTTCTTGGAAATCTGGCTCCCCCCGTGTCGACTCTCTCTCTCTCTTTCTCCCACTCCCTCCCTCTCCTTTTCAGGCTGATCCCTTGGAAAGTGGAGGCTCACCGAAT